>NC_056726.1:215192783-215260814 GCF_019279795.1 Protopterus annectens
CGTCACCAAGTGCAGAAATTGAGCACTGCATGTGTTGCTGTTAGTGCCATCGGCCATTTAACTGTTTTAGCAAGTAAAGAAATACCGTATTTAGAAATAATATTTAAAACATAAATAAACAAGCAGCAACAGCTTGCGGTACACTATGAGAGAGGTCCATGCAAGTGGTCAAGCATTTTGTGGTCTGTCTCTTCCATTGCCATCCCACAAATCATGGTACAGCATCAGCAAGGAGCAGAAAGCATGTGGAATCAAAAAGGGAAGGATTGCAAAAGAGCAGCTGGACTAGTGAAGTAAGCTGCATTTTTTTTATTCCTGGCAGGCAATCAGATGCAGGCTGTTTGGTGGGGGTGGGGGGCAGCAAGCGACTGTCCATTTATGTAAAATGGAGATTGAAATAGCTTGTGTAGTCATTATTTTCTTTTCTTTTTTGTGTTACAGTTGGAAATTTTCTATATGCTGAGCATAGGGCAGAACATGAGAGCACATATCCATGCAAAACTTTGGTATAATGTAAGTCTGATAAGATCATATTATGAGTCTCTACATCTCAGCTGTCTTTTGCTTCAAGATGTGGTTGCATAATTAACTTATTTACTTGTATATAAAGCAAAACAGCATGTAATTTTTCTTCCATGTGAACTTAATCAGTGTAAAGTGTGAGTGAAGTAACAATGCAGTTCTCATTATTTAAAGGTAGTCATTCCTACACAATTACAGCAGACATGGCTGGGAAACATTTTTGAAATTTGTTGTAGTGCGTATTTCACTTTTATGTTTCAACATATCCATCCATGTCAACACAGTGGTCTGATGATATGTTGCTTATTGAATTTGTATCCAATATAAACAAATTCTGAATATGTTGAACTTCTGCTATCCAAACTGTAATCACTTTGTTGATAAAACTTACCAGATGTATAGATTTTCTCTGTGGGTCAGGGATAAGGTTATAACGTTAAGAGTGTTTCACAGCTGACTGTTTTTAGAAAGTTCATTCCTCACTGATCCATTTATACTTGGAACAGGATCAAATGGCAATTGTTCATAGATGTACCATTCTCACAGGTACACAAAAGATGCTTTTATGTCATTAATGGAAAACAAATAAACCACCTAGCCCATTATAAAAGAAAACATTAGTACTGCATAACTTTTTTATTTCCTGCATTAAAAGACCACTGCAACTGCAATGTGTTCAAGTAAACTGAGTCATAAGTAAATTTAGCAGACGTGTAGCAGTATATAATATAATGTGGGCCTTAAAATACATGAATATTTTCTGGCTGGGAGTCATCTTTAATTTTATTCCTACCATAACAGTAGAAAAACAATTCACTATAATTTTACACCAAAAACTGGTGTACCCACTCACTACTGCTGGCACAAACCTGCTTATCAACTAAAATCTTTACCTATACATTAAACATACATCTGTAGTTAATTAAATGTCATGCTATGTTGAGTTTATTGCTCATTCTGTGTAGATTCATTATAAGCTAGTCATTATAATCAAGATCTAGTTGTCTTATTAAATGTTTAATTTTTGACTGCTTAAGAATTAATTCTCAAGCTTATTTGTTTTATATTATGGTTCTCTATATATTTCTGGTATGCTTCTAAATTATTGATTGCCTTTCTAAACAATATTATGTAACATTTTGGGAAAAAATGGCAGCATAACATGCCATAGTTTGATGCCAGAATTGCAACTATTTCAACTGCTGGTAGATATTTGCCAATGGTAGTGACATAGACTGGAACAAAACAAGCCCAAACTGTCAGGTAAATCAACATGCTTACAGATATAAACTTTGCATTTTGGTATAAATCTGGCAGCTTTCTTCCTTTAAAGGTGAACAAGAAACATATAAACGCAAGAAAAGCTATATAGCCTAACATTACTCCAAATGCAACATAAGAACCTTCATTACATTCTAACAAAATCTCTCTCTTTAAAACATCATCATTTGTAAAATAGGTTGGAGGTTTGAATATAAACCACACTGTACAAATTAACACCTGCAAAGCGGTGCATCCTCCAATAATCAGGACTGGTTTGAGTTTCATTAGCCGATTTACATTTAAAAAGTCTAATGAAAAGGCAATGAAAATGTTAAATATATTAACTAAAACAGTTGAAAAACAGATTACAAAACTAATACCAAAAAGTGGTTGCCTGATTTTGCATGTATAATCTGTGGGATGTCCAATGAAAACTGCAACACTGCAGAAACTTGCCAGAAGAGAGAAAAACATCAAATAACAAAGTGGCCCTCCAGCACTGCGAACAGCGGGTGTGTTAAAGTTCCAGGAAAACAGTCCCGCAACAATTATCAGGACAGCAATTCCTAAAACAGCTAACACTGCCAATGCAATAGCAAATCCATCACTCCACTTAAAGTATTCAATTGTTTTGTTTCTGCAGCTACTGCTTCCTTCAGGAGCCCATTCATATTTTTGACATGGAGTACAGTCCGATGTTTCTGCAGGCAGAAATGTGTGACAACAGTTAGAGCAGCACAAGTTCATTTTTAAAAATCTGCTGGTTAACTTTTGGATGGATAAGTAGCTGGCTTGTGAGGCTTAAAAGACTGTTAACCTGCTAGTGGACATTACCCAGGGATACTCTCCCTAATTGGCATTCAAAATGACAGGCAAAGCTTTTACATTATCTAGGTATAGTGGTTAAGGTAGTGAAAGGTAAACAAGCCATACTTTCTGTGTACAGTACCCATGTAAAATACAGGATCCCTTATGTTATAGAAGTTGAGGAAAATGACATATAGATATATGTGATTGCATGTCACATTTCTTCATTTTTGTTGTCATCTAACAGGATAGCATCCTTCACAGAAGTAAACATACAGGAAGACCAAGACAATTTTAATTATATTACACTAATCTATAGCATAACACATTTGATATGACATGAGACTGCTACTGCTATTTCAGTACCTTAGCAATATAATGCATTTTATATAGTTATATACAGTAGTGTAAAAAGAAAACAAACCTTTGCCACAAGACTTTATGGGTACAGAAAAGTAAATGTCCACATATCTTACTAATGCTGTACAGTCATAGTAATAATAATTTGACAAATGATACTCATTTAAGGTACTGACTCTATGCTGGAAGAACTGTGTTAAGCTTTCTGAAAAAAAAAATATTTTGTATGAAGTATAGAAACCTGATCAATATAAGCTATAATACCTTAGATCATGGAAAGGGGTGATGTGAAATGTGACCTAGGCTTTGTACAATTATTGTACAGCACAGAAGGAATGCATTATTATATTCTTTTTGTTTTACTGTCATTCCTTGTAACCATCAGCCCTCACCCGTAAGCATTGACCTAAGAAGATGTCATTCAGGCAGCCATGAAGGGTGCTTGACCCCTAATCCCCTCACCATTTTTCTCTTATACCTACACAAGGCTGTCCTTGTCCCAGCCACTGATGGTTTGGCTTAAGCCATCTCCAAACTGTGCCTGTCCACATTTAACTACAGACCCAATTCACCCGAGGCCAGGGAACTATACAACAATCCATGACAAGGGGGAGAGGTTTTCTGTTAATTCTTAACTACACCCTTGTAGATCTGCAGTATGCATTACTGGGTAGGGGTACACATTACTGACCTTTGATGCCTGCATGCTACCACACATGTACCAACCTCCAGCTATAGTACCATGTGTTGATTGGCATGCCCACATGCACACTACAACCAGTCATACTGCGGCACCGGACCTCTGCCTTTATATTTCATGTTTATCTCTTTCTCTTTGTCTGTGTGTATATATATATATATATATATATATATATATATATATATATGTTTTCTCTCTCTCTCTCTCTCTGTATGTATATATATATGTATGTGTGTGTGTGTGTGTGTGTGTGTGTGTGTGTGTGTGTGTGTGTGTGTGTGTGTGTGTGTGTGTGTGTGTGTGTGTGTGCGTGTGTAGATATATAGATAGATATAGGTATATGTACATGCATGTCACATGTTTTCATTTTTTGTTGTTTTGTTTCCTGGGATGAGATCCAGAGGGATGAGCAGTTTATGACTGTTAAAGATTGAAATAAAAATGAAATGACCTTGAAAACAAAGCATTATGAACAATACACTTATTCTGTTTATATGACCTTCAACATATATTAATAATTTGTCAACTGGAGTCGAAGGCAGGTTTATAGCTTACCATTCACAGAAAATTAAGCACCAAAAACAGTGAATTAAAAAACTGAAAAAATGCACAAAAATATTTTTTGCAGAGAGGCAAGCCCCACTGCACTTCTAAGTGGGAGGGGGGGCTCCACCCCAAAAATTATGTGTATAAAAGGCAGCAAACAATTCAATTTCTGAAGCAAATCTTAAATCAACAGCCACTCTGGTGGCATTGAGGGGTAAAGCCCTGATTACAATCCATATGACTTGTGTTTAATTAGTGGTTCAGGAGACTGATGGATCAGCAGAAAAGGATGGGCATTAACTATCCTGGGGGGAGGATGGTGACATGAATGTCTCCTGTGATGATCCCTGATGGAAGCTAGGGGCATTACTGGGAGGAGGTGTGGTACAAAGAGGAGGCAGGGGTGGACCTGACTGAGCTACTGCTGCAGAGGCAGGGTGATTCACAATAACATTCCCATTGCATACCCACCCCTTGGACATAATGATGTTGCCATGGGGGAGGGCATACAAGGAAAAATATAGACATGGGCAAAACCACAGGGATGCTCTTAGGATCCACTATGGTCCAAACAATACCAGAGTTATGTTCAGGGGGGTAAAGAAATTGGTTTGTTGACACAGCATGGATGTAGGGCAGTGGAGTTCCAGGCCAGTAACATGAAAAAATGGGGACTCTTTGTGACATTTCTACAAGCATACATACTCAAACCCAGTCATATAGCCAGCCTAAGTTGGTGAAATAAGGCATTAATATAAAATCTAAAATGCCTAGACCTTGTATAAATATTCTTCTCCCACACAAACCAGAAGAGGAGAACAGTTTAGTTTACAGATCGATTATGTTTACTGTTTGCCTGCTTTCAGACATATTCATTAACATCAACAATTTATCAACATTTATAAATATAAATATTTGTGATTCACTGTTGTAGAATAAATTCCTCCTAATATTCACTGACATGAATTATTAACAAAATTAACATTTATACAAACAATCTTCCTTCATTAACCTATTTATGTTATATATATCTTCATCTATCTATATAAAACCATGACAGGGCTAGCCACCCAGCAGTAAGAATTTGCCTTAAGACGACTGTCACTGGTGATGTGGGGTCCACCTTGGATCTGATAGCTGATGAACAAAAGAAGGATTTGCTCTAAATTGATGAGATTATCAATAAACCCTGCATGATGGGATTATTTGTATCAAAAGCTTTGTCAAGTTGAAGTCAGCAGTGCAAAAGGAGTGATCGTTATCAACAAGCTTTTCAAAGAAGTTTACAAGGTTAAGAGAGCAAGACCTACCCTTGACAAAGCTCTGTTGGTTTAATTTAAGGACCAGGAAGTTAATTAAGCTAAGACAACTGAATGGGTTAATAGCATGGGTAAATTTGTGAAGCAAGGCATAGTTTGGATATTATTAGATTCCCAAAGCTTCAGCAGAAGGTTTAAAAGAAAACATTATGTACTTTAGGCTGCTGAAGAAGTTATTGCTAAAATGCACACATCCTGATTCTTCTCAGGATTAGATGCTAATCTGTGCTTTTGGTAAGTCAAGCTGGATGAAACCAGTACAAAGCTTTGTATTTCAACACCTTTTATAAATATGCCCTGAAGACAAATTTACCACTGTAACATCTGCAAGCAAACGCATCCTAAGGGTTATGCTACTCAACGCCAGAAGTCTAAATCTCAAAATGCACACGCTCGAGTCACTCCTTAAACTGGAGAACATCGATATCTGTGCAGTAATAGAGAACTGGTTCAAGGCTCCTGAGAGCATCCCTGTACTGCCAGGGTACAAAGCATATCACAACTTTCGGCCCCTAAATTTGGATCAAAGTTCTAAAGGATGTGTTGAACGAAGCCCCAAAGGTGGAGGTATATCCATCTTCATAAAAGATACGCACACCTCCAGACTAGTTGCCCAACATAACACATCAGAGATACTTCAGGTGCAACTGACACTGGATAAAACTGAAATCCATATTGTAGCCTGTTGTAGATCCCCAACAATATCCCACGAATCCCACTCTGCATTCCTGAACATTCTGGAAAACATCAAGGTTCAACCTAATATCCTTATACTGGGGGACTTTAACTACCCCTCCATTAGCTGGGACAACTACTCCTGTTCAAATTCATTTGCCCACTGTTTTCTGGACGTCATTAATTCCAAAGCCCTGCACCAACTCATCCTCACCCCCACCAGAGGTAAAAACATTCTCAACCTGGTCATTACAAACATGAAGGACTGCTGCTCTACACCAGTAATGAACCCCACCCTGGTCAGATTTGACCACAAGTTAATTGCCATCAATATCCAATTTCACCCCCACCCCCCAAAAAGAACTTCGCCAAAGCTAATTTTGAGCTTCTAAAGACAGAAATGGCAATCTTCATGTCACCCATGGATTCGGGGAATGGGAATATGGCTGCTGAATCATACACCAAGGCACTGTATGAGCATTTACACAAATGCATAGATCGGGCTATACCAAACAGAACCAAGACACTGTCTTCCAAAAAAAAAGAAGCCAATCTGGTGGACCCCTGACATCAACAAACTCTACAACAGAAGGAAAAAACTGTTGTGGAAAAGGGTAAAGTCCCAAGACTGGAAAAATTCCCTTGCAAATCTCAGCAAAAAACTGACATCCCTCATCAAATCCACCAAAGCTAGTTATGAAAACAAAAGTGCTACAGATACAAAGGACAACCACAAGGCATGCTTTAGTTATGTCAAGAATCTGCATAACAATACACAGATTTGCTCTGAGCTACTGCACAACGGCACCACCTATACTGAACCAACTGATCTTGGCAGACAAGTTTAGTGCAGACTTTACCCCCGCTTCACCCCTAAATGGTCCATCCCAATATTTGAGGAATGCCAAATCCCTATTATCATGACTGCACAAGTAGAAACCATACTGACCAAAGCCAAGAATACAGCTTCCATGGGGCCAGATAATATACCTGGATGTGTCCTACATGATTTACAAGAGGAACTGGCACCACACTTGAGTGCCCTGTTCAACTACAGCCTCATTTCAGGCTTTGTTCCCACCGGATGGCGCACCGCTGCCATTCCACAAAGGGGGAGTGATTAATGCCCCTAGTAATTACTGCCACATCAGCTTGATGAGCCTGATCTGTAAGGCTATGGAGTACATCATTACGGATCTCATAAATGGGGATATAGGGAATCTTCAAATCCTGGACCCCATGCAGTCTGGGTTTGTAAAGGGCAGATCATATCTGCTTAATCTAATAGACTTCTTTGAATCTGTCACCAGAGCGGTGGATGAATGCAAGGCTGTCGACACAGCCTACCTTGATCTAGCCAAAGCCTTCAACACCATCCCCCACTCTGGAATCATTGATAGCCCCACTAATCCTGGCAATAACCCCTATATCACAAGATAGGTCACCAGCTGGCTCACTGAGAGAACCCACACGGTGAAAGTAGCAGATTCCAAATCTGACTACCGGGCAGTTACAAGTGGAGTTCCATAGGGATCAGTTCTAGGTCCACTCCTGTTTGGCATCTACTTCTCTAAAGTTCAAGCCAACACAAAGGTACTATGGTTAACCAAATTCATAGATGACTGCAAACTGGGAGCTATTACTGAGCCTCAAGCTGGTGTAGACATCCTACAAAAAGGCCTCATGGAGACCAACGACTTTTGCCAAAACCATGGCTTTAGGCTCAATGCCAAAAAGTGCATCAACATTTCCTTCGGGAAAAACACGGTGCCCACAAACTACCATATCTATGGTAACCCACTTAACTCCGAAGGTGTGATAAGAGATCTAGTGACAAAGGTAGACAGCAACCTTTCCATTGACAACCATGTAGCCACTGTTGTTAGAAAGTCATTCTACGTGGCACATCTCATTACAAAAGATTTCTCATCCAGGAAGAAAGAAGTTATAATCCTTCTCTACTCATCCCTCATTAGACCCATTATAGAGTACAATGTCCCATTTGGCATGTACCTCACTAGACACCTCCAACAGCTGGAGAGGCCACAAAAGTTCCTCACAAAGAGGATCTTAGGACTCAAACATGTGTCTTATACAGAAAGACTCAAAAAAACTCCAGCTTTACTCTGTCTCATATCGCCTACTTAGAGGCAATCTCTGCTTGACATACAAAGCCATGTCTGACCCAGTATTGCTAGACATGTTTCATCTGAAAAAGTCACAATCACTCTGCGCCACACACTCCAAAGACCTCAACATCATCACATTAAACAGAACCTGCTGGAGGGACAGGTTCCTAACACAGAGACTTCCCATACTCTGGAATACGTTCCCCATTCATGTCAAGCAGAGGACCTCATTAGCCCTCTTCAAGAAAAATCTTGATGAGTGGATGGGTAATAGGAGATTCACCCCAGGGATCACTTCAATAGTCTTGCTCGATAGGGACACAAGGAGCTAACATCTGGCAGCCAGATGACTGGGAATAGTCTTGGGCCTGGCTTGCATTGGCTCCAGGGCCATTAGCCTAGTACTAACCTATGAACCTATGAACATGTTCAGCCTTGTAAGTATTTCAGAGAACTGTCATGGGAACAATAGAAGCTCTGGATGGAGTAATTAACATAAAACCATTATTTACTTACCATAAAGTTAGAGAGCGAGATGAGCTGATTCATCCGTAATATCAGTTAGGACTAAAGCTCTGTCTTTAATCTGCTCAACATCTAAAACTTTTCTAAGCTATTAACCCTTCATCTTACTCATGATGTGAAAACAAGCTTCTTCTTCAGATCTCCTTTAGGCCTCATTAAGCTGCATCAGAAACAACTACTATAATTACATAATAATCCTGCAGTTTCCATCTGCTTTGAGTCATTGGTGGGAGTTGGGTATGTTGATGAGGACAGACTTTAGATGAGGAGCCCATCCTTGTCAAAACTTGGGGGGATGTTAAATCTTTTTATTTTGTGTGGTCTTCTTTATAATATGGCCCTAATGACAGTAGCTGTAAAAAAGACCTACGTGTTGATATCACACCAAGATTGTACTGTTATGCAAATGTATTTAGTACAGCCCATACAGCTGTTGCACAAACATTATTTAAGGATGCATTCCCAAAGCAAGCTTGAGAAGTAGTTTCTACCCTTGTAGGGCAGGCTTTGGTACAGAAATCAAATATTGTACATTTGCTATCTTAACTTAATAAATTTTTCAATCATTTGCGATTTTATAAACTTTGGAGATCAATTTATTTGAGAAAATGAAATAAACAGCTGTAAATCTTATCTAATGGACTTAGTTCTGTCTAAGTAAATTCTAAGCTGGGAGTGCAGTTACATCCAATTAAGCAAATATTCTTTTCTATTTGAGTAATTTGAAAAGAAAACAAGCAGATTAACGGACTGGCTAATTGTAGTTTCAGTGTCTACCTTGGGCATGAAAGACTGCAGGACACTCTATCCATATGCTTGCAAGTCTGAGATTCTTCGGGCAAAGGAGGTGGCTACTAGAAAGATTTTCAAGATAAAAAAATCTTTAAATCCACTTTAGAAGTAGTTTCAAACTGAGAAATAATTATCATTTATAATGCAAAAATATAAATTCCATGCAGACTGGAAAGTGAATGAGTAAAGTATTTCTAAAGAAGGCCTTACAAACCTTTAGGTATTCTAAAGATAAGGAGATAGGAAATAAATCTGATTTGGCTGTCAGAGGTATGTTAAAGATTAGCAGTTTAGACTATTGTGAAAAAAAAATAAAACAGGTAAGGTCTAAACCCTTTGTAGTAGCTTATATGGAGAACTATATACATTTACTTTCTTATGATTTTTTCTGGTATTAGTTCTCTGGGCAGGTGTAAAGATTTAGACCACCCTGCCTGGGTAAAATGGGAAATGTTCTGAAAGAACTTTGAGAACAGGGGGAATGGAACAAAATGCAAAGGAGTCCTGAGAGCCATTTCTATATGAGGAAATGTTCAGGAAATTCTCTCAATGGATGAATAAGTTAAAGGACATGGCTGCATTTTACAGTGGTATGGGATGGAAATATGTCACAACAAGGCTTTCCTAATGAAGAGGGAGTTTCTATGTTACTGACTGACTTAGAGACCAGTTGTAAGGCATAACTTAACAATAACTCAGCCTAACCACTAAAGAGTTGTTTTCTCTTGGGAAGTGGTTGGCTAACAGAAAATAGTTTGAGGACATGACCCATTCCCATACCCTCATGGCTTCTTGACAGAAGGGGGTAGACATGTGTTACTCCCTGCCTGTTTAAGCATCAGACAATTGCAATGTTGTCATTGAGGATGCCAGCTGCAACCTAGGAAAGGGAGTCCTTCATTGCCTGCAATCTGAGGAAGACAGTACTCATTTCCAAAATACTGATGTGTCAGCTGGCATTTGTCTGTAACCATACTCCTTAGACCATCTATCCTTGATGGTGTCCTCCACCATAGGACAAAAGTGTCTATGGTGACAACAGGTGTGGGGATTCACAGGGATCTGCCTAGAGTTAGGATTGTAGTGGGCATCAACCATCCTAAATGGACCTTGCAAGACTTGCTGATCTTGAATAATAAAGACATTGGACCTGTCTCTTGATACCACTGAGGTTTCAAATTCTAGTACAGCACTCTCATGTAAAAATGTGGCTTTGGTAACCATGTCAATCATAGCTGCCAAAAGTCCCAAGGCTTTCAGACAAAAAAATGCAAGAATTGGATGTATTTGGATAACCTGGTCACACAATTCTGAGGAGGAGGGATCCTTACAGGACTGTAAACAACACTGAAGCAATGAATGTAAGCAAATGAAAGGACTTCATCTAAGAATTTCATAATGTTAACTTTAATGTCCAAGGACTGGGAGTGACTCAGCACAGCTTTCCTATCTGATAGGCTGGTCCTTGTTAGAGCAGCTAGGTGTCTGCCATCTAAGTATAGAAAACATTGATCCATTGCATGGTCTGGTTTGCTGCTACTTTGGGCATGCATCTGGTGAACACCACGCAAGTTGAGGTAAGTCCAGATGGATGCAGATAATGGCTGGCTCTTATCTAGAAGCAGAGAAAATATTCTAGATGTCTTAACATTCATAATGTAAAAGTGGGCATCTTTTAGCTCCAAAAAGCCCAGCCAGTCTTATTCTGGCAGGCAACAAAGGTTGGAATGTACACTGACAATATGAAAGGACTGCTAGGAATAAAATAGTTTCATCTACTCAAACCAAAAATGAACTTGAGATCCTTGGTCTTTCTGGGAAGCACAAAATACTCCAGCTTAGAAATTTCTGTTCTGGTGGAACCTCAGATAACTTGTTTTGGTAGTAAGTTTAGCATTTCTTTTGTTGCTGCACTCATTTGATGGAGCAGAATGTCTGGCAAGGGAAGACAGTGGGGCCTGGGAGAGGTGTGGAAGGAAATTATTTAGCCTACGGAGATTATTGTCATCATCCACTTGTCCTTATGTCAATCTAAATGAGCATATAAAGGGACAGATGCCCCCTGACTGCCTCTAGAATTGGACACTGGTGAGAAGAGTCAGGTATTAAACAGCTGCCTTCCAGAAGGGGGACCATAATATTTCTGATTCTACTGATTACTACCAGTTATAGTTCCAGCAAGATTTTTAATTATTTCTTTATTGCTAGCCACACCTAAACTAAAAAATGAGGTAGGCTTTAAAGTATTCTAGACAATGGGAATTTATTTTCATCCATCCATCCTCAAATCCTTTTCTCATTTTGCACATGGGGTCGTGGCATCACTTCTGCAGTGACAATCATCTTGAGCCAAGGTTTACACTGCCGGGTGGCTAGCTCTGCCACAGTAGTTCATTCACACCACTAACTTGTACACACACTCTCACCTATGGCCAATTTAGAGTGTCCAATCCACCTAGTGTATGTCTTTGGAATGTGAGAGGAAACCCACGACTGTAGGAAGGAAATGCAGACTCTGCACAGAATGCATCCCAGCCAAGATTTGAACCAGAGATCCTCTTGAGGCAACAACACTAACCGCTGTACCACCTTGGCCATCCCCCATGGGAATTTATTTATTTATTTTAAACAAGAAACATCTTTATTAAATTATCACTTATGACATAGTTGTCATACATGCATATAAATGAAAACAAGCCATATTAACCTATTTTTAGTTGCAAACATTATACATTACTTATAACCTATTCAGTCATTGTCAGTCAAACATTACATAACTTATTCAAATCCTGCCTTATTTTAAACCTCATTTCTCCTCTGCATGTATTGTTCCCACAATTTCCATTTTTTTCTATGTAATTTGCTCTTAGCCTTTTTCTAAAGAGCCTAATTCCAGTTCTTTTATTTCTGTTACTATATTCAGTACTTCTAGTACAGTTGGTTTACATTATGATTTCCATTCTCTAGTAATTGCTTTTTTGGCAGCTACCATAATTAGACTCAGGAAGGCCTTACAATGTCTAGGCAATTCTGATTCTGTATCATAGCTCAAAATAATAATTTCCTTTGTTATACCAATTTCCTCACCCAGTATTTCTAACAGAGCACTCTGCAGGGAATTTTAAAGTCTGTCAACTCATTATGTTCCTGAAAAGGGAATGTATTAATTTTGCATTTGTTAACCAGTTTAGAGCACTGATCCCACTGGACCCATTTCTCAGTCAAGGGAAAATGCAATAGTTACATGAAATTATATTCAGTGAATGACAAAATGCAGTATATACAGATATTATATACAAAGTGAATATCATAGCTGGCAACAGATAAAAGACATTATACACAAAGTGAAAAACACAACATATACATGCATTATATACAGGCCAGAAATCAGAGTTGGCATGATGAAAGAACCACAATCAAAAAAATAGTCAGAGCAAGGTATGTACTCAGAAGAAGGGAATGAAGACAGCATTTGCATTTTCCATGAGTTTTGAAATGTGCTTTTATTTGTAAATGGAAAATGGGGGTAAGAGAAATGATCTTTAAGAATAGAAGGGAGAGATTCCCACAGTTTGGGGCCAAGGACTGAAAAAGCATGGTCTGTGTAGCAAAGCCTAGCTTTTTGGGGGGGGGGGGGTTGGAGGAGAGAGCAGGAGTGGTTAAGATGCCTAAGGTTGTATGTTTAGTGCATCTCTGAATAGTCTGGAAGCTAGTGGAGGGAAGGTATCATTCTTGATATGTTTAAATGTTTGAGAGGCAAGTAGAAATTCAGCACATTGTTTCATAGGTCGCCAGTTAGCTTTTTCAATGGTTTTGCAGTGGTGTTTTTTCTTGGGAGAGAGTGAGAAATTTACAAATGGCTTTTGAAATGGATTGAATGGTGGACACATTTCTTTTAGAAGGTGTAGCAATTAGTATGAGACAGTATTTTAGCCGAGCCAATTAGATACCTTTAACTATGGCATTTCTATAGGGTCTGGATAGAAAAGGAGAGATCCTATTAGCCCAGAACAGGAGATATTTGATTTTTGTGTGTGTGTAGCCCAGCAGGATTTGGAAATTTAGGAAGGGGTCAAACCAAATCCCTAGGTATTTGAATGATGTGACATTTCCAATAGTATTATTAAGATGATCAAAGATTTTTAGAGGCTGGGAGATAGAAGTGAGGAAGTGAGCTTTCGCCTAGTGTCAAAAAGCATTTCTTTTTTTTTTACAGGAGTTTAGTAGTACTGTTTATCATTGTACTGTTTATCACTGTACTGTTTATCATTGTACTGTTTATCATTGCAGTGTTTATCATTGTACTGTTTATCACTGTACTGTTTATAATTATACTGTTTATCATTGTACTGTTTATCATTGCACTGTTTATCACTGTACTGTTTATCATTGTAGTGTTTATCATTGTACTGTTTATGATTGTACTGTTTATCACTGTACTGTTTATCATTGCACTGTTTATCATTGTACTGTTTATCACTGTACTGTTTATCATTGTACTGTTTATCATTGTACTGTTTATCACTGTACTGTTTATCATTGTACTGTTTATCATTGCAGCGTTTATCATTGTACTGTTTATCACTGTACTGTTTATAATTATGCTGTTTATCATTGTACTGTTTATCATTGCACTGTTTATCACTGTACTGTTTATCATTGTAGTGTTTATCATTGCACTGTTTATGATTGTACTGTTTATCACTGTACTGTTTATCATTGCACTGTTTATCATTGTACTGTTTATCACTGTACTGTTTATCATTGTAGTGTTTATCATTGTACTGTTTATCATTGTACTGTTTATCACTGTACTGTTTATCATTGTACTGTTTATCATTGTACTGTTATCACTGTACTGTTTATTATTGTAGTGTTTATCATTGTACTGTTTATCATTGACACAGTGAATAAGGTCATGAAAATTAGCCTGAAGTTTGAGTTCAAGAGATGCGATAGAATGTTTGGAGCAGAACAGGACCCTTGTAATTGGGATGTTTGGGATTTCATGTCAACAGTTGTGAGGGTCTTGCCTCCTGCTTGATTTCCTCTAGCTCACTCCTACTTCTAGGTCAAAAAGTACTGATCTGTCAAAAGGGGCATTTAGAAAGTTCATGTCTGTATCCTTAGAAATGTCTGTAAGACATAGCTGTTCATGGAGATGTAGGAGCAAAATGGCACCTGCTGTTCTTCCTGTACCATTTGCAGAATTAAGGGCTGGGTGCATGTTGAGGATGCCCATGGAAGGCGTTTTTCTAAATGGGGCTGTAACTTATAGTTCAAGTCTCCATTAGGAAAGTATTCCAGGAAATGTCCCATTTTGGCAGACAGCTCTTACTGGAAAAGCAGCATGTTCGAAATGTAGCTTATAGCCCTCAAAGAAGGCCTAGAAAGCATGAAAATGTTCTTTCCAAATTTGCTCATTATCCAAGACTCCTTATCTAGGTGGGGGCTGGATATCAAGACTCTGCAGTACAGGAGTCTTTTCATGAGCTGATTCCACACCAGTGGAATCTATTTTGGGCATCTCTGTCCAACAGGACCAGTCACTGAGAGGGCAGAGAATCTTATCTGGCTTCTTTGATACAAGTATCACAACATATACATTTTCTCATGCTGGTCTAGTTACCAGTTGCATCACCTTGTAAACTGGAGGGTACATCAAGGAAAGATGTTGGAGATTTTGGAAGTCTTCTTGTAGGATATGCTAAGAAGAGATCATGGGAGAGGGGTCAATCAGCCTTCATCCTTTCTATCTAATCATCTCAAACACCTCCCCAAACTTGGGGTGCTCTAGATAAGTGGGGATTCTATACCCTGATCTTTGTCAAAACAAGGAATGGGAGAATCCTGAGGGGAGTCCAAGGCCAATTTCTTACAGTGACACTTCTTCTCTACCTTTCCTCAGAGGTGATATGCCTGTAGTCGATGAAGAAGAGTGAACTTCACTGGTTATGAAACAGGTATCTTGAAGAGACTTAACAACCTATCTGTTCTGAACAGAGAGACAGGGAGAGGAAAGGTGCTAGAGAAATTCATGTCCTGGATAGAGATGGATCTGCAAAGGTATTGAGCCTGGCACATGCAGCTGGCTGTGTATCAGTGGTATATTTGAAACAAATGCCAACCCCTGAGTCACTGGAACTGACCCTGAATGGCCAAGGCCAAAACCCATAAGGATCAAAGTTGGGACCAAGCAGAACAACCCTCAGCCTGATGCCAATCACTGAGGCTGAATCACTAGATGACTATTATTCTGAAATTGAGGGCATTGACCTGAAGTCTAGAAGTCCAACCTCAATGACAGCTCTGACAACTCAGTGAAACTGGGTCCAATTCCAATGTTTACAGATCAAGCCCAAGACTTTGACTGAAAGCAGCACTACCAGTGTTCTCTCTACTGATGGCAACATTTTTGTTAACTGTTTCAGCCATGAAGGGTACAAACCCAAATCCAGGACTGAAGCAGAGATCAACACTGCTCTCCATGTAAATACAGGAACTTGCAGGTTGACATCTGGTCTCACCAGAATCATGGCCCACAAGGTGTGTGATGAGGAGCATTGAGAAGGTGAAAGGTCTACAGGACAAAAAAATCTAAAAACATACTGATAATTTTAGTATCAGATGAGATAAATGCTATAAGTTCAATAATTTTTTAGAAGAATTTCTCTGACACAACTGGGACTGGTTATTTGGAGGCGCCAGAGGGGGAAGAAACAGGGGGTGCCTCCTCTATTCTTCACTTGTTAGAACTAGGTCACGGAAAAAAACTCTGGGGATTATCCCTATCAGTCCTCTCACCTTGTTTAGTGTTTCATTTTGCGTTCATTATCCTTATCACTCTGTCAGTCTTTTTTTTTCATTCAAGGGCTTGGTCCTCAAACCTGAAGGATTTAACCTTGAAGAGAGGACAATGTTGAGATCCCATCAGAAGTGGATATAGAACTTTCTTTATATTTGGACAATTGCTTTTTTTCCCCCTGTTTCCTTTCCTCTAACAGTCCCTGAAGTAAAGGCCACAGATGTCATATTTCTGAACAGAATGCTTCTCTTCTAAGCAAATCATACACAGAATATGTCTTTCTTGTAGTGTTATTTTTTTGCTCAGATACATGCTTTTTGGATGCTTTGTGCTGTGTAACAACTAACAGGAAACTGTCAGTCAAACCTCTTCTGAAGCTCAGACCATCAATGGCCGGCTAACATCTGCCTGAAATCAGCTGAATGTATAAGTGAATTTAAGTACACTTTTATCTGCTCTTTTGCATATAGTATTGTGTTTAATTTATTTATTTGTGTTTTTCACTGAATATTAACTCAAGTGAAGTTGTGGCTGTCTCTCTACAGTTAGTTCTCCACCCACCTTCCCTGTTCTTGTTTTGGTGTTAATGTTGGTGGCTTTGAAACTGCCCACCCCTCTTGTAGATTTGTATTTGGATACTCCTTCTGGGCCCATCTCATTTGCTCACTCAACTGAGTGCAGTGAGATCATATTCTGATTTCAGGCACTCCTACTGTGTACAGAGAGAGCATCTGGGAAAGACAATCCCTGTAGCCTCTTAATCCTGCTCTGTTCCTTCCCTCAAAAAACAAACAAACAAAAAAAAAAAAAAATATATATATATATATATATATATATATATATATATGCACATATATATCTTATTCATCTGCTCTTACTATAACTGTCTTAGTTGCTCTTCTGCGTGCTGTTATCTGTTCAGTCGCTCTTACTCTGCACTTATTACTGCTTGTTAGTAGTCTTCTAATTTACTGCCTTCTGCACTTGCTTTTTTAGTCATTTGTTAATTTAATTGCATTTATTTGAACTGTATTTGCCGTAGTGTTGCTACATGCTCGGGTGTGCTGGCCTGCACTACAATTTGAATTGTATTTACTGCTGTTTTATCTGCTTTTCTGTAACAAAAAAAAATTCTAAGCTTGTTTCCTGCCTTTCCTGTAACTAGTCAAGTCCAGATACAGACTTGCTTTATCCAGGACTGTTGGTAAGCTTCTGAGCCCCCCCCCCAAGCCTTTCTGTGTTGGAGGGAAGCCTTCTACCTTATCAGTGGGAGTGGTAAGCACTAGGTAGCCTATCTACCATGGGAAGAGTGGGTTTTGGCCCTGAAATTGTAGTTCATTGACCGTTTGGGCAGTTTTTCCATCTCTTTCTACTTTCTGGTTAAAAGCCTGTTTTGCATTTGGTCCCCATCTTTCCTATAACTAGTGTAATCCAGGTACAGATTTGCTGTATCCAGGACTGTTGGTAAGCTTCTGAGCCCCCCCCAAGCCCTTCTGTGTTGGAGAGAAGCCTTCTAGCTTATCAATGGGAGTGGTAAGCACTAGGTAACCTATCTACCACAGGAGGAGTGGTTTCTGGCCCAGAAATTATAATTTATTGGCCTTTTGGGAAGCTTTTCCATCTCTTTCAACCTTCTGATTTAAAAGCCTGTGTTTGCACTTGTTTCCTGCCTTTCCTGGTACTAGTCTAGTCCAGGTGCAGATTTGCTGTATCGAGGACTCTTTGTAAGCTTCTGGGCCCCCCAAGAGTTTCCGTGTTGGAGGGAAGCCTTCTAGCTTATCAGTGGGAGTGGTAAGCATCAGGCAGCCTATCTACCACAAGTGGAGTGGTCCCTGGCCCAGAAATTGTAGCTATTGGCTGTTTGAGCAGTTTTTTCCCATCTCTTTCAACTTCCTGGTTTGAAAGCCGCACTTGTGCCTGTTTCCTGCCTTTCCTATAACTAGCCTAGTCCGGTTACAGAGTTGCTGTATCCAGGATTGTTAGTAAGCTTCTGTGCCCCCAAGCCTTTCTGCATTGGAGGAAAGCCTTCTAGCTTATCAGTGGGAGTGGTAAGCACTAGGTAGCCTATCGTCCATGGGAAAAGTGAGATTTGGCCCAGAAATTGTAGTTTATTTGGCCGTTTGGGCAGTTTTCCATCTCTTTCAACTTGCTGGCTTAAAAGCCTACGTTTGTACTTGTTCCCAAATTTTCCTGTAACTAGTCTAGTCCAGGTACAGATTTGTTGTATTCCAGGACTCTTTGTAAGCTTCTGAGCCCCCCCAAGCTTTTCTGTGTTGGAGGAAAGCCTTCTAGCTTATCAGTGGGAGTGGCAAGCATTAGGTAGCCTATCTACCACAAGAGGAGTGGTTCCTGGCCCAGAAATTGTAGCTATTGGCCGTTTGGGCAGTTTTTTTCCATCTCTTTCAACATTCTGGTTTAAAAGCCACACTTGCGCTTGTTTCCCACCTTTCCTGTAACTAGCCTAGCCCAGATACAAAGTTGCTGTGTCCAGGACTGTTGGTAAGCTTCTGAGCCCCATAAGCCTTTCTGTGTTGGAGGAAAGCCTTCTAGCTTATCAGGGGGAGTGGTAAGCACTCGGTAGCCTGTCTACCATGGGAGGAGAGGTTCTTGGCCCAGAAATTTCAGTTTATTGACCATTTGGACAGTTTGTCCATCTCTTTCAACTTTCTGTTTAAAAGACCACATCTGCACTTGTTTCCCATCTTTCCTGTAACTAACCTACTGGTAGCACTAGAAAGCCTTAAACTGATACAAGCCTTCTAGCTTAGGAAAGAGACTTTGGTGTGATTAAGTATCAGTTTTCTGTACTTTCTTGCTGTACTTAACTGTTTTCCGCCTAAATACAGATTTTCCAGCATTTATTGTGATTTAAAAGCTTGTTTTTTTAACATATTGTACTTATTTGACTGCCTGAACTTTTAAAAAAGTTTTTTGTTTAAATAATTTGTTTAACTGTTGTAGGCTACACACTAAAGTGTGATAGCCTTTTCTGATTGTTTGTAGTCATTTAAAGCTGTTTTAAGTGTATTATTTGTTTGCCTTATCGTTTCAAAAAAACCCCCAAAAAAACAAAAAAAAATCGTTGTTTCCCACCTTTCTAAGCTAGTGTAGTCCAGTTTTCAGGCTAGTGCTGAATTGGGCTGTGATACTAGTTTCTGAGTTGCCCATACCTTACTTGGATAGAAGGAAGTTTCTCTGTTCACCTGTGAGAGAGTGGAGCTTTGAGCAACATATCTGTCCCTGAAGGAGTGGTTCCAGCCCAGAAGTTAGTAGTTTATTGGCCATTTTTGGCTAATTTCTATGTCTTTCATTTCCTTACTATGAAAACCACGTTTGCACGGTTTTGTGCACCAGGCAGTGCCGGTTAGCTACGGTTAAATTATTTCCAGCTCCACTAAGTCTCCTCTTCAGTTTTCCCTTATTCGCGGCTCCACTAAGTCTCCTCTTCAGTTTTTCCCTTATTCCCAGCTCCACTAAGTCTCCTCTTCAGTTTTTCCCTTATTCCCAGCTCCACTAAGTCTCCTCTTCAGTTTTTCCCTTGAAACTAGTCTAACTCTCAACCTAAGCACTCAAAAAGCATCTTACAGCCCATTACTTGCTCAGACCTAAAAGCAAGCGCTAATATACCTTGACACTGATTGCCCAGCAGGGCAAGGCTCTTTATTAACCCCACACCAACCAAGTTACTAAGCAGCTCACCCTACAGGGTGACCAAATGGCAACTTCAGGTGCACTCTCCAGTCCAGCTGGTAAATATGGGTATTTTGAGGCAATGTTACATCTGCCTCATGTACACAGACAACCCTCTCCTCCTACCACAAAACACTAACATATGCGAGAGATGCAATTATACAGCCAAACTGGAAGCTAAACTGTCTCCACCCAAGACTGTAACAGACAGTCAAGAGGAGAAGGTTAACACTTGCACCACAACTCCAGCCGCAGACAGACCTACTAAAACAGCACTGGCAAAAAATACACATAAATACACAAAATCATAAAAGCAAAAGCATCAGAGACCTCCAAAGCAGAACACCCAAACAACCTGCACTTCCTGTCACAAACCAGACAACACATAAAACACAAAATCAGTGTGCCACACAATCACAGCCCTTAAGGTGAAATAACATACCTAACACACTAGTAATAGGTGACTCTATAGTCAGGCCCACTGATGTCCCACTCACTAGGCTGGACAAGCAGAAGGTTACTGTTATCTGCCTGTTGGGAGCTAGAATCTGCCACATAACACAAGCACTCAGGTCACTCCAGAACAAGTACAAATATGACTCTGTCATTGTTCATGCTGGTGTGAATGACTTGAGATGTACCGCCCTGGGCTACATGAAAAGAGACATGGAAGAGCTCTCTGATCATGTAGCCCTGGCTGGTATGACCCTGACCCTGAGTAGCATCCTGCCCTCACCAAGAATGATGCCTCAGTATAAAGAAAAAATTATCAATTTCAACAATTGGCTAAGCTTCTGGTGTTATTCAAAGAGGATCAGTGTCTGTCAGCCTGAGTTGACATGCTCGACAAGCTGCATTGCTTCACAAGAGACAACTTGCACCTGTCACCCCTAGGCTTTCGAAAACTGGCCAAGGCTCTTGCTGCCCCCATAGTGCCTTTTTTAGGCAAGGCTGAAAAGTCAAACCCACCTCCATAAACAGCATAGTTAACAAAAAATTGAGGGTTATGCTACTCAGTGCAGGAGTTTACATCTCAAAATGCATGCGCTCGAAGCACTCCTCAGTATGGAGAACGCCGACATCTGTGTAGCAACTGAAACCTGATTCAAGGCTCCTGAGAGCACCCCAGCACTACTGGACTACAAATCATACCTCACATTTTGGGCACAGAACACGGACCAGAACACAAAAGGAGGGGGTGTATCCATATTCATCAAGGATACCTACACCTCCAGATTTGTGGCACAGCATGATACCTCTGAGATCATCCATGTGCAACTAATATCGGGCAAATCTGCAATGCAAATTACAGCCTGCTACAGATCACCCTCCATGACCCAGGACCACCTTTCTGGAGACACTGGAAAACATGGAGGCTCTACCAAACACCCTGATATTGGGCAATTTCAATTACCCTACCATTCACTGGGAAAACTACTCGAGTACAAATTCCCAGGCCCAGCGCTTCCTGGAATTCATCAACTCAAACACCCTGGATAAGCTGGTAAACTCCTCTACCACAGGTGAAAACATATTGGACCTGGTCATCGCCAACATGGGTGACAGGTGTTCCACACCGGAGGTCAACCCGTCACTGGTTAGATTAGACCATAAACTAATCACTCTGGATGTCCACACCCCACCACCACCTCCAACTAAGGAAACCACAGTAAAAAACTTTTCTAAAGCAAACTTCACCTTACTTAAGGCAGAGGTTGTAAGTTTCACAGCCCCCACACTAAAGGATAATGCTGCCCAAGGTGCAGAAACCTTTACAAATGCACTCTATGAGCACCTACAAGGATGCATGGATCATGCCATCCCTAGCAAAACCAAGACTCACTCCTCTATGAGAAGGAAACCAGTTTGGTGGACCCCTGCAATAAACAGGCTATACAATAGAAGGAGGAAACTAGTTCAGAAAAAAAGCAACTCCCAAGAAGGAAAGACATCCCTGATCAGTATCAGTAAAAAACTGAGGTGCCTCATGAAATCATCCAAGGCTAACTTCGAAAGAAAAATAGCCAAGGATTCAAAAGATAACGACAAAGCCTTCTTTAGCTATGTTGACTCTAAGTGGCAACTCACAGATATGCACTGAACTAGTGCAAAATGGCACAAAATATACTGAACCTACTGATATTGCCAACATCCTGGCAGATAGATTCAGCGAAAACTTCATCCCCCTCTCACCACCAAAAGGACCCACAACAATACTGAAAAAGTGTAGTGTCCCAAAAATCAAAGACACACAGGTGAAAACAGCCCTTTCAAAAGCCAAAAACACATCATCAATGGGATCAGATGGTGTCCCAGGCTGTGTCTTGCATGAACTACAGAACAAACTAACCCCGCACCTAAACATGCTGTTCAGCCTCAGCCTCTCCACAAGCTACGTGCCCATAGAATGGCGCATAACAATGGTTATTTCTCTCCACAAAGGAGGGGCCACAACTGACCCTGGTAACTATCACCCCATAAGCCTGACTAGCCTGGTCTGCAAGGCTATGGAGCACATCATCATGGAACTCATTAACAAAGACATTTGGAACCTCCAAGCACTTGACCTGACCAAGTTCGGCTTTTTTAAGGGCAGCTCATGCCTACTAAACCTGGTTGACTTCTTTGAGACAGTCACAAAGGACATAGACGAGGGAAAGGTGGTTCACACAGCCTACCTTGACCTTGCCAAGGCTTTCAACACCATTCCCCACTCGGGTATTACAGAAAAACTCACCAGCCTGAACATAAACCCCTTCATCTCGAGATGGGTTGCCAACAGGCTTACAGACAGAACTCACACGGTAAGAATAGCAGTCTCCAGGTCTGACTCTAAACCAGTCACAAGTGGTGTCCCAGAAGGCTCGGTCCTGGGACCCCTACTGTTCGGCATATACTTCACAGAAGTACAGGCAAACACAGGAGGGCTCTGGCTAACCAAGTTCACTGATGACTGCAAACTGGGAGCCATAATTGACTTTCCGGCTGACACAGACATCCTCCAGAAGGGCCTTACTGAGACGGACACCTGGTGTCAAAGTCATGGCCTCAAGCTAAATGCCAAAAAATGCATAGTCATCCCATTTGGGAAAAACAAAGCACCCACAAATTACCACATAAGTGGCAGCCCCCTTAATACAGAAGAGGTAATAAGAGATCTGGGGACCCAGGTAGATAGTAATCTCTCCTTTGACAGTCATATTGCCAAAGTAGTTATTAAATCCTTCTATGTGGCCCATCTAATTACTAAAGGGTTTGCATCTAGAAATAAGAGGTTATAGTTCCCCTCTACTCATCACTCATTAGACCCATCATAGAGTACAATGCCCCATTTGGGATGTACCTCACAAGACACTTCCAACAGCTGGAAAGACCACAAAAGTACCTCACTAAGAGCATTACTGGTTTCAAACATATGTCTTATGCAGCCCGACTGAAAAAACTCCGGCTGTACTCAGTGGCATATCGCTTACTCAGAGGTGATCTCTGTCTGACTTACAAAGCCATGTCCAACTCAGAACTGATGGACATGCTCCACCTAAAGAAATCCAAGTCACATGCTCTAGTGAGCTAAACCTAGACACAACAATAAATAGAACATCACTCAGAAAAACAAAAACAGACCAATAAATTTAAAAAGGTGAACCGTAGAATGAAAAACCATACGGACTTGATGCACAAAATGCAAAAAAGTAGTTTCTTCTAAATTGGTTCTTCCCCAAAAGTGACATATAGAAAGGCCAAGAACCTTAAATCATGGTTTGAGCAGAAACCTTCTCCAACTAGATCACCTGGCATGTTTAAATGCCAATCTTGTAATTATTGTAAGTTTATTCAGGAATCGAATAGATTTTCTGTTCAAGACCATGAGTTCCATTTAAAATGTAGGGTGAATTGTAATTCCAGCATGCTGGTATACTTGGCCCAGTGTCAAAATTGTCCAGGGTTTTACATCGGTAAGACTGAGCGTAAGCTCAGGGATCGCATATCATCAAGGACACCCACACCTCAAGACTGGTGGCAACGCACGATGCATCGGAGACCATCCAGGTGCAGTTAACCATAGGCAAGACTGCTCTGCAAATTGTAGCATGTTACAGGCCACCCTCACAAACTCAGGAACCTCACATGGCCTTCCTGAAAACACTAGAGGGGATAAATGTATCACCTAACACCATCATACTAGGTGACTTCAATTACCCTAATATAGACTGGGAACACTACTCAAGCCCAAACACCCTAGCCCAAAAGTTCCTGGAATTCATAAACTCAAATGCCATGGAACAACTAGTCACCATCCCCACAAGAGGAGAAAACATACTTGATCTCATCATCACGAACATGGGAGCACAATGTTCAACACCGGAAGTATACCCCTCACTGGTGAGATCAGATCACAAACTAATCTCGCTGGAGGTCCTCATCCCACCCCCACCTGAAATAAAAAAGATCACAGTAAAGAACTTCTCGAAAGCCGACTTCACACTTCTAAAGACTAGTGTGGTCTCCTTTAAGGCCACCGAGCCGGTGGAAAACAGTACTCAAGCCGCTGAATCACTTACAAATGCCTTCTACCAGCACCTGCAGGACTGCATGGATAAGGCAATCCCAAGCAAAACAAAGACTCTTTGTACTAAAGGCAAGCGTCCAGTCTGGTGGACCCCAGCCATAAACAAACTCTACAACAAAAGGAGGAAGCTACTACAAGATAGAGCAAAATCCTTAAAAGGTAAGACACCCTTGATCACTATAAGTAAAAAACTAAGAGCTCTCATAAAATCATCCAAAGCAAATTTTGAGAGAAAAATAGCTAAAGACTCAAAAGACAATCATAAGGCTTTCTTTAGCTATCTTAGAAACCTGGGAGGAAACTCCCAGATATGTTCAGAACTAGTTCATAATGATGTGAAGATTACTGATCCTACAGACATTGCCAACATACTGGCTGACAGGTTCAGTGCAAACTCCCCCCCAAAAGGAGAGATATCTATACCAAGCGATTGCAGCCCCCCAAACATCTCCAACGCCCAAGTGAAAACTGCTCTCTCCAAAGCAAAAAACACAGCATCCATGGGACCTGATGGTGTCCCCAGCTGTGTGCTCCACGAACTCAACGAGGAATTAAACCCACAGCTAGGACAGCTGTTTAATCATAGTCTTACCTCTGGATACGCACTCAGGAGTGGCGCACTGCAACTGTGGTCCCACTTCACAAAGGCGGTGCCTCCACCGACCCTGGAAATTACCGCCCATTAGCTTGACAAGCCTTATCTGCAAAGCCATGGAGAGGATCATAATGGACCTCATAAATAAAGACATAGGAATTTGCAGACTTTGGATCCATCCCAGTTTGGCTTTGTCAAAGGCAGATCATGCCTTCTAAACTTGGTTGACTTTTTCAAACAGTCACCAAAGCCATTGATGAGGAAAGGCAGTCCATACAGCCTACCTCGATCTGGCGAAGGCCTTCGATACAATACCCCACTCGGGTATCATTGAAAAACTCATCAGCTTAAATGTTAACCCATACATCACAAGATGGGTTGCAAACTGGCTGAGTGACAGAACCCACAGGGTCAGAGTTGCTGGCGCCATGTCAGACTCAAAGCCTGTCACAAGTGGTGTACCACAGGGCTCAGTCCTGGGCCCACTCTTGTTTGGCATCTACTTTTCAAGTACAAGCAAACACAGGAGGGTTATGGCTGACAAAGTTTGCAGATGACTGCAAACTGGGCCATAGTAGAAAACACATCTGACACAGATATCCTTCAGAAGGGTCTCACAGAAACGGATAACTGGTGCCAGAGCCATGGCCTAAAGTTAAATGCCAAAATGCATAGTCATACCCTTCGGAAAAACAAGGTTACCCCTAGCTACCAAATAGGTGGCAATCCACTGAGCACAGAAGAAGTTATCAGGGACCTGGGGACCCAGGTTGATAGTAGTCTGTCATTCGACACCCATGTAGCTAAAGTAGTTAGGAAGGCCTTCTACATTGCCCAACTTATCATGAAGGGATTCTCATCTAGATCAAGGGAGGTCATAGTCTCCCTATACTCATCACTCATCAGACCAATGATTGAGTACAATGCCCCATTCGGAATGTATCTGACCCGACACTTGCAGCAGCTGGAGAGGCCGCAAAAGTTCCTCACCAAAAGGATAAAGGGTCTCAAACATCTGTCCTATGCTGCCCGACTGAAAGAACTCCAGCTCTATTCAGTCGCCACCGCTTGCTCAGAGGTGACCTTTGCCTAACATACAAGGCCATGTCAAACCCAGATTTGATGAATATGCTTCACCTCAAAAATCTAGATCCATCAGAGCCACAAGGGCGGGAGACTTAAACCTCGACACGGCTATTAATAGGATGTGCTGGAGGGATAGATTCATCACCCAAAGACTCCCTATGCTGTGGAACAAAATCCCGGTATATGTGAGGCAGAGCACCTCGCTGGCCTTGTTCAAGAGAAATCTTGACCAATGGATGGGAGATCGCAGATATACCCCAGGGATTACCTCAGTGTCACTGCTCGACAGTGGCACAGCAAAATAATGGGTATAGTTCCCCATACTAAAGGGGTGGCGTAAGCCACAAAACTATGGGCTAGGCTTGTAAATGCCCTCGGGCAGATAGCCTAGTATGAACCTATGAAGCTATGAACCTATATACGAACATATGTATGCTATAAGGAAACATAAGGAAACAAATGCGTTGGCTAGGCATACAATGGACTGTCCCACTCACCACTTTAAATTCATGGGAATAGAACAAGTAGGACCTGACAGTAGAGGTGGGCCAACACAGCTTAAGTTGTTGGAAAAGGAACTACATTGGCAAATTAGATTAGAAGCATACCACATGCCAGGTTTGAATGAAGCTTGTTCCATTTCTAGTGTCCTTCGCATTTTGAGTTTAAAAAGATAATTCAAGTGAAGGCGGTTAAAACAAATTGATCCACCAGCTATGTTTTGTGGTTTTAATTTTACATTTATTCCTCAGTTTTTTGGTATTGTCATAAGTGTTAACCCACTGATTAGTGTTTACTGTTGTTAATCCACATTTTTAAAGGATACTTGTATGAGTGGGCACTAGTCTCTTATTGTCTTGTTGATTTTTTTGTTTCACATTAAGATTTTAGGTCCCCTCTGTCAACACACATTTTCTTTTATATTTTTTTATCTTATTCACTTTTTTAAGGTGAATAGATTTCGACAGTATTGGCGTTTTTTGCCTATCTATATGATGCATTATATATTTTATTTTAATACAAATTATGTACTATGTAGGTAGTTTAGTGTGACTTTTGTAAGTCTCTTTCATGTTTTATCTTTATCAGCCTGTCTTTTAGATTTTGGCAGGATTTATTGGATCCATTTTTTTTGGGGCGTTTGTCTTTAATATAACATTAATTACCTTTTGTTAATTGTCTTAATTTAATCTTGATGTCATACTATTTAAGGTACGTTAATTGATGAAATTATGTTTTCTGAAGAAGTTTGCCTAGGAGGCAAACAAAAAGCGCTTTAATAAATTCTTCCTTGGTTTTAATTGAGTGGCTTTTCACCTGGCGTTACTACCATCCACAGCTTTTTTTGCATTTTGTGCATCAAGTCCATATGGTTTTTCATTCTATGGTTCACCTTTTTAAATAAATAGAACATGCTGGACGGATAGATTCCTGTCACAGAGACTCCCCATGCTTTGGAACAAAATTCCAAATTACATCAGGCAGGGCCCCTCACTAACACTCTCCAAGAGAAACCTTGACGAGTGGATGGGTAACAGAAAATACACCCCTGGGATCACTTCATTGGTTCTGCTTGACAGAGGATCAGTTAGTTAATCAATGGGGCAGCGAAAGCTGACACACTCTGACTAGGCTTATAAATGCCCTCGGGCAGATAGTCTAGTACCTACCTATGAACCTATAATATATGTTGTACAGTAGTGTTAGTGCTTCAACAGGTAGCACACTTGCCTTCAGTACTAGAAAATCAGAAGGCAGTGGGTTCTATTCCTATTTTAGGTGATTGGATTCCTGAGAGTACATTGCAGCATTGAGGGAGTGGGTGCTGCTCTTCTGAGTGTATTGAAGTTTTGATATTATTTTAAACTGAGATCCCATCTGCTTGAGTTAGTGGTACTTCAGGTGGAAGAAAAAGAAGCAATGGCACTTACTGAAAAAAGTAGTGGTCCTTTATTTACAAAAATCAGATATTAATTAACATATTTACATATATGCAATTACCATTATTTACAAATATGTACACAATATAAAAAGAAATGTGTTATTTCTCAGAATTTGGCCCCACCCTTTTTGCCATAATAGCCACCTTATTTTTTTAATATGAAAGACAAAACCATTTTTCTTAAACAGAATTTAATTTGTCCTAGCATACCATAAACTCATAATATAATAAATAATTTTATCTATTTTTCAGCACATTTTTGTCCTTGCTTCTGATAATATCTGTACAGAATCATACCCATGTTTATATCTTCTTTGTTACCAAGTCATTCAAGTAGCTTTTCCTTGTACACATTGTTCCACACTGTTTTCCCTGTTTCACACTGCAAAAATACATGTTCTATAATTTCAGTTTGTTTGCAAAACATGCTCTTTCACTTATAGCATTATACATCAAGCTTCCTTTAACAGGTAACTTATTTAAAGAATGTCTCCATAAAATACCTTGACATACTATCAAATCCTTACATCTCTTTTATCTTTTCTGTATTGATTTTCTGATATCGTTATTTCAATTTCCCCATGGATAAGCAATATAAAACTTTTGCAAAAGGATTGGAAAGAGAGACTGGCCAAGGAATTTACAAAGAAACAATGGGAGGATATGTGTATGTCTTCCAAATATGCAACAAAATCTAAAATATTTAGGATTTTTGCCTGGAAATGTTTACATAGATATTATTATACCTCAAGTAGACTATAGAATTATTCCTCAGGCAGACAGCAAATGTTGGAGGTGTAAAGGGGAACAAAGAGATAATTGGGGAGATATTTTCTGGGAGTGTGGTTAGTTGGCAGACTTTAAGATTCCCTGCGGGATGCACTGTCAGAAATGCTGGGTGGGCAGATTGGTCTGATGAGGGAGATGATTTTTCTGAGCTATGATACAGAATCAGAATTCCCTAGACATGGTAAGACCTTGCTGTGTCTAATAATGGTGCCTCCCAAAAAAACAATTACTAGAAAATGGAAATCAAAATCTAAACCAACTATACTGGAAGTAGTGAATATAGTAACAGAGATAAAACAACTTGAAGTGAGATCTTTAGAAAAGTGTAGGAGAAACTACATAGGAAAATGGGAATTGTGGAAACAGTACATACAAGGAAGGAATGAGGTTTAAAAGGTGACGAGACTTAAATGAACTATGTAATGTTTGAATGAGAAAGACTGGGGTGATTGTAAGTGTTGTATAATGTTTGCAACTGGGAGTGTGTCAGTATAGTTTGTGATATAAAATGTTTGCAACTAGGATTGTGTCAGTGTGATTTGTTCCATTTATATAAATGTATGATTGCCTATGTAGTAAGTGATGGTTTACTAAAGATGTTTCTTGTTTAAAAAAGGCGGGATTTAATAATTTATGTAATGTTGCTTAGGTTATATAATATATAGCAATATATGTAAAGTATAATGTTTGTTATGTTAATATAGTTTGATTACTTTTATATGAATATAAATGTACCTATGTCACAAATGATAATTCAATAAAGTTGTTTGAAAAAAATATAAAAATTATACAATATTTATTTATACCATCCTTCTGTTTTTCATAAATTGCATTAGATATATTTCCATACTAATATTTTCCCCTGATATCGTTTTACTTCTTCATTTTCTAGAGATTTTTCCCTTATAAAAAAACTGCACAGTTTCCCAGAAACTTTTGTATTTTATTCTTGGAATCTGGAATACAATCCATTCACCTTCTCTTGTTATTAATATCCAATATAGGTACAGAAAAACAGCATAAACTATCAGATTTATTAAAACCAGTTTTACTTCTTTTCTATGTATATATAGCACCCCTATTTTTATAGTATTTAACATGAATTCCATATCAAATGAAATATCATAGTTATAATTCCCCTTTCAACTGCTTCAGGTAACATGACATTTGCCATATAAACAATTTTACCTAAAACAACAGAATTTATTAGGTATTCTTTTTCCTGAAACTCATTCTAAACGTTTTCCAAAAATTACACCTCTCTCAGTTGTTCTACTAATTCCTTCCATCAGTCTTGAATTGTATCTTATTTTCCAAACCTGATCACTAAAACTGATATTTCTTTACTAGAAAAATAAATTCCATCTGTTTTGCCACATCGCTTAAAACTTCATATTCCTCTATAATTCTAACCCGTGGCTATCAATATTAACTCCAAATCTATTAAGACTTCTTTCATCCAGTACTTATTTTGTGCTGATTACTAAATCACCTGTGTTGGAAAACTATAGTAATTTTAAATTTTCCACACATCACATATGCGTCTCTACCATATTATTTTGTAGTTTTATATTGCTATATTCATTAATAATGTAAACAGTAACTCAGTCATTGGGCAACCCTGATGTCCTCCACACTGAAATTCTATTTTGTCACTCATATATCCACTTACCATATTTTAATTATATTGTTGTTATAGGCAGACACAATAATTTCAATATTTTTCCTTGGAATTCCATGATCATCTAATATCAGCCATAATAAATTACCGTCTGTACTATCAGTTGCTTTATTTATATAATGTATTATACCATGACCCCCCCATTAATATTCCAAAATGTGCACACTGATTGGCCAGCGTGCACATTGTAAAATGACTTATACTAATGGAAAAAGGTCCGGTCGCCCGGACTTTTTCCATTAGTATAAGTCTCTTTTAAAACACTGTCTCGCTATGTTAAAAGAGTTTAACATAGCGACACAGGTTTAAAAAAAGCAACGGAGATCTCCGTTGCTTTTTTTAAAGCTGTCTCGCTATGTTAAACTCCTTTAACATAGCGACACAGTGTAAAAAGCAACGGAGATCTTGCTTTCTCCATTGCTTTTTTAAACCTGTCTCGCTATGTTAAATGGGTTTAACATGAGACAGCTTTAAAATAAGCAACGGACATCTCCGTTGCTTATTTTAAAGCTGTCTCGCCATGTTAAACCCATTTAACATAGCAGACAGGTTTAAAACGGAGAAAGCAAGATCTCCGTTACTGTTTCGCTATGTTAAATAGGTTTAACATAGCGAGACAGCTTTAAAATAAGCAACGGACATCTCCGTTGCTTATTTTAAATCTGTCTCGCTATGTTAAACCCATTTAACATAGCGAAACAGTAAAAAGCAACAGATATCTTGCTTTCTCCGTTGCTTTTGACCACAGCTCTGATGTACTGTGTAGGCATGCGCAGTACATCAGAACTGCCGCGGATACCAGACAGCTGTGGAAGGGCAGCAAAGAGGCATTATACAATGCCATTATTTAAGAAAAGTAATTATTTATTTTCTTAAATAATGTCATAGTATAATAGCAATAACCCACTTCTGGGTGTGGGTAATGTGGGATTTACCCACGGTTGTCTTTCCCTCGGGACCAAACCACTCCAACCGTGGGTAAATCCTGCATTACTCACACCCAGGCGTGGTTTATTGCTATAATATCTCCCATTAAAGATTTAAATGCTTCACTTGAAATTTTCTTCAGTCTTCACAGTATGAACTTCTTTTTTTCCTGCATTCCCTTTTTTAAATCTTCATTATTTCTTTACAGATCTTGCATCATACCATTATTAATCTTGTAAATATGATTTCTATGTTTTCTGTCTTCTGACTCTAGTTTCATATACTTCCTTTTAAAATTTTATTTAAAAACTAATCATAGTTCTGACCAGGAAGAGAAAAAGCTTATCATGCTTACATGATCATCCCAGAATAAGTCTTTGTTTATTCTTTTTATACCATTTCCTTGTGAAGTGTAATTTTTTTCCGTAATTCAATCAAGATAACCTAATGAGCAGAGAAACCTTTATCCAGTGTCCCCAATCATTCTGACTCAAGTCTGCAGGCATAACAAAATAAGCTAATTCTATGTCCAATGGACATTTCATTTTCATGTTTATTGATTTCTTCTTCTTCCTCTTCTGACATATCAGTAAAAAATGAAAGTTGTGTATTTACCATAATGTTGGAATGGTGTTGTTGTATTCCATCCATTCCTCAACAAATGAGCCACAGGTTTGATCTCAGATCTGGATTCGTCCACTTCAAAGCTTTGGAGCAAATGCTCAGGCTCCTCCATATACCTGTTATCCCTATGCATAGAATGAGCTACCTCAGATCAAGTTTACCTGCCCAAAATAAGTTAACAAATCAACAGTATATGATATAACCAAGTAATGTGCTTAAATGGAAAAAATAGCCATGTTTAAAATGATAAATGAAGAGACAGGCCTAAGCTTCAGGAGCCAAGGCAAGGTCAGCTAGATATATATCAGAATGAAAACATGATAAAGAAGACACCACTTACAAAAGATAAGGTGGGGGTGGTGGGAGGGTACTTGGGGAATGGACAGAATATGACAATAATGATCTAATGTTATATAATGCAAAACTTTTGTATCTGATGTTGTCTTTTCCATCCATTCCTCAACAGCTGGGATAGAGTCTGCAGCTACCTTTATACTTGAGAAGTCTCATGGAAGGATATTCCTGAGAACAGCTGAACCAAAGGAGGCCCTGGATATATATTGGATAGCTAGTTTTTATTTTGAGATGAAGGTATGGATTTTTGCTAGGTATCTACAGCACATATGCCATCGAAGGGGACACTAGAAAAGAAGGCTGTGGATGAGGCCACAGATCTTGTAGAATAAGCCTTAGGGGTCAAAGCGAATGATAACCCCTTTTCTTGGTAAATAAAAGAACTGCACTGAGCCAACCAGCAAGCTAGAGTGACCTTGAATACTCTCAATTTGACTTTGAAAATGGAGACAGCTGATCAAATATTCTGAAAAATTTTGACTGTTGCAAATAAAAATGCAATGGGTAGTGAGCATCTAGCAAATGCTTGTTTAAAAGATTGGAAAAAAAAGACTGGCAGATTTATGGGCTGATTAATAGATAATCCGGAAGCCACCTTACGGAGAAAGGATGGATTTGTTTTTAAAAACACTCTGTCTTTGGGAAAAAGAAGACATAGAGGTTTTGAGGAAAGAGCATATAACTCAGAAATTCTTGTGGCCAAAGTGATAGCCACCAAAATAAGGTCTTCCATGACAGAGAAGTCTAAAATTGTTGGAGGAGGGTTGAAAAACGGTCAGTGTTTTCCACAGTAGCCCAAACAGAAAACATTTTCTATTTGGTCTTGTAGAGTTTCCTAGTAGAAAGTCTTTGTGAGGAGGAGACAATGTGAACAACAGAAGGGGAAAACCTGGACTGTTGAACCATTATTGGAATTGGAGAAACCATGCAGTTAATTTGAGGGTTTGACTGTTCAGATGAGGTGACCCCAACGGATGAGACATTAAGTCTGGGTCTGAGCCCAGTGCCCAGGAAGGGTGAATTAGATGGGGCCAGAGGAAGGGAAACAACACTCGTCAAAGCCAGTAAGGGACTATGAATATGACTCTGAACTTCAACTTTCTGTAGGAACTTTGAGATCAACAATGTTGAGGGAATGGTGTAAAGGAATCCTGGAGGCCAAGGGTGCATTAGAGTGCCTGAGTAACTCTTCCTCTCGGGGATCAGAGCAAAGAACTTGCATTCTATGTTTAGTTCAGATGCAAAGAGATCACAACAAGATTGGCCCACACAGCTGAACATCTGTTCTGTTACTAATGGATTGAGGGACCACCTGAGAGGAATTAGAATGGATATGCTTTACCTATCTGCAAGAATGTTGGACTTTCCCAGGTGAATACACCGCTACAAGAAAGTGGTGGGAAGATATCACCTATTGCCATACATGCATGGCTTCTTGACACAAGGGATAAGATCTGGATCCTACCTGTTTGTTGTTGTACCAAACCACAGTCATGTCTGTTTGGATAGAAATTACACCCAAGGGAAGAGAGCCATGGAATGCTTGCAATGCTAGGACTGCTGTCATCTCTGAGACATTGATGTGAAGACTGATCCCTGTTTGAGACCATGTGCCTTGGACTGTCTTTCCCAGATAATTCCCCTCACTCTAACTGGGAGGTGTCCGAGGTCAATGTGGCCCATGGTGGCAGAATAAAGGGACAGCCCTGCTGAAGATGAAGGGAACCTATCCATTACCAAATGTGATTTCTGTAAATATTTGTAAGGATGACTGGATAAGGCATCAGTTGTTTCCTGATCGACCACTGTACCACCAATGTCCATTGAAGAACTAGCATGTAGAACCTGGCTAATGGTATGAAGGTAATGGAGGCAGTCATGGGGCCTAAAAGGTGAAGAACTAAATGGCAGGTGGCTTCTGGTAGAACAAAACTTGTTGAGCTTGTTGATGGAGGGATGTGATCCTCAAATGGGGGATTTTCACTATCAGACATCTCTTGTTCAACAGTGCTCTGGTAAATTTCAGAGACTGGGTTGCCTACATGTGGGATTTTTGCAGGTTGACTGCTATTCCCAAGTCTTGGCATATGTGGAGCAAGTAGTCCCTGGCTTGAATGAGTAGATTCCTGGAAGGTGCAGTGATGAGCCAGTAGTCCAAGTAAGGAAACACTCAGAATCCCTGTAGTCAGAGTTGAACTGCCATAACTGCCATTCATTTGGTAAACATGGGGGGGGTGCTCTGGGGAGTCCAAAAGGCAGAGCTCTGAATTGTCAGTGATTTGCTCCTGAGCCAGAGGCAAAGACACTTTATGGAGTGCCTGTCCATCTTTATGTGATAGTATGTATCTTGGAGATCTATCAACCACATCCAGTTATTCATCCTCAACAAAGGAAGAATAGACTGAACTGTTACCATCAGGGATTTTGTCTGTTTCACAAACTTGTTCAAGCAGCTTAGATCTAAAATTGGTTGTAGGCCTCCAGTTTTCTTTGGCACTAAAAAGATTCTTGAGTAAATTCTGGATCCTCTTTGGTTTAGTGGTATGTGTTGGATGACTCTATTTCTTAGAAGCTTCTTTATTTCTGAAGTTGCTTTTCAAGGGTGGAACCTTGGCATTTTTTTAAAGAAGGGGTATGAAAAGGAATGATATAGTCTCTGATTATAATCCTGTACACCAATATGGCCAGATGGAGATCTAGGTTCTTGAATGCAGAGATGTGCACCCCAACTGCCTCCAGACTGCAACAGTCGGGCAACCCTTCAGAAATGATGCAAAGGCTTCTCTGAGGAAGGACCTCTGAAGTCCTGATTTTTCAGATCACCTCTGATGTTCATTATGTGAAGTTCCCACTCTGCAATGGGGAGCTCAGTCTCCAGAACTATCAGATAAAAATCCCTGGTATTTTCAAAACCACATTCTCTTTCCTACTTTCTGTTTTCTTGAGAAGGTCCTTTGAGAGGTTAAGAATTTGGTCTCTATAGCAGATAGGAATTTACCATCCTTTTTATTTCTGGAAGTAGTTTCCTTCACTTTTGTATCAAAAACTTGGACCGAACCGCAAAAGGAGGGGGAGTATCGATATTCTTCAAAGATACCCACACCTCCAGGTTGGTGGCAAAGCATGAAGCATCAGAGACTATCCATGTGCAACTAACAGTGGGTAAAACTGCCTTCCAGTTTATAGCCTGCTACAGACCACCCTCCCAAACCCAGGAACCCCACTCGGCCTTCCTGAGAACACTGGAAAATATGAAGGTCTCTCCAAACACCATTATATTGGGCGACTTCAACTACCCAAACATAGACTGGGAGCATTACTCTAACTCCAACACCCTAGCCCAAAGGTTCCTAGAATTTATAAACTCAAATGCTATGGAACAACTTGTTACCACTCCCACAAGAGGGGAAAACATACTGGACCTGATCATCACCAACATGGGGACTCTATGCTCCAGACCAGAAGTGTATCCCTCACTGGTAAGATCAGACCATAAACTAATCTCACTGGATATTCACATCCCGACCCCACCCCCTGCCCAGAAAACCACAGTGAAAAACTTCTCTAAAGCAAATTTCACACTCCTCAAAACTGAGGTGGAATCCTTCAAAGCCCCCAGGCCTGTGGAAAATATGGCCCAGACCGCAGAATCCTTTATAAACTCATTCTATGAACACCTTCAGGAATGCATGAATCATGCGATCCCAAATAAAACCACGACCCAATCCTCCAAAGGCAGACGTCCTGTCTGGTGGACCCCAGCCATAAACAAACTATACAATAGAAGGAGGAAGCTACTAAATGATAGAGCAAAATCCCAAAAAGGGAAGGCATCACTGATCAGTATTAGCAAAAAACTACGGGCACACATAAAATTGTCTAAGGCCAGCTTCGAGAGAAAAATTGCACAGGACACTAAGGATAATCACAAGGCTTTCTTTAGTTATGTTAGGAACCTGGGTGGTAATTCCCAGATATGCTCAGAATTAGTCCAAAATGACAAAAAATACACCGAACCCACAGACATTGCCAACATCCTAGCTGACAGGTTCAGCGCAAACTTCTCCCCCCCCCTCCCCACCGAAAGGGCAAATATCTATCCCAGCAGAGTGCTGCCCCGGTGACATCTCAGATGCTCAGGTAAGAGCCGCCCTCTCCAAAGCAACAAACAGAGCAGCAATGGGACCAGATGGTGTCCCGGGCTGCGTCCTACATAAACTCAAGAAGAGCTAAACCCAAACATAAAACTACTGTTCAATCTCAGCCTTACTACAGGATATGTGCCCAAAGAGTGGCGTACAGCAACAGTGGTCCCTCTCCATAAAGGTGGTGCCTCAACGGATCCTGGAAACTATCGCCCCATAAGCCTGACTAGCTTGGTCTGCAAAGCTATGGAAAGGATCGTCATGGACCTCATAAATAAAGATATTGGGGACCTACAAACACTGGATCCTACCCAGTTCAGCTTTGTTAAGGGCAGATCCTGCCTCTTAAACCTGGTTGATTTCTTTGAAACAGTCACCAAGGCCATTGACGAGGGGAAGGTGGTCCACACAGCCTACCTGGACCTCGCAAAAGCCTTCGATACAATACCCCACTCGGGCATTATAGATAAGCTCACCAGCTTAAATATAAACCCCTATGTCACTAGATGGGTTGCAAACTGGCTCAAGGACAGAACCCACATGGTTAGAATTGCTGGAGCCATGTCAGACTCCAAACCAGTTACAAGTGGTGTCCCACAAGGCTCAGTCCTGGGACCTCTCTTGTTCGGTATATATTTCTCGGAGGTACAGGCCAACATGGAAAGACTGTGGCTGACCAAGTTCGCAGATGACTGCAAACTGGGCGCCATAATCGACTCTCCAGCCGACACAAGCATCCTCCAAAAGGGCCTCATAGAAACAGACAACTGGTGCCAGAGCCATGGCCTCAAGCTAAATGCCAAAAAGTGTATAGTCATCCCCTTTGGCAAAAACAAAGTGCCCACAAATTACCACATAGGTGGTAATCCATTAAGTACAGAAGAAGTAATTAGGGACCTGGGGACCCAAGTTGATAGCAATCTCTCATTTGACAACCACGTGGCCAAAGTGGTTAGAAAAACATTTTATATAGCCCACCTAATCATGAAGGGATTCACATCTAGATCAGGGAGGTCATCGTGCCTCTTTACTCATCCCTCATCAGGCCCATAATTGAGTACAATGCCCTTTTGGGATGTACCTTACCAGACACCTGCAGCAACTGGAAAGACCCCAAAAGTACCTCACCAAGAGGATCAAAGGGCTCAAACAGATGCCATATGCTGCCCGGTTAAAGAAACTCCAGCTCTACTCAGTGGCATACCGCCTGTTCAGAGGCGATCTGTGCCTGACGTATAAAGCCATGTCCAACCCGGAATTAATGGACATGCTGCACCTCAGAAAATCCAAATCCCATCGAGCTACGCTCGAGAGACTTGAACCTCAGCACTGAAATAAATAGGACATGCTGGAGGGACAGATTCATAACCCAGAGGCTCCCTTCACTCTGGAGTAAAATCCCAGTCCAGGTTAGGCAGAGTCCCTCACTGACTCTCTTCAAGAGGAATCTTGATAAGTGGATGGGAGATCGTAGGTTTACCCCGGGTATCACTTCTGTGTTACTGTTAGACAGAGGCACAGTATACTAACCTCGAAAAAGGGCATAGCAAAATAAATTTAAAATGGGTGGCGAAAGCCAAACACATTCTGGCTAGGCTTATAAATGCCCTAGGGCAGAAAGCCTAGTATGAACCTATGAACCTATAATGTTGATTTGTCACAGGGGGCACTGACAAAAGATGTCTTAAAGTGTTCATAAAGCTGCATAAACGCATCCAGGCATGCCTTCTGATGCCTATGCACACAGCTCTAGACACACCTTCTGTGGCAGTAGAGATAAGGCACACAGAGGCATTTGATAAGGGCAGTAGAGTAGCCAGTTGAGAATCAAAAGTATTTTTTCTGATCAGGAATCAAGGTGCCTTGGAGAGAGAATTTGAGATCTCTTTAACTAAATGGCCAGAAATTGTAGTTTATTGGCCGTTTGAGCAGTTTTTCCATCTCTTTCAACTTTATGATTTAAAAGCCCGCATTTGCACTTGTTTCCCACCTTTCCTGCAACTAGTCTAGTCCAGATACAGATTTGCTGTATCCAGGACTGTTTGTAAGCTTCTAAGCCCCCCAAGCCTTTCTGTGTTGGAAGGAAGCCTTCTAGCTTATCAGTGGGAGTGGTAAGCACTAGGTAGCCTGTCTACCACACGTGTGGTTTCTGGCCCAGAAATTATAGTTTATTGGCCGTTTGGCAGTTTTTCCATCTCTTTCATCTTTCTGGTTTAAAAGCCTGCATTTGCACTTGTTTCCCACCTTTCCTGTAACTAGTCTAGTCCAGATCCAGATTTGCTGTATCGAGGACTGTTTGTAAGCTTCTGAGCCCCCCAAGCCTTTCTGTGTTGGAGGGAAGCATTCAGGCTTATCAGTGGGAGTGATAAGCACTAGGTAGAATATCTACCACAAGATCCAGGTACAGATTCTTAGTTTTAGCACTTGAATTTGCTTATTCATGCTCAGCACTTGCTCAGAACTTGTAGTTAGCACTAAATAAGCTACAAATTGCTACAACACTCAACCTTCATTTTTACCTAGAGGAAAACAGTTTTTGTACTTACTTTCCTCACTTGCTTAGAGAAAAACAGTTCTTATACTCACTTTCCTCACTTATCTAGAGGAAAGTAATTTTTTATTCAGGTATGTCCAAGGGTCAGCTCTCAGTGTTCTCTCCTGTCTATCTGATGAATATGGGCCTCATGTACACAGACAACCCCCTCCTCCTATCACCCAAAACCACAACCTGTGAGAGATGTACTTATCTAGCCAAACTGGAGGTAAAGCTCTCTCCAATCAAGACTGAACTTGACAGTCAGGAGGAGAAGGTAAACACTTGCACCACACCACACTTATCACATAGTCCCACTAAACCTACACCACCAAAATCCACACATAGAAACACAAAAACATTTGCGGAGGCTCTCAATAATAATCTGCTCAAGCAACAGAGACATCCAAAGCAGAAACACAAGCAACCTCCACCCCCCCAACACAACCCAAATGACACATAGCCCACAGACTCATTGTGCCAATAAACCACAACCCATAAGGCAAAACAATGTACCTAACACACTAGTCATAGGTGACGCTATAGTCAGGCACACTGATGTCCCACTCACCAGGCTAAACAAGGATAAGGTTACTGTCAGCTGCTTGTCAGGTGCCAGGATCCACCACATAACCCACACACTCAGATCACTCCACAACAAGTACAAATATGACTCTGTCATTGTCCATGTTGGTGTGAATGACTTGAGATGTACCTCCCTGGACTACATGAAAAGAGGCATGGAAGAGCTCTCTGATCTTGCACCCAGGCAGGTATGACCCTAGCCCTGAGTAGCATCCTGCCATCACGCAGAATTATACCGCAGTACAAGGACAAAATGATAGACTTCAACAATTGGCTAAGCTTCTGGTGTCATTCTAAGGGGATCCAGTATCTGTCTGCCTGGGACGACATGGTCGACAGACCATGATGCTTTGCCAGAGATGGTCTGCACCTGTCACCCCTGGGATTCTGGATACTGGCTAAGGCTCTTGCTGTCCCTATAGTGCCATTTTAGGCAAGGTTCAAATGACAAATTCACCACCATAACAGGAACAGGCAAGCAAAAACTGAGGGTAATGCTACTCAGTACTAGAAGTCTAAATCTTGAATTGCACTCACTCGAGGCACTCCTTAAAATGGAGAAGACTGATATCTGTGCAATGACTGAGACCTGGTTCAAGGCTCTAGAGAGCACCCCTGCATTACTAGGCTATAACTTATACCACATTTTTCGGCCATCTAACCTGGACCAGAACATTAAATGCAGAGGTGTGTCCATATTCATTAAAGATATTCACACCTCCAGGCTAGCTGCACAGAAAAATGCATCCGAGGTTATCCAAGTGCAACTAACTCTGGGCAAAACTGCAATCCAGACTGTAGCTTGCAAGAGATCCCCAGCATGCCCCAGGATTCCCACTCCTATTTTATTGATATACTGGAAAATATTAGCATTCAACCAAACACCCTAATAATGGACGATTTCAACTACCCCATCATTAACTGGGAAAACTACTCATGTACCAACTCCTTCGCTCAATGCTTTCTGGAATTGATAAATTCTAATGCCCTGGATGAGCTTATCCACATCCCCACCAGAGGCAACAATATCCTAGACCTAGTCATTACCAACATAAGTGACCGGTGTTCCACACCTGAAATCAGTTCCTCGTTGGTCAGATCCAACCATAAGTGAATCACCCTTGATATCCACATCCCGCCCCCACTCACCATTAAGGAAACCATGGTAAAAAAATTTCTCCAAAGCCATCTTCATGCTTCTTAAGACAGAAGTAGTGAACTTCATGACACCCATGCAAATGGACAATACAGTTACAACTGCTGAATCCTGCACAAATGCACTCTATAAGCACTTACACAAGTGCATGGATCATGCTATCCCAAACAGAACCAAGATGCTATCCTCCAAAAAAAGGAAGCCAATCTGGTGGTCCCCTGCCATAAACAAACTGTACAACAGAAGGAAGAAACTGTTGCAAAAGAGAGTAAAATCCCATGAGTGGAGGAGCTCCCTGGTCAACCTCAGTAAGAAGTTGAGATCCCTTATAAGATCTTCCTAAGCTAGCTATGAAAACAAAATCATCACTGATTCTAAGGGTGACCACAAAGTATTCTATAGCAATGTCAAGAATCTCAATGCCAACACACAGATCTGCTCTGAGTTACAACACAACGGCATGAAAATTACAGAACCAACTGCTATTGCCTACATCTTGGCAGATAGGTTCAGTGCTAATTTTACCCCCCTCTCACCCCATAAAGGCCCCATATCTATACAGGAAGAATGCAGAGTCCCTGTAATCATATCTATGCAGGTAAAAGCTGCACTCTCTAAAACCAAAAAGACAGCATCCATGGGACCGGACAACATCCCAGTCTGCATTTTACATTAACTTCAGAATGATCTGGCTCCCCACCTAAGCACCATGTTCAATCATAGTCTCATGTCAGGCTTTGTGCCAACTGAATGGCACACAGCAACAGTTATCCCACTCCACAAAGGGGAAGCCACCACTGATCCTGGGAACTATTGCCCTATTAGCCTGATGAGCCTGGTCTGCAAGGCCATGGAACGTATCATCATGGAACTCATAAACAAAGACATTGGTAACCTCCAAACTCTGGACCCCACTTAGTTCGGGTTTGTGAAAGGCAGACCATGCCTTCTGAACCTGATTGACTTCTTTGAGGCAGTCACCAAAGCCATAGACGAGGGTAAGGTGGTTCACACAACCTATCTTGTCCTTGACAAGGCTTTCAACACCATCCCCTATTCTGAAATTATAACTAAACTCACTAAACTAGGTATAAATCCCTACATCACAAGATGGGTTGCCAACTGGCTCACTGACAGAACCCACACTGTAAAAGTTGCAGACTCCAAATCTGACTTCAAACCAGTGACAAGTAGTACCACAGGGTTCAGTCCTGGGACCTCTCCTGTTTGGTATCTACGTCTCTGAAGTACAGGCTAACACAGAAGGCCTCGGGCTAACCAAGTTCACAGATGACTGCAAACTAGGAGCCAGTATCGAGTCCACAAATGATGTGGGCATCCTACAGAAAGGCCTCACTGAGACAGATGCCTGGTGTCAGAGCCATGGCCACAAGCTCAATGCCAAAAAGTGCATTGTCATCCCCTTTGGTAAAACTCTGTACCCATGAACTACCACATAAACGGCAGTCTACTTAATGCCAAATGTGTGATAAGAGACCTTGGGACCCAGGTGGACAGTAGTCTCTCCTTTGATAATCATATTGCCATAGTAATCAGGAATTCCTTCTATGTGGCACACCTCATCACAAAAGGGTTCTCAACCAGGAAAAAAATTGGTCATTGTTCCCCCTCAGCACTCATTAGACCCATTATAGAGTACAACACCCCTTTTGGAATGTACCTCACAAGACATCTGCAGCAGCTGAAAAGTCCACAGAAGTACCTCACAAAGAGGATTACAGGTCTCAAACAGATGCCCTACACTGACCATCTCAAAAAACTCCAGCTTTACTCTGTAGCATATCGCCTACTCCAAGGAGATATCTGCCTAACATATAAAGCTATGTTAAACCCAGAGATGTTGGACATGCTACACCTAAAGAAATCCCAATCCCTCCAAGCTATACGCTCTAGGGACCTAAACCTTGTCACCACAATAAACAGGATATGCTGGAGGGATAAATTCCTGTCCTAGAGACTTCCAATACTCTGGAACAAGCTACCCATCTATGTCAAGCAAAGTTCTTCATTAGCACTCTTCAAGAAAAATCTTGATGAGTGGATGGGATATAGAAAATACACCCTGGGGATCACTTCTGTGGCTCTGCTTGACAGGGGCACAGGAAATTAACTTTCTTGGGTGGCATAAGCCAGGGAACCTTTTTGGCTAGGCTTACTTAGGCTTTTGAACTGATAGTCTAGTACCTACCTATAACCTATGAACCTATAAATCTCACTGAAAATGAGTGAAATGAGCCAGGAAATTAAATGCTCTCATTGAAAATGTGGATGAGGCGTTGACACACTTCCCAAATCTGTCCAAAGTGTGTGATCCTCTGTTTGGCAGATGGACAGAGAAGCTGTTTTCAGGGATTTCCTTTTCAGTGATTGCAGCCACAATTACAGAATCCACTGTTAGACTCTTGTTCCAGTGCAATTAGTTCTTTGGAGCAATGAAGAACTTCTCTGTTTTCTTTGGGAGCAGGTTTAACTGTGTTAGGTTCCTTCCATGCCCAGGATGAGATTAAATCAGACATCTCTTTGGGGGGAGTCACCCAAGAAGTAGATGGGCAAGAACTAAAAGCCTTGATGAAAAGTAATTCCTCAGAAGAAGATGTTTGGGAAGAGCAGCCCCCTTTCTGACAAAGACGTTTCAGAATCTCTCTAAATGAGACATCCTTAAGGGGAGATCTGGAACAACCTTTCCCAATATCAAAATTAGTATTAGTGGTTGGGGCATTCATTTGGGGACTGCAAGTATCTCCTTTTACACTTATGTTTTCTGGGAACGTGGGCTGCTTAGGTGAAGACTCAGAAACAGCCAGAGAAGGTTCAAGGTGCTCAAGAACTGGCTGTTCCAACAGGACTAGAAGAGTAGGCTGTGGATCCTGGGAGATCCATTGGGGAGGGTTGGATCAGATTCCTAAAGGGAAGACTTTACACTAAGTTGGGAGTACTCTCTTGAAAGCCTCAAATGCTGAGCTGAAACTCTCAGGTGCAACTAAACCTTGGATGCCATTTTGCTAGGGTCTGTGGCAGTCACTGCAGCGAAACTACCCATTGCTGAGGCTCACAAGGAGCATAAAGGATCTGAAGACCTTGAATCCAATCCTAACCTATCAAAGTCAGCACCAACATTATGACTCTGGATGTCATAGCCAAATTCATAAGAGAATTCATCGGGATCAATGAAACATGAAGTCTCAGCTCTAATGCAGATCTTTCTTTGGCAAGAGTCGGATCCAGTGACTCTGATCTGAGAGACTGGACTGGAGAAGGAGCCATCAGAGAATGATAGGGAGAGACAGTTCTATCAGATCCAACAGTGGTTGGAGCCAGAAGTGCCACCAATTGCATCTGGGTCTGCCTCATCATGCTGACCCTGTCTGCTTCAGTGAGACTCTGAAAAGATCTAACTGATGTAATGGATGAAGCTGAAGAGGGAGATATGGATGAGTAAGGTAGTCTATCTTGTAAAATAGAAGAAATGAGTCTTGGAGTGACAGGCTCTGTAGGGAACCTTGGTGAGTCACGGTTCTTGTTATGATCAGGTCCCAAGGAAGCACTGTGTCCAAAGGTTTCATGACATTTGGTGCCAGATTTAACAAAGTTGTTGGATCTGGGTATAATTTTCAGGAAGACTTTGATTTCACCTTTTCTAGACATTTAGATTTTCCTGTGTCTTGGAAAAAGAAGAGGCAGAAGATGTAGATGCCACATATTTTCCTGATAATGAAGAGTGTTTTACACCAGAAGTGGTCTGGATGAGACCCTTCAGAATCAATGTCTTTTATCACTCCACTAAAGGCCTTTGACCAATTGCCTTGCAGACTGAGAAGAGCACATTCAAGTGTGAGTGGTCAAGGCAGTACACACATTTATTGGAATTGGAAACTTGTATGTGGAAGACACACACTTTTTATATACTTTATCTATTATTTTATTTATCCTTTGTTGACCAGATTTGTCCCACTGGGCTAGTAGCCTATTTTTAGTGTAGAGCTGTGGTGGCATTTATGCTACTAGGGGAAATTTGGACAGTGTATCGGGTAACTTCCCTTACTCTTTTTGATAGGTGCTGTTGGATCTTTTATACCCATCTGAGGTACTAACAACTCAGGCTGATGGGGTCTTGGTTTAATGTGTTATCCAAAGCATGAGAAATCCAAATGGCTTTTCAGCCATGATGCAAATCTTGTGAAACTTTCTTGAAGGAGAATAGCAACAACAACAACAATATTAACTACAACCACAATCTTGTCTAAAGGTAATATTAGTGAAAAAAGCATTGCAGTTAAGCTAAACAAGAATATTAAGCAGCCTATGTATTTTTAAAACTAGGAACAGCTATCTAACACTAAGGAGAAATTTATTAAAGAAGTTTTTCTTTGTCTTTTTTTAAACAACAAGGGGAGGTAAAGAAAGAGTAACTAAACGCTTGTCTAAAGAATTCTTCTAGTAAACCTAATCTGAAAAAGTTTTCTCTCATGACTGCACTAGAGCACCACAGATCTGTCAGCACTTGAAGGTGGCAAACAAGATCTGGGTTAACTTTTTTCTATGTGGGATTATGGGTAGGGGAGGAGCCTGAACACTGGATTCCAAGCTTTGAAGTGGCTAAAGTCAGCTCCAAGATTGGATCTTAGACATATCTGTTTAGGAATGGACATTAAAGACAACACTAGGTCATTGAATATATTTCTTGCTTCTATCCTGGTTACTTAGTCACCCTTTCTTATATAAATAGTTGTAGTCTATACCTCCCAATCTGTATTTTTTTCATTTCTTGCAGCTCAGCACTATACTCAGCTAGTGCATTATGTACTAGTATAGATCAATTATTTTCTCAAACCTATATATTATCTTCTTTTTCTCAACAATGGAACAAAAAATAACCTTTCTTTTTACATAGTCTACATTCACCTTGACAGGTTTTTGGCAGTATGGCCAGTTTTGCTACCTTAATTACATCTTATTTTTCTACATGCACTGATTAAATGTGTAGTTGCCCCCCCCAAAAAAAAAACATGTTTTGGGTCCCCCTTGAACTATTAACAGAAACAACACTTATTAGATGTATTACTATGTTGTTCTGCACCTTTAGCACAATGTTAGCTTCCAACCCCCATTCCATAAGCCTCTGTTATCTCTTACTTTTGTTACATTTCTTACGCTTCCACAAATTTTTAACAAAGATATTTTAATGTCAGATCCACCTATGTCATCTGACCTAAAAAATAAAAATACTTTCTTTTTTAGCTCAGTTGAATGTCATAGTTATATCATATTAATTTCATGGGTATATCTCTTTCTTTTTTCACATGCAAGTCAGAAAATCTTCCTTCCAAGATGTATAAATGATCCGATATCAGTAACTCCAAACCCTAATGTCACAAGCATATTGTCTCATTTAAAGTACCTGTTAAAGATTTTCCCACTTTTTCTTCTTAGTCTTATTATGGAACATTTTCTTTTACCAAATCCAATGTCTTCTTCTCAACTGTAAGCATTTTTCTTATCTAAATCAGAAGCATGAGTATCTTTGTTTTGCTGTACTGACTTTTCCATATTCAGATGTTTATCTCCCTGTTTAAAAGCTCTGTTAGGTAAATCATCCAATGACAATGCTACTCAGTTTTCAGGTTCTTCTTATTGCAGTAATTCCACCAAATGACTATTTCTATTCTTCATGATGATAACTTAGTAATATAAACATTCTTTAATTTTTTTCATCTGTTAGATTTTCCCATGTTTTACATAGTAATGTTTTATCAATACATTATTATACCACCATTTTCTATCTCTTTCTATATTGTCATTTTTTTCTTTTCTACAAAAATATCTTTTCTTGACAACATTGCATTTCTTCATTTATACACTATTTTTCTCTTTTACTCTTTTTTTACCATACTTCAAAATGTATCATACTTATATTTATATAGTTATACTACTTACTAATCTCTCATCTCTTTCATTTATCCACATTAGCACTTTGTATAAATTTAATGAAGCAGTTTACACCACTGGGTTTATTAATCCTAAACCTCCTTTTTATTTACATACAAAACTCATCTTTTTACTGGGTTTAATCTAAAGTCCCATATAAATGAAAAAATACCTGCAATAATTCCTTTTCAGATATTGTTGGCAACATATATAGACTTGTTAAATATCCTATTTTGCTCATCAGTACTGAATTTATTAAATACGCTTTTTTCTGAATAATGTAAATGCTCTCCAGAAAAGACGTTTGCTTGATTTCTTCTATTGTTTTTTCCCATTGAATTCTGCTTACATCTTTATTCCCAAATGTTATACCTAACACAAACTTCATTCATTGTGAAATATATACTCCAATCTTTACTACATCACCTAAATCTTTACTTTTCTCTTTATTTAAAGCCATCCATATAGGTTCATAGGTTCATAGGTTCATACTAGGCTATCTGCCCAAGGGCATTTATAAGCCTAGCCCAGAGTTTTGTGGCTTTCGCCACCCCTTTAGTTTGAAGGATACTATGCCCATTATTTTGCTGTGCCTCTGTCAAGCAGTGACGCTGAGGTAATCCCTGGGGTATACCTGCGATCTCCCATCCATTGGTCAAGATTTCTCTTGAACAAAGCCAGCGAGGTGCTCTGCCTCACATGTACCGGGATTTTGTTCCACAGCATAGGGATTCTCTGGGTGATGAATCTGTCCCTCCAGCACATCCTATTAATAACCGTATTAAGGTTTAAGTCTCTTGCCCTTGTAGTTCTAATGGATTTAGATTTTTTGAGGTGAAGCATGTTCATCAATTCCGGGTTGGACATGGCCTTGTATGTCAGGCACAGATCACCTCTGAGCAGATGGTAAGCGACTGAATAGAGCTGGAGTTCCTTCAGTCGGGCAGCATAAGACATATTTTTGAGACCCTTTATCCTTTTGGTGAGGAACTTTTGGGGCCTTTCCAATTGCTGCAGGTGTCGGGTCAGATACATTCCGAATGGGGCATTGTACTCGATCATTGGACTGATGAGTGATGAGTACAGGGGAACGATGACCTCCCTTGATCTACATGTGAATCCCTTCATGATCAGGTGGGCAACGTAGAAGGTCTTCCTAACTACTTTGGCAACGTGAGTGTCAAATGAAAGGTTACTGTCAACCTGGGTCCCCAGATCCCTGATAACCTCTTCTGTGCTTAGTGGATTGCCACCTATATGGTAGCTAGGGGCAACCTTGTTTTTCCCGAAGGGTATGACTATGCATTTTTTGGCGTTTAACTTTAGGCCATGGCTCTGGCACCAGTTATCCATTTCTATAAGACCCTTCTGAAGGATATCTGTGTCAGATGTGTTCTCGACTATGGCGCCCAGTTTGCAGTCATCTGCAAACTTTGTCAGCCATAACCCTCCTGTGTTTGCTTGTACTTCTGAAAAGTAGATGCCGAACAAGAGTGGGCCCAGGACTGAGCCCTGTGGGACACCACTTGTGACAGGCTTTGAGTCTGACATGGCGCCAGCAACTCTGACCCTGTGGGTTCTGTCACTTAGCCAGTTTGCAACCCATCTTGTGATGTATGAGTTTACATTTAAACTGGTGAGTTTTTCAATGATACCTGAGTGGGGTATTGTGTCGAAAGCTTTTGCCAGGTCGAGGTAGGCTGTGTGTACTGCCTTGCCCTCATCAATGGCCTTGGTGACTGTTTCAAAGAAGTCAACCAAGTTTAAAAGGCATGATCTGCCTTTGACAAAGCCAAACTGGGTTGGATCCAATGTCTGCAAGTCCCCTATGTCTTTATTTATGAGTTCCATTATGATCCTCTCCATAGCTTTGCAGATCAGGCTTGTCAAGCTGATGGGACGGTAATTTCTAGGGTCGGTGGAAGCACCGCCTTTGTGAAGTGGGACTACAGTTGCCGTACGCCACTCCTTAGGTACGTATCCTGAGGTGAGGCTAAGATTAAACAGCTGCCCTAACTGCGGGTTTAATTCCTCATTGATTTCATGGAGCACACAACCGGGGACACCATCTGGTCCCATGGATGCTGTGTTTTTCGCCTTGGAGAGAGCAGTTCTCACCTGAGCGTTTGAGATGTTTGGGGGGCTACAATCCTCTGGTATAGATATCTCTCCTTTTGGGGGGGGGGGAAGTTTGCACTGAACCTGTCAGCCAGTATGTTGGCAATGTCTGTAGGTTCAGTGATTTTTACATCATATTGAACTAATTCTGAGCATATCTGGGAGTTTCCTCCCAGGTTTCTAACATAGCTAAAAAAGGCCTTATGATTGTCTTTTGAGTCCTTAGCGACTTTTCTCTCAAAATTTGCCTTGGATGATTTTCTGAGAGATCTTAGTTTTTTACTTATAATGATCAAAGTTGTCTTCCCTTTTAAGGATTTTGCTCTATCTTGTAGTAGCTTCCTCCTTTTGTTGTAGAGCTTGTTTATGGCTGGGGTCCACCAGACTGGACGCTTGCCTTTGGTACAAAGAGTCTTTGTTTTGTTTGGGATTGCCTGATCCATGCAGTCCTGTAGGTGCTGGTAGAAGGCATTTGTAAGTGATTCAGTGGCTTGAGTAATGGTTTCCGCAGGCTCGGGGGCCTTGAAAGAGACCACACTAGTCTTTAGAAGTGTGAAGTCGGCTTTTGAGAAGTTCTTCACTGTGGTCTTTTTTATCTGGGGTGGGGGCGGGATGTGGACTTCCAGTGAGATTAGTTTATGATCTGATCTCACCAGTGAGGGGTATACTTCCAGTGTTGAACATTGTGACCCCATGTTCGTGATGATGAGATCTAGTATGTTTTCTCCTCTTGTGGGGATGGGGATATCATCTCTAGACACTCAGTTGTGCAAATTATTACTTCTTTTATCCAAATTTTGTTTTTGCATTTATTATAATGTCATCTGCATATGTTAACAGAACTGGAATTCTTAACCCTTCAAGTGTTATATACTCCACCTCCTTCATTTTGTAATTTATTTTTGCATACTATCACATTCACAACTAATGCAAACAGTATACAACTCATTGGGCATCCCTGTCTTACACCACTCTTCACATGTACATCTTGGCTTAAACAACCATTTACAAGTATTTTACTTCATCATTACTATATACTGATGTGCATAATTTCCTAACTTTCACACTTATATTATATTCTTTCATTACTAGCTATAATATTTCATGTCCAGTTGTGTCAAATGCCTTATTAAGGTCTTCTATCATGATTTTTGCTTCTTCGTTTTTGTTCATAATCGCATCCACAATTTCTCTATCTTTAATAATTATTGACAACCTTTCCCCTTTATACTATATATGCTATCTTCCATAATATTTTTCATTATAGTTATCAATCTCTTGTGTATTATTTTCATAAAGATCTTATAATCATCATAGTTCAGTTCCATTTTTTTTAATTCTCTTTCATCTTTCTTCTCCTATATGAATTTAAGTATTCCACTACATAATTCTTTATACATAAAACCTTCATTTAACCATTCATTCAGAATCCTTAAAAAATATATATTGCCAATTCCTTAAATGTTTATAGATTTTATACCGTATTCCATCTGGGGCTGCAGCTTAATCTATATTTACTTATCTTAATACTTTATCAAGCTCATTTAAAGTAATCTAATTTCCAGTTTTTATTCTCTTTGTCTGTTAACCTTTTTACTTTCTATGTTTCTTCACTACCTTCTTTTCTTTAATCATTGCTTGTAGATATTGCACTGCACTATTCATAATCTTTTCCTGAGTTCTATATCTCCTTTTACATTTTTATTTCTCTCATTACATTAACACCTTTCTTTACTAATCTGCTTAAGTAACTTGATACATATTCTCTTTTCCTTGCAAAAAATATCTTTGCTTATATAATAATTCATGTATTTTTTCTTGATTTTTTTCCTATAATTCTTTTTCCTTGTAAAAATACTTTCTGACATTATGTTCTAAATTTCCCAGTGCATCATTATATATTATTTTATATTTTTCTTTATCTGCTTTTCTCACATTATATTGCCACTGTAAAAAATGGTTTTATATTTTTCTTTAAATATCATCCTCCATTCATACTAATTTTTATAAAATGTTCTCAGAGTAATATGATCTTTCCATAACTGAATTACTACTCTTGTTCCTTCTTTATTCCAGCCTTTCTCATTATCCATTCTATTCCTTATTTTCTTTTATCTACAGCCATACTGCAAGATGATCAGAAAATCCTATTTCAACTACATTCCCTTCTCTTATAACTAAACATTCTGATAATATAAAATAATTTATTTCAGTTCTATGCATATCCCTTTTGTAAGTCCATGATTTTTTGTTCCATAGTTTTAACGTACCACATCTTATTACTTCTAACATTTTTTCTTATATAATTTCCATTCTTTTTATGATCACCTCTTAAATTACAATTAAAGTTTACTGTTATTATAATATTCACATGTATTACCACATAGTCTAAAATCTGATGAAATAAACTTTCCTTTTCTTTACAGTTAATATAAGCATATAATGTTATAATTATATATACATACTCTTTCCATTTTAAATCTACAATGGTTAATCTTTCCATTTTTGTTAAAGTTGCATCTAATATATTTTACTGCATTTCTACAGAATACAGCCATTCGACAACAGCTGTCATTTCTCAAATTTCAAATTACCTTTCCTCCCCATAGTTTCTCTGTTTGTAGTCTTTCTTCATTTGTTAAAAATCTTGTGTTTTTTAATATAATTACATCTACATCACATGTACTATACTACTCCAAAATTCCTATTCTTCTTACTATATTCTTAATACTATTCACATTTACAGAAAACACTCTAAAATTTTCATTTTCCCTTACATTAATAATTTTGTAAGTTCATAGCTAACTACTAGGCCATCTTTCTTAATAGGTCATTCTAAGCCTAATACATTTCCTTTCCAAAGGTAAGAATCAAACACTATATCTTGTGGCTGTGAGGCAAACAACTTAACCATTATACCACACCCTAAACTTTAGCTGTATATATATTCTTTTTCATCCATTTCCTTTCCTTTTTTTCTTTTATACTTATTCCTTTACATTTTCTTTTTCTGTATTTTACCATTTTACCAACATAATTCTTTTTTCCTTTTTACTAATTCACAGTTTATGTTTTCTTCATCACTTATTTTACAACCTTCGTCTATGTCCTCTTTATTATTTTTCTCATCTAATTTTTCTTCTATTTCTACAGCTTCTAGAATTTCTTCTCTCTGTTCATTTTCTTTCCTTTCTTTTTCTTTTTCCTTACTGCTATTTTCATTTTTGTAATACATCTATAAATGTCCAGTGTTATTACATTTATAACATTTTAATCACATTTTTGCAACATGTCCTATTTCCCCACAAATATAACATTTTCATTTGTCATAGTTACTTATCAAATGTCCTTCTTTTCCACAAAAGAAAATGTTTTGTGTTGTCCACAGTATTTTAAAACAACCCTGTTCAACTCCACATGCATTATGCTTGGTATATGTATAACTTTTTCTCTTTGTATTTATAACACAATATTGCTAGCCAGGCCACCAGTTCATAACCCCCTTTTGTCATAAACTTTTGCAATGCCCAATACTTCTTTACATAAAACTTTCAAATGTCCTTTCAAAGTCTCTTTTTCTACCTCTGCTTCAACTTGTACATAATTCTTTTTTTTATTTCCGTGTTAAATGCTTCTATCACATAAAGATTTCATGGGTTACAGTCTTTGTTTTTTCATATTCTCCAAGAAAATTTTCCATTGAAAAAACAGTCACAAATATAATGTCACAAAATGTCTCTTTGTTAATAAGAATAAATGCTCTTACTTCATGTGCTTTTATATCCAAAGGAGCTATTAAATTGTCCCACACTTTATACCTGTCCATTTCTTTGCCTTCGTTACTTTGAATCCTTACCATGTGCTTACATTTTTCATTTTCATCTACCTTCTTTTCTGCTACTCCCCTTTTGCCTTCTTTTATTTTCTCTGCATATGTTTCCTTTTCCATCTCACCAGTATTTTTCAGGATTGTCTCTGCATCCTCCTCTTGTATTTTCTCCATAATGTCCCCCCAGGAAACATCTCCTTCATCTTCTGGCTCACTCTGCACCACCATTTCTTTAAATAAATCATCCTGCAACCCTCCCAACTGGAGGGTTGTAATTATACACCCATCATTTGCTGACTCATCTCCATCAAACAAGTTTCTTTGAAACATTTCTTACAAATCACTACCCTAGTGTCAACTCTCTCTTAGTTAGCTATACTCTTTTGGTTTTTCTGATTGTGGTTTCCTTTTAACTGTTTTTATCTTACTGCAAATACCTGTGTATACCTCATTATAGCATCTCTTCCTTCTCTGTCTACACCTCCCCACCTCTTCTACTTACTTGCTGACTCTCACTGTGTGCTCCTTACTGGTTCCCTCCAGGCCTGCTGATTGTTTCTTGTGGTGACTGCCATTTCCTGGCCCATCCCACTCCATTCCCCCTCGCTACACTTGGGCTCACTTCGCTCTCCTCCCACCCCCATTCCCACCCACTCCCCATATCAATTCCTTTATATCTTGCCACCTAATACCTTCCACCCCTAACTTCACACCTTCCTGTCTGCTAAAACACTCTAAACACCTTACCCTCCCCTACTTATCACTTCATAGTTTAGTCTGCTGCAAATCCTCCTTCTTCCTACATAGAGAACTTGGCATAGCTCCTCGTGGTCCCCTGCAGAGTTCCTAAGGCAGCAGAGAGCAGAAAAAGCGACTTTCTTGATTCTAAGTATTTTTAAGCATTTTTTATTGCTTTTTTGACCTTTTGTGCATTTCGACCACTGTTTGTGCTTATATTATTGTTATATTACCTGTTTTCTCTGTTTTTCTGAGCTTAATTTGTTGACTGCACTTCTTAGCTAAAGTTTTGCTTATAAGTTAACAAACAGGCTAATACACTCAAGTGTACTAGCCTTTGATAGCATTTAGTCGAAAAACCAAGCATTTACTGTATTTTCTGTCTGTGTGTGTAAATAAAACTAAAAAAAAAAAAATACTTCTGCTTTCCTAACTTTCCTAGCTAGTTGTTCCAGTGATCAGATTTGCTGATCCCTGGGCTTTGTATTTGGTTCCTGTGTTCCTCCATTTTCTTGTGTGGCCAGAGGGAAGTTTCTTTACTCACCAGTGAGAGTGGGGAGTACTGAGCTGCCTGTTTGTCCTCAGAGGAGTGGTTAGAGACAGCAACTGGTAATTCATTGGCCATTTTGGGTCATTTCCTGTTTTTTCCAGCCCCCTGCTATAAAGCATGCTTTGGCTGGCTTTTCTGGCATTAGAGAACTTGGCATAGCTCCTCGTGGTCCCCTGCAGAGTTCCTAAGGCAGCAGAGAGCAGAAAAAGCAACTTTCTTGATTCTAAGTATTTTTTAAGCATTTTTTATTGCTTTTTTCGACCTTTTGTGCATTTCGACCACTGTTTGTGCTTATATTATTGTTATATTACCTGTTTTCTCTGTTTTTCTGAGCTTAATTTGTTGACTGCACTTCTTAGCTAAAGTTTTGCTTATAAGTTAACAAACAGGCTAATACACTCAAGTGTACTAGCCTTTGATAGCATTTAGTCAAAAAACAAGCATTTACTGTATTTTCTGTCTGTGTGTGTAAAAAAACTAAAAAACCCCAAAAAATACTTCTGCTTTCCTAACTTTCCTAGCTAGTTGTTCCAGTGATCAGATTTGCTGATCCCTGGGCTTTGTATTTGGTTCCTGTGTTCCTCCATTTTCTTGTGTGGCCAGGTGGAAGTTTCTTTACTCACCAGTGAGAGTGGGGAGTACTGAGCTGCCTGTTTGTCCTCAGAGGAGTGGTTAGAGACAGCAACTGGTAATTCATTGGCCATTTTGGGTCATTTCCTGTTTTTTCCAGCCCCCTGCTATATTTAGCGCGATTTAGCACGGAGTTGCTACAGGAGCACACAAGAGCAGCGGCGGCTAATCAAGGTTAAACTATTTGGGCTACCTAAAGTCCACTCTTCAAATTTTCCCTTAAAACAGCCTTCCCTGAACTGTACTGCTGATCTAACCAACGTATTCTATTTCTAAAAAGTTCAGCTCTACTTGATTCCTAAGTAGAATATTCTCTATCTGTAATCCCTAGCACTTGCTCCTAAAGTACTTTTTTACTTGATATAGCACTTTTATTATACATAGTACCCCACCAGCCAAAAACCCCATTTGATCACCCACATCCCCCGGAGTCTTTTAAAGTCCTTGTCTATTCCTTCTAGCATGTCGTGGGATCAGTTGCTAGTGTCCTCTCCTGCTCAGCTGGTGAATCTGGGAATATTGAGGCAATGTTACAATTGTCTCATGTACACGGACAACCCTCTCCTTCTCCCACAAAACACAAATACCTGCGAGAGATGCAACTATATAGCCAAACTGGAGGCTGAGCTCTCTCAACATAGGACTGGTAAGACCAGACAGGAGGAGAAGGTAAACACACACCACAAACCCAGTCTCACATAGTACTATCACAACTTCAAATCATACACATAATTACACAAAGACATATTCGGAGGCTCTGATCAAAAATCTACCAAAACAGCAGAGGCCACCAAAGCAGACACCCAAACAACTGCCACCTCAGGACACAACACATGCAACACATAGACCACATAGTCAGTGTGCCAAACAGTCACAGCCCTTAAGGCCAAACACAATGCCAGACACACTCGTCATTGGTGACTCCATAGTCAGACACACTGACGTCCCGCTCACCAGATTGAACAAGGAAAAGGTCACAGTAAGCTGCCTGTCAGGCGCTAGAATCTGCCACATAATGCAAGCACTCAGGTCTCTCAACAGCAGGTACAAGTACGACTCTGTCATTGTCCACGCTGGTGTGAACGACCTGAGACGTACCTCCTTGGACTACATGAAAAGAGACATAGAGGAGTTCTCTGATTATGAAGCCCAGGCAGGTATGACCCTGACCTTGAGCAGTATCCTACCTTCACCAAGAATGATGCCACAATACAGAGACAAGATGATCAGCTTTAATAATTGGCTTAAACTCTGGTGTCATTCAAAGGGGATCCAATATCTGTCTGCCTGGGATGACATGCTGGACAAGCCACGCTGCTTCGCAAGGGACAGCTTGCACCTGTCACCCCTGGGCTTCCGGATATTGGCAAAGGCTCTTGCCACCCCCATAGTGCCTTTTTAGGCAAGGCTCAAATTCTAAACCTACCACCCTAGAACACAAAAAAGGAAAAAGACTAAGGGTAATGCTGCTCAATGCCAGAAGTCTCAACCTCAAGATGCATGCACTCGAGGCCCTTCTCAGTATGGAGAACATCGATGTCTGTGCTGTGACTGAAACCTGGTTCAAGGCTCCCGAGAGCACCCCGGCACTATCAGGCTTTACCTCTTATCATGCGTTCTGGCCCCAAAATCCGGACAACACCAAGAAAGGGGGGGGGTCTATATTCATCAAGAACACCCACACCTCAAGGTTGGTGGCAATGCACGATGCATCGGAGACCATCCAGGTGCAACTAACCATAGGCAAGACTGCTCTGCAATTTGTAGCATGTTACAGGCCACCCTCTCAATCTCAGGAACCTCACATAGCTTTCCTGAAAACACTGGAGGGGCTAAATGTATCTCCAAACACCATCATACTAGGTGATTTCAACTACCCGAATATAGACTGGGATCACTACTCTAGCCCCAACAATCTAGCCCAAAGGTTCCTAGAGTTCATAAACTCAAATGCCATGGAACAACTAGTCACCATTCCCACAAGAGGAGATAACATACTAGATCTCATCATCAAGAACATGGGGTCACAATGTTCAACACCGGAAGTATACCCTTCACTGGTGAGATCAGACCATAAACTAATCTCACTGGAAGTCCACATCCCGACCCACCTGAGATAAAAGACCACAGTGAAGAACTTCTCAAAAGCCGACTTCACACTTCTAAAGGCTAGAGTGGTCTCTTTTATGGCCCCCGAGACTGCGGAAACCATTACTCAAGCCGCTGAATCACTTACAAATGCCATCTACCAGCACCTACAGGACTGCATGGATCAGGCAATCCCAAACAAAACAAAGACCCTTTGTACCAAAGGCAAGCGTCCAGTTTGGTGGACCCCAGCCATAAACAAGCTCTACAACAAAAGGAGGAAGCTACTACAAGATAGAGCAAAATCCTTAAAAGGGAAAACACCCTTGATCATTATAAGTAAAAATTAAGATCTCTCATAAAATCATCCAAGGCAAATTTTGAGAGAAAAGTCGCCAAGGACTCAAAGGACAATCATAAGGCCTTCTTTAGCTATGTTAGAAATCTGGGAGGAAACTCCCAGATATGCTCAGAATTAGTTCAAAATGATGTAAAATTACTGAACCTACAGACATTGCCAACATACTGGCTGACAGGTTCAGTGCAAACTTCTCCAAAAGGTGAGAAATCTATACCAGAGAATTATAGCCCCCCAAACATCTCAAACACTCAGGTGAGAACTGCTCTCTCCAAGGCAAAAAACACAGCATCCATGGGACCAGATGGTGTCCCCGGATGTGTGCTCCACGAACTCAATGAGGAATTAAACCCGCAGTTAGGGCAGCTGTTTAATCTTAGCCTCACCTCAGGATACATGCCTAAGGAGTGGCATACGGCAACTGTGGTCCCACTTCACAAAGGAGGTGCCTCCACCGACCCGGGAAATTACCGTCCCATCAGCTTGACAAGCTTGATCTGCAAAGCTATGGAGAGGATCATAATGGAACTCATAAATAAAGACATAGGAGACTTGCAGACGTTGGATCCGACCCAGTTTGGCTTTGTCAAGGGCAGATCATGCCTTTTAAACCTGGTGGACTTTTTTGAAACAGTCACCAAGGCCATTGATGAGGGAAAGGCAGTACACACAGCCTACCTCGACCTGGCAAAGGCTTTCGACACAATACCCCACTCAGGTATCATTGAAAAACTCATCAGCTTAAATGTAAACCCATACGTCACAAGATGGGTTGCAAATTGGCTAAGTGACAGAACCCACAGGGTCAGAGTTGCTGGCGCCATGTCAGACTCAAAGCCTGTCACAAGTGGTGTCCCACAGGGCTCAGTCCTGGGCCCTCTCCTGTTCGGCATCTACTTTTCAGAAGTACAAGCAAACACAGGAGGATTATGGCTGACAGAATTTGCAGATGACTGAAAACTGGGCGCCATAGTTGAGAACACATCTGACAGATATCCTTCAGAAGGGTCTTATAGAAACGGAAAACTGGTGCCAGAACCATGGCCTAAAGTTAAACACCAAAAAATGCATAGTCATACCCTTCGGGAAAAACAAGGTTACCCCTAGCTACCATATAGGCGGCAACCCACTAAGCACAGAAGAGGTTATCAGGGATCTGGGTACCCAGGTTGACAGTAGCCTTTCATTTGATACTCACGTTGCCAAAGTAGTTAAGAAGACCTTCTACATTGCCCACCTGATCATGAAGGGATTCGCATCTAGATCAAGGGAAGTCATCATCCCCCTGTACTCATCACTCATCAGGCCAGTGATTGAGTACAATGCCCCATTCGGAATGTATCTGACACGACACCTGCAGCAACTGGAAAGGCCCCAAAAGTTCCTCACCAAAAGGATAAAGGGTCTCAAAAATATGTCCTATGCTGCCCGACTGAAGGAACTTCAGCTCTACTCAGTCGCTTACCGTCTGCTCAGAGGTGACCTGTGCCTGACATATAAGGCCATGTCCAACCCAGAATTGATGAACATGCTTCATTTCAAAAAATCTAGATCCCTCAGAACTACAAGGGCGGGTGACTTAAACCTTGACACGGTTATTAATAGGACGTGCTGGAGGGACAGATTCATCACCCAGAGACTCCCTATGCTGTGGAACAAAATCCCGGTACATGTGAGGCAGAGCACCTCGCTGGCTTTGTTCAAGAGAAATCTTGACCAATGGATGGGAGATCGCAGATATACCCCAGGGATTATCTCAGTGTCACTGCTTGACAGAGGCACAGCAAAATAATGGGCATAGTATCCTCCAAACTAAAGGGGTGGCGAAAGCCACAAAACTCTGGCTAGGCTTATAAATGCCCTTGGGCAGATAGCCTAGTATGAACCTACGAATCTATATCCCCTACTCCCCCTACAGGCTGTTTCACTTAAATTTTACTTCAACCCTCTAACAGGTCCAACAACTTACTTTTCCTAGCCCCTTACCCACTCCTCACTCCATCCCAATCCTACTTCCCCACCTTAGGCCATGGCTATTGCAACTCTCTCTATTTTCGTCTTGCCTCCATTACTTTTCCTTCTCATTCTTACATCTTATACTACTCCATTACCACCTGTCCATAGAGATCCCTCTAATCCCCATACTAACTGCTTCTCATCTCTGCAGTACTCTGCTACAATCTCTTCCTCTATCCTTTCCATGAACATCCCTCTGCCTAAAGTCAACTCCCTCTCACTCTCTAGCATCTAAAACCAAGACTAAGTACTTGACTTACAACCCATTTAAATTTAAACGTTACCACCTTTGTGTGGCCCTGCTTGTATCAGGAAACATATATCCAAATCCTGGACCCATCCATCACCCCACCATGGATAACTCTACCTCTCCCTACTTAATAACCTCATCCTCTCCAAACAAACATATTTCCTTTTACTCTATGAACGTCCGTAGTATTCTAAAGTTAGTGAAATCCATGCCTGGATCCACACCCCTGATGCCATCACCCTAACAGAGACTTGGCTAAAACCCAAACTTCTGATAAAGACATTCTCCCTACTGGTTATGATATACTCTGCATAGAGCACCAAAACAAAAAAAGGGGGTGGCATAGCCATCCTCTACTCCAACCACCTCACTGTTACAAGTATTATGAAACGATCCCATACTTTTCTCCTGCTCAGCTACTTACAGCTAACCTTAAAATCAATGACCACACCACTGTCACAGTAGCCGCTATCTATATTCCTCCAGAAGACAACATTCTTTTGCTCAAAAATATTTTTTCATACTTTTCTCAACACATCCCCAATGAAACTATCCTCCTTGGGGATGTCAGCATTAGCTGGTTAACTCTCAGTAATCCAAACTCTAATACTCATATTAATTTATATGGCTTTACACAGCTAATCTCCCAACCTACTCATACAAACAACTCTCACTCATCTTGTACTCTTATTGACTGGGTACTTGTATCTAATCATTACAAATATCATAACCCTGAAACCCTACCAAACACCCTGAGTGATCAGTCCCCTATAAAAGTGTTTAAGTTCACTCCCCACTTCTCAAAACCTCCTAGATTTATCACTTGTCACAAACTCTGTAACATCCATCCAGAAACCTTTAATGCCCTCCTCTCTAAAGTAAACTGGAAATTCCTTACCCAACTTCCACTAGAAGAAGCTTTCACCTCCACCTTCCTTAGCATCTTAGACTCATTTTCTCCCCCTCGTAAAGTCTGAATTAAGTCCACCATATCTCCGTGGCTTTCAAAAGCCACTTACACCATTATGATAACTAGAGAGAAATTATGGAAATAATGGTCACAAACTAAGCTCCCTGCAGACTTGAAAAAATATAAAGAACTCAGAAATCTGACAAAAAACACATAAACAAAGATAAAAAGGACTTCTATAACAAACCTCCCACAGCCCTAAAATCTAATCCTAAAAAATTCTTGAACTCTATTTTACAAAGGTAGCACTTACCATTTCCTTGGGAAAATGAGTTCTCTGCACATTTTTCACAAACAGAGCAACATGCCCGTTCAACAGATTTTTTCTTTCTGAATCCAGGTCCACATGCTTTTAAACAATTATAGAATGTTACCTGAAGAAAATAAATACAATCACATTATTGATGTTACAATAGGAAACTATGATGAAAATACATAATATTTCATATTTATAAATTATATTTCTTTAAGTAAAAGCTGAGGTTGGACATCCTTATGTGTTGGCAACAAACTATGGTATGTAGTGAGATGCCCCTGCACTGGCAGAGTAATCAAGGAGCCTCAATCCTCACCACTAGCACCAGTGAGGGATGTGCACATTGGGATGATGAACATTACACACACAGTAAAGTACAATTTCCCTTAAGAGCACAGAGAGATCACAGTCAGTCTGGGGGCTGGTTTCTCTCTCTTCCTCCAGATCCCCAATAAGACTCAGCACTGGCACAGCTATAGGTTTGAGATCTCAGCTGAGTGGCCAAGCCAAAACCTCCAGAACTCTCTCTGTCCAACCAGTGCTTTGTGTTCCTGCCCAAGTAGCTGATACCCACACACTTTGAGATTTGATTTATACACAAACACAAACACACACCTAGGGAAGGCTGGCACAGGTGTACTAGCTATGCCACCTTCTGCCCAGACTATAAGGTAGTACCAGCTGCTACCAGCCACTACTTATCAACTACTTTTAAGGCCATTACCAAAGGGTGCCCAATCTTACTGTGTAATGTTACTCCTATCCAAATGGTAAGTGTGACCAAGACTTTCAAGGCTATTTAGGAGTGGCCTGTACAGTTTCACCAAATACATATGCAGGTACTCTAAGAGCTTAAATATCACTAAACAAACCAGCCACAATTAAAATGTTTAAATATAATAAATAACAAAAGAGCAAGACAATACTCAATCAACACAGTAACTGCAGAGTTCAGAATCACAGGAAATATCTTAAAACAACATTGCAGGACAGTCTCAAATGAATGCAGAAAACATCTAAAATAATCTTTACTATATTCCTATCTATCTGTAAAAGAAACTATGCCCTAAATAACGTACTTACAGAGCAAGGCACATGTAGTGCTGATGATGAGTGGATGTTTCTATATCCGTGATAAGAGACAACATGCACACTCTTTCTCTGAGAGAGTTCTTAAATTAATAATCAACATTACTGCTGGGTTAGCTCAGATGACATCACTCTGTCATCTGCCTTCACTTCCCAGGATAACAGAACCTTAACAAAATTTAACATTACTCTGTGAAAAATACATATCTCTCAGATGTTTGCCTAAAACTGGAAGTCATAAAACAATATAATACTTTTACATTCAAAACCTAGTAATTATTTCTGTTTCCAGATAATAGGAAAACCTCTAGCTCTAGACATTGTGTCTGCTTGCTGCACTGAAACTGAGATAACGCAATCGTAAAACAATTCACTTATTTTCTTGAAGGTTTGGAGTAACTCTACATGTTCCAGCTTCTACTATTAAAACATACATTTACACAGGTATATAGTTTATATACATTTCTGTTCTTTTCCAGTAGGGTACACTGTGGTTACATTTTAGCCCAGTACTTTACACCCACTTCTGCATCACTAGTTTAATATACACATAACATATAGTTCTCTTACATTTGAAAGACAAGCATATGAATCATATTAATATTCACAAATAACAGAATTATTTACAAAATTCCAGCTAGCTGGGCTGGCAGTGTCACATTTCTATATAAATCAAATTAATATTTTCAAGTGGCACATAATTATTTACAAAATTCCAGATAGCTGGACTGGCAGTATTTCCCTGGTTTCACATTTCTCCCCTCCCCGAAAACTCAAGCTAGTTTTTCAAGTGACCCTTGAGAAACATTGCTTGAGAGGGTTGAGCCTATCTGGAAATACCTTACCCCATGCACCGTCTTGAGATTCCAGCTGCCTTGGCATTGCTGACCCCAGTACTGTGCCGCACCACATCCATAAACCTTATCTTAGGCCTTCTTCTTTTCCTTTTACCTAGTAGCTTCACCATTAGCATCTTTTTCCCAATATACTCAGCATCCCTCCTCAGCGCATGTCCAAACCAACATAATCCTGCCTCCCTGGCTTTGTCTCCAAACCTTCCAACCTGGGCTGACCGTCTAATATACTTATCCCTAATCCTGTCCACCCTCGTCACACCCAGTGCAAATCTTAACATCTTTAACTCTGCCACATCCAGCTCTAACTCCTGCCTTTTTGTCAATGCCACTGTATCCAACCCTTATAACATAGCTGGACTCACTACTATAATTTATCCTTTGTTAATAAGGTTAATTCCACTAGGACATTAGCTTCTTTTCAGGGTAGACCACAGGTGGTATTTATACTACTAGGGGAAATTTTACATTTTATTAGGGAATCAGGGAACTTCCTCTACTCCATTTGATAGGTAATGTGGGATCTTTTATATCCACCTGATCTACTGCCAATTCAAGCAGGCACAGCCTTGGTTTTACATGTCACTCAAAGGATAATAAACTCAGGAGTGCAGCAACCCCCTTATGCTACGCTGTAGTTTCAACAATCCTTCTACCAGATGTGGCCATTGAGCCCATAGCCTTCTGCACCAAAGGCAAGTCAACTACCTGTTGCATCACTGACACTTCTAATGGTATGCTGATATTCCCTATGCTATTCAGAATATAGTCCAGTGGAGATTCTTGAAATGTAAAGAAGTATTGTGTAAGAGCAGTTGCAAACTGGAGAAAATGTGTGTGTGTTGGCACATCAGTTGTACACGCAAAAACAAAACAGCTACTAAGGTGCCAGGAGTATACTTAACATGGGGGCAGAATATCTTTGTTTCTTTGGAGACACACAAGTCACTGCACAGTGACAATTTCCGAATTAACGTGCACTCTCTTGTTTTCATGGCCCAGTAGTCCTGCCAGGTATGTTGTTTGCTACAAACTCCTGTACTGGATGAACTCTTGCCAGGTACAGTCTTGAAAATGCATTTCTCATATTCTGCTCCCTGGAAAGGACCATGGGAGTACAGTTTCATGTAGTACAGACATGAATAAAATAAATGAGTATTTTTCACAAATCCCAGCCAATATCATATGTTGTACAGCATTCCAAAGGCGAAGCATTTGTTGCAATTATTTTTCCCCCTTTGTATACCTAGACAAGGTGCCTTCTCTACTATTAATGTTTTATGCTCCATCAGGGTTTTCAAAAAAGTCTGGAATTTATTTTCTCATTTTCTACTGTTATTTTTTCCTGTGATGAATTTGCTTCAAATGAAAACTTTTGCAAGATGGAGCAAATGCTCTTTAAGTAAGTGGTCTCTGCAAATAACTCACTGGAAGTCATTTTAAACAGCATCAACCCCTTCTGTATTTATGCCTGTGAAAAGGTATTACATAAGATTTGATTTGGTGTGAGCAGATACACAAAGGCATTGCCAAATTTTACATTCATTGCTCAAAGACTGTCTTTAAAATATAAAAGTGATTGCTAGCATGCAAGCAGACTATGCACATTTTGGGTTTACTTCTATAACCTAAGCTCTTGTTTAAAATTATTAATTTTTGGTTTAGTATTTTAGATATGTCACTCAAATCATAATTCCATACCAGTTTCTGTTTATATCTTTGGTAAAGGTTTAAGTGAAATCTGATTCATCATATCAGTCAATTATTGATGCAAGACAATCTGTTGCTCAGCTGATCGCAATCATAAATAAGAACCAAGATATAAACCTATCACCTTCGGCCTCCCCTGTAAAGAGGTGACAAGACTAGTGGGACTAACCTAATCAACAAAGGACAAGTAAATAAATAAATAAATAAATGCATGCATACATACATACATACATAGATAAATAAACATAGATGACATCACTATGTGATAGCTGTCAAGATAGATATTTAATTTATTGCCAGTAATGGCCAAGAAAATATACATCAACAGTAATAAAAGAGTATGATATGTGTAGCAATAGCCATATTGCAGACTGCAATGTAAACAACTGCAGGAGTAGTAAATTACAGTAGAAATTGCAAACAGAATTAAGTCATGGATGGGTTTAATGTGTAACTACCTGGTCTTTTGTAGCCACACAATCCACTACCTAACATAAACTACTGGCTAGAGTGAAAAAAGAACATAGGGTTATTAAAACACCTGGGAGTGACAGTAAAACAGCTAAAGAAATTAAATGCCCTGCCAGTGCATACAGTATGATGCTGTTGGAATCAGGCCAACAGAGACGAGCAGCATGTATCAATCAGTTCATGCATGAGCAGTGAGCATAGACTCTAAACTAATGGCCTGCGGCAGTGAGGTGAATCAATAAGGCTGCCTCAGAGAAACCAAGTTAGTTGTAAGAGACAACTAGGGGAGGCTAACATCCAGAAGGTAAATGAAAGCAAAAACCATCCTGAGAATTAATGCCTTTTATTTGAAGTGCTATAGCTATGCTGTATACTGTCAGTAGAAATGCAGAAGCAGTGGCAATATAATGCAATGACTTCTAGAGATCCTAGGATGCAATTCCAGAATACATTTTGCTTCAATTGTACTCACCATTGGTGTTTAACCTGCACAGAACCATTTTATCTTTTACTTAAAATTTATTTATTAAGGGAAAACCAGTGGTGTAACAAGCCAAAACATAGCTATTTACTAAAATGCCTAAAACAGAGGGTTGGATTTTGTGATTACAGTACAAAGTTTAAGGATAGAGATTCAGCTATTGATATTAATTTATTGACTTAAGCAGTGCATGCCAACTTCAGAAGAAGAAACACAAGAACCACACTGCTCTTCTAAACATTTACTGTTGTAAAAAAGATCAGAGTGACTAACTCCATTTATGTATAGTCCTGCTCACTTTCATCACTGCTCTTTTTGTCCTTTATTAGGTTGACCAAAGGTGCCAATCAGCCATTAAACCCTGTTCCTTCCCTTCCCTTAATGACCCTAGGTAACATTCCCTATGCCCCCACCACCTATCACATGGTGATGTCCCTTCTCCTCCCTAATTTCATACTCAGTGCCCTCACTTATGTATTACCACACTACCTCCAATTATTCTATAGCTGATATTCCTAAAGATCTCATACAATGACATCTGTCCTTGTCATTGGCTCATGTTTCTGTGATAGCTTCAATGTCCATTCTCCCCTCACGCATCACAGCTTGCAGCTCCCATATCTTGCATTACACCATAATAATGTAATGTCTGCCTCTGAGTTATCTTTGCTTCTCTGCTGTACCTTTTGGCTGTTTATTAATTGATTTTATTTAGTTTATTGAACAGTGTAATGGGCTAATAAATATGGATTTTCTCCCACTGCCTAGTACTTGAGTACCTGTCGTTCTCTTCTGTTTTCCTAACCACCTCCTCTTTTCACCTTATTTTAAAGGCACAATTGTCTAGGCATATCTTTGCATGCCATTTTAAGCATCACTGTTTCTACTTGACTAAGATGGCACCTACCCAAACATATAGCTGGTCTTTCTGCCAGACATCTGATCATCCCCTGCTAGACACAGTTCTTTCTTTCCTGACCACCACCACAGACAGTTATACTCCCAATTTTGCTTTTCCATCAGTCTGCTGACTGCTGAAACAGGTAACACCTCTGAGAGTACTGCCACCCCTATCCAGGTGCCTTTCTGTCCTCTTTCTAGCCTTCTTGCACATCACTATAATTGCCACACTTGACATGCCATTGTTGCCTACATGCAGCACAAAATATGACCACCTCTCTCCATTGCTGACCACATTGAAAACCTCCTCTCATGTCTTACTAACTTTAAGCCCCAATCTACTCTCTCTTTTTCTCTAACTAAGGTTCTTATTTACCTTGTTGAAAGAGGCTTGAATCACCAAAATGATATTTTCTATCTTCACAGTGTCTCACTTCCTGTTTCATATTACCTCTCCTAATTCCACTCTTTCAGCCTGTTTGTGCCTCTTTCAAACTTCTCTACTGTCCCTGCTGGGTGAATGCCCATATATGTTACACCAAACCTCTTTCCAATGCATTAAACACTTTTTTGTAAAGCCCTTCCAACTGGCATCCATTTCTGTGTCCTTATCATATAATTTCCCAAAGTTCTCTTGCCCTACTTTTCTTATTTCTGTGGTTGTCCTCTCGCCTCTCCTTTTCTACTATTGATTCTTCCTTTCCTAATTTCTATAGTGGACATCACTCCCTTGAACCCTTTTTCAATCTCCTACAGGCTGTCCAATGCTTCTCTATTAGTCTTTGATAACCCCAAACATTCCCAGAGGTACTTAACTCTACATACCCCTCTTTCCTCATCATTGTCTAGCTTCCCACCCTCATAGGTCACTCTGTTGGTCACTTTATATTACACAAACACATACCGCAGTTGTAACATGGCTTCTTATACTTTAGAACAGTCTCCGTTAAGCGTGTCAACTGACAGAAGCAGTAGATTTACCTGCAGCTTATCTGAGCCTTTTGATACTTACTAAGCAACAAACAAACTTGACAGAACCTGTAATGCTTCTTCAGAAAAATGAACATCATTTGTGACTTTACTTGCTGTCTGATGTGCAGTTAATGCCATTAGTTGAAAAGTAGAGACTGGCATCCAGTTACACACACAAGAAATCATTGTCATTTGATAATATAGTAGATATTTTACTTCCTCCCCCAGGACCTGCCCAATGGCTCCTCTATTTTCATCCATTTGGCCCATTTGTTCTACAGAGATGAGAGCCAGGTGGCCCTGAGCTAGAAGAGAGTCTTGCAGCCCATTCTTTCCAGCTTGTGAATTCAACTTGATGCATCTGTCTTACATCTAGAGTCAGATAGTAAAGAGAGTGCCAGGTTGCTAATCCTGCAATACAGTCTTCCCTTGCCCCAGTGGAGCAGACCCGATCCCTGCCATGGCTCTTTTGAGCTATGTTATTGGCTGTCCTTTGAGGGGAAGTGTGTTTCCATGTTCTGAATTCCTCTCGGCTCAGGAGTGCAAGTGCACTCAGCAGTACATGCTCACAAGGCCTAAACTCCACAAGATGTAATACCTAGTGCTACCACATGGTGTCTCCCATATGATGAGCCATAGCTGTCTCCCTCCTCCCAGGATGAGTGAACCTGCAACAGCCACTCTA
>NC_056726.1:215293899-215416399 GCF_019279795.1 Protopterus annectens
GTTTTTAAAAGGGTTTAAACCAAAAAAGTCCACACAACCTACCTGCGCTTGGCTAAGGCCTTTGACACAATACCCCACTCAGGCCTCATAGACAAGCTCAACAGCTGAAATATAACACCATATGTCACAGCATAGGTTGCAAAATGGCTCAGAAACAGAACCCATAATGTCAACATTGCAGGTGCCTTGTCAGGTTCGAAGCCAGTCACAAGTGGTGTCCCACAAGGTTGTGTCCTGGGACCTCTCTTATTTGGTATTTACTTTTCAGATGTGAAAGCAAACATAGGAGGGTTGTGGCCGACAAAGTTTACAGATGACTGCAACCTGGGCACCATAGTGAATACATCAGCCAGCACACACATCCTACAGACTGCCGTCACACAGACAGATAGCTGGTGCTGGACTCATGGCCTAAAACTGACTGCGACTGATGTGTAGCCATCCGCTTTGGGAGGAACACAGTACCCACAGATCTGTACATAGACAGCAACCCAATGAGTACAGGAAACAAATCAGACAGCTGGGGACACATGTAGATAGTGACATCTCATGTGACACCCATGTTGCCAAAGTTGTTTGACAGACTTTCTATCTTGGCCACCTTATCATGGAGGGTATTCCATCCAGACCATAGGAGGTCATTGTACCACTATACTTCTCCCTTATCAGGCCCATGCTTGAATACAACGCCCCATTTGGTATGTACCTCAACCAGCACTTGCAGCAGCTGGAGAGACCCCACAAGTACCTTACCATGAAGATCAGGGATCTACAACACATGTCATATACTTCCAGAATAACTAAAACAAGCTTTTTCAGTGTCATACCACATACGTACAGGTGACCTATGCCTGACATACAAGACCATGTCCGATCAGGATTTGGTAGACATGCTCCACTGCAAGCAATCCACATCCACCAGAAACATGGGAGCTAAAGATTTGAACCTCAGCACATACATGTATAGGACATGCTGAAGGGACAGAGTCATAACTCAGAGGCATCTCAAACTCTAGCAGAGTATCCCAGTTCATGTTAGACAGAGTACCTCACTGACTCTCTTCAAGAGACATCTGGACAGCTGCATTTGGACAGGGGCACAGACTGGACAGAGGCATAGTCACATTATTCAATTATGTAAGGTGGTCATAATGTGTCACTACTAAGTCAGAGGCACAATATTTCGTATCTATGCAGTACACATATTACCACTATGAGGGGTGGCAATAGCAATATTCATCAAGGACACCCTCACCTCATGGTTGGTGGCAACACACGATGCATTGGACACCATCCGGGTGCAATTAACCATAGGCAAGACTGCTCTGAAGTTTGTAGCATGTTACAGGCCATCCTCTGAAACTCAGGTACCTCACAGAGCTTTCATGAAAACAGTGGCGGGCATACATGTACCTGCAAACACCATCACACTGGGTGATCCCAACTATCCAAATATAGACTGGGATCAGTACTACAGCCACAGCACTCTAGCCCACAGGTTCCTAGAGTTCATACACTCACATGCCATGGAAGAACTAGTCACCATCCCCACAAGAGGAGACAACATAGTAGATCTCATCATAACAAACATGGGCTCACAATGTTCAACACCAGAGGTATACCCATCATTGGTGAGATCAGATCATGACCTACTCTCAGTGGAAGTCCACATCCCACCCCCACCGCAGATAGAAAAGACCACAGTGCAGAACCTCTCAGAAGCCGACTACACACTTCTAATGACTGTTGTGGTCTGTATCAAAGCTCCCAAGCCAGCAGACACCATTACCCAAGCCACTGTATCACTTACAACTGCCTTCTACCAGCACCTTCAAGACTGCATGGATGAGGCAATCCCAAACAAAACACAGACTCGTTGTACCAGAGGCAAGCGTCCAGTGTGGTGGACCTCAGCCATAAATAAGCACTACAACACAAGGAAGGAGGTACTACAAGATAGAGCGATATCCGTGGAAGGGTAGACACCCCTGCTCAATATAGGTGAAACACTGAGTTCCCCATGAAATCATCCAAGGCGAATATTGGGAGTAAACCCACTAAGGGCTCACGGGACAACAATGAGGCCTTTTATACATCGTTACACACCTGGGAGGAAACTCCCAGATATGCTCAGAATAGGCTCAGAATGCTGTAAATATCACTGAACCTACAGACATTGCCAACATACTGGCTGACAGGTTCAGTGCAGATTTCTCCCCCCACCCCTCCACCACAACTGGAGAGATATGTATGAAAGAGGATTGTAGCCCCCCAAACATCTCAAATGCTCAGGTGGGAACTGCTCTATCCAAGGGAAAGGACGCAGCATCCATGGGACCAGATGGTGTCCCTGGTTTTGTGCTCCATGAACTCACTCAAGAATTAAACCCGCAGTCAGGGCAGCTGTATGATCTTAGCCTCAACTCAGGATATGTTCCCAAGGAGTGGCATATGTCAATGGTGGACCCACTTCACATGGGGGTGCCTCCACCAACCACGGAAACTACCATCCCATCAGCTTGACAAGCAGGGTCTGCTAAGCTATGGAGAAGATCATAATGGAAGTCATAGATGAGGACATAGGGACTTGCAGACATTAGATCCAACCCAGTTAGGCTTTGTTGAGGGCAGATCATGCCTTTTAAACTTGGTTGACTGTTTCATAACAGACACCAAGGCCATTGACAAGGGCAAGGCACTCCACACAGCCTACCTTGACCTGGTAAAGGCTTTCAACACAATACCCCACTCGGGTATCATTGAAAACATCACCAGCTTAAATGTGAACCCATACATCACAAGATGGGTTGCAAACCGCTACGTGACAGAACAGACAGGTTCAGACTTGCTGGTGCCATGTCACACTCCACAACTGTCACAAGTGGTGTCCCACAGGGCTCAGTCCTGGGCCCACTATTGCTCAGCATCTACTTTTCAGAAGTACAAGCAAACACAGCAGGATTATGGCTGACAAAGTTTGAAGATGACTGCAGACTGGGAACCATAGTTGGACACCCATCTGACACAGACATCCTTCAGAAGGGTGTCATAGACACGGATAACTGGTGCCAGAGCCATGGCCTTACATTACACACTAAACAATGCATAGCCATACCCTTTGGGAAGAACAAGGTTACCACTAGTTCCCATGTAGGTGGCAATCCTCTAAGCACACAGGAGGTTATCAGGGACCTGGGCACCCAGGTTGAGAGTAACCTTTCGTTTGACACTCACGTTCCCAGGCTAGTTACGGAGAACTCCTACATTGCCCACCTCATCATGCAGGGATTCACATGTAGATAGAGGGAGGTCATTGTTCCCCTGTACTCTTCACTCATCGGACCATTGATTGAGTGGAATGCCCCATTCAGCATGTATATGACCTGACACCTATGGCAATTGGATGGGCCCACAAATTCCTCGACAGGAGGAGAAAGGGTCTCAAACATATTTCTTATGCTGCCCGACTGGAGGAATTCCAGCTTGATTCCGTGACTTACCGTCTGCTCAGAGGTGACCTGTGCCTGACATCCAAGGCCATGTCCAAACCTGAGTTAATGTACACGCTTCACCTCAAGACCTCTACATCCATCAGAACTACAGTGGCAGGAGATTTAAACCTCAACACAGATATTAATAGGATGTGCTGGAGGGACAGATTCTTCAACCAGAGAGTCCCTATGCTGTGGAACAACATCCTGGTACATGTGAGGCTGAGTACCTCACTGGCTTTATTCAAGTGAGATCTTAATCAATGGATGGGAGATTGCAGGTATGCCCCAGGGATAACCTCAGTATCACAGCTTGTCAGAGGCACAGCAATATAATGGGCAAATTATCCGTCAGAGTGAAGGTGCGGCAGACTCCATGGAACTCTGGTCTAGGCTTATAAATGCCCTAGGGCAGATAGCCTAGTATGAACCTGTGAACCTGTGAACATAGGCCTGGGGCAGTTGCTGCTATTAGGACAGTGGTCTGCAGCAAGCTATATAGTAGTAGTCAGTTTTAGCCATTGGTGTTTGACCATGGCTAATGCATGTTGCTTCTTGTTGTGGTAACAACAGGGGTGTGTGGTTATCCATGCCATTTATTGGTAGTCACCCTCATTTTGTATCTTGTTCCATGTTTTTGCACATGTACATCACTGTATGAGGTGTGACCCTGGTAGTGTCAGGGTGCTGATGTGCGCTTTGACCCTGTTTTCTATTACAGCACTGATATGTGCATTCCCTATACTGTGTGCATTTACACTGCACACATCTTGCTGTTTATACCTTTGGCATTGGGTAGCATTACATCTAGGTTCCTATCCCTTGTGATAGCTATGAGGTGGGTTTGTGTTTTTGTGGTTTATGATTGGTGAGGGTGGATGTTAGTCATGGTCCTCAGGTGTGCATATGATACATGGTATTACATTACTTAACACATGGCATTCATGCCTCGGGTGGTGCTGCAGGGCTGCCTCTGTCGGATGCACATACTACAATTTGGAAGCAGGTTGTGTCATGTTAGGCATCCCTGTTACTGTATGAGTGAGTCAGAGTGGGTATCGGTCCCAGTGTTCCTACTGACCAAGCATATGTGCTATGCATTGCCTCTTTGCCAAGGCCAGGGCATACTGGGCACGCCTCCTTCTGCCTACTGGGACAAGGTCAGGTTGTTCCTCCTCCAAGTCACCCCCTGCCTGTGGTGGCCTTGGCAATGGTGGGGGGATGTTTGGCCCAGCCCTGTGCTGGTCCTGCTGCAGCTGTTTCCGCAGGATCATATTATGTAGCATAGCACATATCATGATCATTTGGGTACATGTAGTTGGTGTGTACTGCAAAGCTCCACCAGACGTGTCCAGACACCGGAACCGTGACTTGAGCAGCCCAAACACACACTCTATGATATTACGTGTTTGTGCGTGTGCCTCATTATGGCGTTCCTGTTCGGGTGTGTGTGCATTTCTGATGGGTGTCATCAGCCACGGCTCAAGTGCATAACCAGCATGCCCCACTAGGTGTCCGTGTGGGAAGTCCCCATTGGCAAATGATTGGTACAGCTGCGTCAGATGCCAGATGTGGGAATCGTGGTAGCTCCCAGGGCAGCCAGCACACACATTCATTATTATGCCCTGGGCATCACACACGACCTGGCAGTTGATGGAGGGGTATCCCTTGCGGTTAATGTAGACTCTACCCCGCTCACCGGCTGGTGCCTTGATGCGTATGTGCGTGCAGTCTATTGCACCCAGCACCTCAGGGTATCCCGCTATTTGCTGGAAGAGACGCATATTGCTGGACACAACCTCACGGTCACTAGGGACATATATATGATCACTGACATGTGGTGACATGGCATCCAGGAACTGGTGCAGTACCCTGGAGGCTGATGCCTGTGATATCCCCATCATATCGCCAGTTGGTCTCTGAAAGGTACCTGTTGCTAGTATTCTTAGGCCAACACATACCTTGGTTTCCACTGGGATGGGTTCCCCTCTGTTGCTTCTGTGTGTGAGGCATGGCCTGCACAGCTCAACAATCTGCTGCAGGAGCTCTCTGTCCACTCTATAGCGCTCTACTATCTCCAGCTCATGTAACCCATGGTAGGTGACCCTAGGCCTGTATACTCTTCTCCTTCTCCTCACTCTGGGTTGTCTGTCAGCATCTGCATTATCACCACCCTCAGCAATTCGCCTATGTCTGATTATAACAGCTATGGCAGCCCCTAGCATTTCTGCTCTGAGTTCAGCTTTTTTCAGGTTTCAACTCTGATAGCTTAGTTTCTGGCAGTATCTCTTGTGAGAAACAGCCTGCACTGCTCTTTGTTGTGTTTTAAGTGCTGGGTTGGGCTTCTAGTCTGCCTGTGTAATTGCCTGCTTCTAATTGTTTCCACCAATTAACTTTAGTAGTATCTTCTGGCAGTTTCCCTGTATTTTGGTTGTTTCCTATTTCCTCTCTGTTTCCTGAGTGGGAGCAATGTGCACACCGGCTTAAACACGCCCACAGTAACTTAAACGCGTGTACACATCCCTACACGGTGTTACACGCGCACACATCCTTACACGGTGTTAGCCAGTCTGATTCATGCTAAAACGCTACGACACCGCCTTACACACGTGCACGCCCGCGCAAACCATTGTAAACAGTTTGCAACACGCTCCCACATGTTGAACCCGCCTTACACGCTGCAGCACACGCATGCACGATATCAAGAAACTTAGAGTGTAGGGATAGCGTATGCCCTCAATTTCTTGACATTCCTAGTGTTCTGTTGGGACACACCTCCCTCCCTGATGTCTGTCTGTCATCTCTTACCTTACATTGCCCTCCAATCTGGTACATTTCTTTCTATCCTTCCCCATGATGTCACCTACCTCTTACTCTGTTCCTCCCCTTCTCTAACTCTTACACTACTCAGAAAGTGCTCATTACTTATGTGGCAGTGTGATTCAGTATTGTAACCCTCATTTACATAGGATTGCCTAGTAATGCTTAGTTACATATCTTACACGGAGCTTCCCCCCCTTGACAACCACTAAACGGAGGCCATATTGTTTTTGCTCTGCAAGTCCCTCCATTGACATTTCATGTAATATATAAATCCCACAATTGTGGGCTTATAAGCTTCGGTTTTCAGTTTTAGGTAGCGCACCCGTTTGCTGGTGTGCTACAGTTAAACACATAAATCCGTGAAAAAAAAAAAAGTTCTATAACTTTTTGCAACACTTTCATGCCAATGGCCACATATTTGGCCATTGGCATGCTTAATGTAACAAACGCACCCTTTATTTGGAGCTGACATAGCTCCGTTTTTAATTTTGCAGAAATGTACTCAGTTGTCAGCTGAGTACATTTCTGCAGCTAACTCGTGCGTTACGGACTGGTTTGGCCGTGGATCGCTCACATACCTCATTTGCATATCTTGGAGCTGCAAATGAGGTATTGAGCATTTCCACGCCCACTCCGTGTAAGAGACGTGTTAGCTGTCTCTTACACGGAGATTTGGGCTGTTGCTGAATCAGGAGGCTTACACGGAGGCTTACACTACTCTTAAACTCCGTGTAAGCCTTCCTGAATCTGGCCCATTATCTTTCTTAAGTTTATTCATGTTCTACTTCTGACATGCTTTCCTGACAAATCACATATTTAAGTGAACTTGGTCCAAGGAAAGATGAATACCTTATTTAAATAGGTTTTCAGATCTTTATCTATATAATGTTCTTGTCTTCATTATGTAACTTTAGAGATCAAGCACAAGGGTTTTATGCCCTTCAACTAGAAACCAGTTGTAAGGCATATCATATCTTCATGGATGCAATCGTTCTTATCAGGGGCAAGGGAGTCTTTTTTAAAAAAATAAGATCTTAAAATCTTATTGAATGTGAAAGTTGGTTCCTAATGCCTGCCATTACATTTTGTTGGTAGGGTCATTCGGAGCACTTCTGAAGATGTAGTTTTATGGACAGTCACAGAAACTTTGGTAGTTTCTATGCATGGCTGAAAACAACTGTATTTTTTATTTTATTTTATTTTTCTTAGTATCTTTCTCTTATCAGGATAACCAGAAATACTGCCAATAAAAAAGAATTGTAAAGCAACTAGTTAAGTTTTGTTAACATTTTAGCCTAGCCATTAGTTAACCTACTAATTTACAATTGTTTAGTAATTAACCAATTAGTCAAACATGATGTCCCAGCAATTGTATCTGCATGTTGGTTTGGTGCATGGCAGGCAGATGTTGGCCAATGCTTGTATCAATTCATCCATCTCTCTGCAGGATATCCTCATTTCCTCTTCACTTCTACCTGTCTCTCCTTAATTTTTACCAAATTGTCTTCTGCTTTCCAGCACAAGTGACCAAACAACCATATTCTGTTCTATTTGATCTTTTTTGTACTTTTCTCAGTGTCATGTATACATTTTGCTTCAGAATAAATAATGTACCATCTTCTCAGCTCTCCATCCTAGAGGAATGCTACAAAAATAGATTTGCTTCTTAATGTCATCACTGCTTCCACACCTCTCAAATGTCCCTGATTTTGACTCAAAATTTAGCTCTGTCCCTCTTAATCCCTCATGACACTGGTGCCTTTTGGAGGAAAGTGGTGAATTGTATTTTATAAATAATGACAGTAATTAAGTTACAGACCTATTTTATTTCAGGAGATGTGTATATTAATTCACATTATGTTATTATATTAATGTCTTGAGTTAATAGAACTAATAATTTAAAAGTGTCAATAATTGCTCCTGATTTTTCCTGATTTTTTTTCCTGTTTTTGTCCCTGATTCTGTTGAGATTTGTTCCTGTTGGATTGAGAGCCATGACTACTTCACACTAAAGGAACAGCATTTGATGGAATTTTTATCTGAATGCACTTCATATAGGACTTGTTTTCTTGTTGTTGTGTCACTATATCACATGTCCAGTTATTTGTCCATTTTACTGATACATCCAAAAAGCCACCTGTCTTATCCTTATAGCTTTCCCAGCTGGGAAAAACCCTGAATGTTTTCAGAGAACATTAACAACCTTGTGATCCTCAAATGATTCACTTGCAGCTATTCAGCACACTTCATATCACATGGACACAACTTTGCTCTCACCTATAGCCCCTAAACTCTGCAATTGCCTTTCTCAAAACATGTAAAATGCCCCTCTTTTTTCTAACCAGAGTTGCTATATGGGCATCACTTAATTGTATGCTCCCGTTGGATGCACCTGTTTTCTTATTTATTATACCCTGCTGTTTACCATTTAGTGAGATTATAAACTATATTGTAAAGATCTACTTACATCTTGTGCAAAGGACATGTTAATAATATTCTAGCAAATTAGCTGAATGCAAGTGTTCCAGCCAGTGGCTCAGCAGGTAGCACACCTGCATTTGGTATTCTCATATCAGGTTCCTAATACTGACAGTGAGCAGAAGGAGAGTAAGGGTGCTGCACTCCTGAGTATGCTGTCCCTTGGATGAGATGTTAAACTGAGGCCTCATATCTGTCTGAGAAGATGGTGGCTCAGGTGGATGTAAAAGATTCCATGGCATTTGTAGAAAAAGAACAAGGAAATGCCCTGTTCAAATTTCCCCTAGTCAATATAAATACCACCCTTACCCTTCACTAAAGAGAGGACACTGGCCTAGAGGGACTAACCTGGTAAACAAGACATTCCTATATTATCTCTCTGTAAAGTATGTTTTCTGTGCTGATGTTTTATTACACTGGGGAGTTTTTCTCTCCTGACTTTCATTGAAAATAGATTCTGGCCATTTGGAATTTTCCAGTTAACAAATGCAAATGAATACGTAAAAAAGCAAATAAATAAATAAGCATTCAGCAAAATAACAGCCATTGGTTTATAAATAATCAAGAGCAATGCTGAGGACCATGGAGTAGGTGTAAGTGTGGACAATCAGGGACTGGAGAATTATGAATTTCATTGGAAAAGGGAAGGAAAATCAAAAGCCATTAAATAAAAACAGAAAACTGAGGTAGGGTGGAAGGTCAGGGAAAAATCAAAAACAGTTTTGTCCTTGGTATGAAAAATTACTGCAAATGGGTATTTAGATTAATTTTTTCTAGATACTGTTTGTCTTTGTGCCTGCTGTCATCAGACCTCACCCAGCTGGACCCGACTCTGCTTCTCCTCCTGTACTGACATCTCCAGGATGAGAGCAACAATCATCCAGAAGGGCTATCATTCAGGCAGCTATGAAAGTGCTTTGTGCCCTCAATGGCATTCTGGCACTGATGGCATTTGTTATGGCCATAACCTCACCCCTCTCGGTGACTGACCTGAGCATCTGCAGTGCTGCAGGGCAGTCCTATGTCCCCCTACTGTTGCATGCTTCTGCACATATACTTATGAGGACTACTATCACCAGCTTGGGATCATTAAGCTTATGTCCATCTGACTCACAGCCACTAGTGTTGTGCAAGACTCTACCTGCACAGGAGCAATCGACTAACAAATGACTAGCACCTCCTGCAGGATGGGTAAATCAGCATAAGCTACTCAGTCCTACAATTACATGAATATTAGTGTATATTTTTGTATACATGGTCTAAGCTTGTGTCACCCATAGTAATGTCCATTAATTTGTGTTTTAAGATTAACATTTATTACTGCACATGTGGCATATATTAAAGTGCTATTATTTTATTTCTCATTACATAGGATCATAGGAAGTTACTAGGCTATTGGCCCCGAGGCCCATATAAGCCTAACTAGGAGTTTGGTCCATGTTTAGACAAGTCAGCATCCAATGCCCCTGCCCAGCAGGGACACAGGTGGAATTCCAGGGATGTATTTTCTGTTTCCCATCCAGTTATCCAGGTTATGTTTAAAAAGGGGAAAAGTTGTAATCTGCTTGAAGTGGACTGGGAGTCTGTTCCACAGATGGGGGAGTCTCTGGGACATAAATCTGTCCCGTCAACAAGTCCTGTTAATGTCACAGACCAGGTTGAGGCCACGCATGTGGATTACTCAAGTGGAGCTTGACTTGCGGATATGCAGCAGTCCCATCAAGGCAGGGTCTGTGATCACTTTATATGCCAGACAGAGGTCACCTCTCAGGAGTCTTTTTGAAACTGAGTAGAGGTATAGGCTTGTAGCCTATCTCTGTAAGGTAGATGTTTGATTTGATAAATATTTAGCAGCAGTAGGATTAACTAAAACTTAAAAGACTAAGGAATTGTATACATCTATCTGCCTTTTTAGGGGCAGCAGGCTGACTATTAGGTAAACTGCAGGCAATAAGACTTATTCCCCCCCAATACTGACAGCTCATTAGGAATGGGGAAAGGTTTTGGAAATTCTGTTTATAATATTGATTTTCTGAGGGACTGAGAAACCTCAGTATTTTCTCACTGAAAACACTGGCACATTCTGGAAATAGTCTCACAGAAATGAGAAACCACCTTATGAGAAGGCTCAATAGCCTGAATTAGACCACGAGTTAGACCTAATAAACTACTGTCCAGGGAAATTTGAGCAGGAGCAGATGCATGTTTAGTTTTTTGTTTCTTTTTGAAAAGAAAAATGGGGCCAACAGCAGCTTCCTCCAGAGGATGAACACAAAATTCTGACTAATCAAGGAAGACTTCCCTGTTCCCTCTCACAGAACCCACAAGAGTGGCTTTCCTTTGCCCACTGAAGGGGACTTCAACAGCCACAGAGTAGGTGGCTAATCCGTGGTCCACAGTGTCTGTAAGTGCTATACCAGGGGGATCCGAGGTTAAAGATAAGTTGTCTGAGGAGACAGCATTAGCCACAGCACTCTCCCACCTGCCACTGAAGCAAATTGCTAACTTGCTGTGGTGACAAAAGCTGTTTACTTAATTTCTTATTGTGGCTGGAAGGACAGGCTGTGGTACCAATAGTTTGTTCCATGGCAAAATTGAAAAATGGTGCTCTTTCCTGGGTAAAACAAACAGCCTAAGCTGGGAAAATTTTGAAGTTCTAAAAAAAGTCAGTGTTTCCCAATAAAAAAATAGCAAAAAGCACTTCAATATACTTTACCACCATTAAAGTAAAATAAACAATTTTTTTTCAGAGAAAAATAGTTTTAAATTATTTTTAACTATTAAATTGACAGGAAAGCAGTGTGCTCCCATTTAAAAGTACAGTTAAGTCTCATGACAGTCTGTAAACTCCTAGAAGAAAAATAACTTTCTTAGCCTGGAGAGTATATTTAAACAATTGAATTTAAATGTGGAAGTTTTTTCTCCAAACTAACTTATCTGCTCAGTAATGGAACACTACGAGTCCACCCTTGATTCTCAAAAGCCCACAGAGAAGCACTCTTTTCAGAAGCAGGGAAGATGCTCAAGCTGCCTAAAGTTTTGAGCATGTGGAAGGTTCCCTGAAGCTTTGGCAGCTGTCTGGCTGTTACAGCCTTAGCAGGATATAACCTATACATCTAAGGCTATGGGCAGCACTGATGAATATGATGAACATCAAAATATACAGTTTTAGACAAATTTAGCTACTCAGCAAAGCTTCCCTTCTTTCAGACAGAATCCCAACGTTTTTCAATTTACTTCTTAGAGCTAAGTGTTGTAAAAGTGTTGCATTTTCTGTTAAACACTGTATAGAAAAATAAACACAAACATTGTATATATTTTAATCACATATGCACAGTTTACATTCTTCAACACTACTACCTCATTCAACAAAAAAAAAATTACAATTTTCATATGATATATGTGCAAGTCACAGATTTGTTAGCCTGCTAAAAAGGTGGCAGATTTACACACCAACATTGCAGACCATATATGTTGTCTAATGTTTCTTGTATTGCACTTTTGGCCTTGGCTAGGATTGCCTAAGATCTTGTACAAGTTAATTTAGCAATTAATAAAAGAAATATATAACCTACACTAAACCTTACATACACAACTATATATGCACTAACCTTAACCCAAACCCTAACCCTAAGGTCCGTCACTATCGCACACTCACCTAACCCGCGCCCTAACCCTAACTCACTTAACCCGCCCCAACCCTAAAGTCTGTACTGGAATCTTCAGGGCCATGGAATGGTAAATTTATCCACTGACTGCTACTGCTCTTGCATTGCTAAACTAACCACAAGAGGAACAGGACTCTATCCTTCCCAAATGGCTGAGAATAATCACAAAGTGCTCTATTCCCACAAGAAGCAAAAGCTGCAGAAGACTGGAGGTGTGGGTTGGATTATCTGACAGCTTGCTCACCTATCCAGTCAGCTGAAATCCTGACAGTGATGTGATGACCCTGTCTGAAATGCAATGCCAGGGGAACACTGCCCCTCTGCATACGGGTATGACATTATGCTATTTTGCTCATTTAGATATTACACAACATACTATCTGACCAGACTAGAAGTGAACTCGGCAGACGATGTCTCTTAAGTTTTCAGTTCCAGAAAGGCTGTCCTGAGCCTGAAATAGCTGATCAGATGGCAGCCTAGATGGGCTTCTCAACTTGCAAGAGAAGTACCAGCTGTCAAAATGAGTGAAGGATTCAGCTGAAGAAAAGGAAAACTGAGTGAACTACTAGGGACTGACAAACACTCCACTGCCACAAAGACTCAGCTCTATATGAAGGTGGCTGTAAAAACACTGATCTCACAAGACTACTGCTGTATCCATATGGTTTGGTGCAACAATGGGGCCATCATGATCATGGGAGCTACAAGGCATAAAAATTGCAGAGTCTGAAGCTATCCACCTGATGCAGCAGAGGAAAAAGCTCCTGCTTGTGACCTCAGTTTGTGAACTGACTGGAGTCACTGATATGCCAGGCCAGGAGGGAAAGGCCCCCTGAGAGGATAACGACTCCAGCTGATATGTCTTCTGCTCCCCTGATATCCTTACTTTCCAGCTCTTATGAACTTGTACATCACTGACTTCTTGAGAGGGGGGCCTATCAGTCAAAAGGATACATCCAAGATAGCCAAAAAAGAGCTATGGCATAACTGAGAACAGTTGAAGGAGGATTCAGGGATATGCCAGAGGTCTACTGGTGTACCATGTGAGGAAAATGGAGGGTGAGATTAAAAAGGAAAAAAACAGAGCCCAAGCCTGCACTTACAACATATCCATCCAGGCACTCAAGGTCATATTGTCCCTTCAAGTGCACAAAATACAGACAATGGACACTTGTCTATTCTGCTTGGATGAAGGGCTTCCTCTGAGCCAAGATCAAAGAGGACTTCTTCCAATTTATGGTCACTCTATGGGCAGAAACCATGGAAGTATCTAAAAAAGCTGCCTCTGGAAATTCCCTGGACTAAGCAATTACAATAAAGCTATGTAAGGAAGCCCCAAGAGACCCTTCCCTTGCAAGGTTTTGGCCACCACAACCAAATATACCTGAAGACCTGGTTGCTGAGAAAAACAGCAGTTCTTCAAACCAGATGTGATTCTTACCCATCAAAACCTGTAAGAGTCTCCTTTGTGGATCCCAAGTACTGATTTACCAATAGCATTCATTAAGTTCAGACACCATTCAGGAACTCTGTGGAAGCAAAGGCAAGATACCCTGAAGTACAAAATACAGAACTTAATGTCCATAGGTAGTTACTAGCCATGCAGTGCAGGAGATCATTAAGGATCCTAGCCTTAATTCCCAGTAACCCCAATGCACGGTCTGGTTAATTGTCTGGCTCAATAAAGTTTTACTCTTCAGAAAGAAGATGTCTTCTGTCTATACTACATCAGTTCTCAAGTAGCAGAACAGCTTATATCTAAATGTGTAAACTTGCTTGTCTAAGTTGTTACTGTCTGAAAAACAGCATTACTGCCTTTTCCCACATTCTGGTTGGTGTGATCTTTATTTTACACAAAAGAAAATAGATTTGGATTATTTGTAACAGAACTGTGAATGCAGATACTCAGAAAATTCTAGAAACCATCACCACAACAGCACTACGGAATATTATACCATGACCCCTCATTAATATTCCAAAACGTGCACGCTAATTGGCCAGCGTGCACATTGTAAATCGACTTATACTAATGGAAAAAGGTCCGGTCGCCTGGCCTTTTTCCATTAGTATAAGTCTTTTTTTAAAACACTGTCTCGCTAAGTTAAAAGAGTTTAACATAGCGACACAGGTTTAAAAAAAGCAATGGAGATCTCCATTGCTTTTTTTAAAGCTGTCTCGCTATGTTAAACTCCTTTAACATAGCGACACAGTGTGCAAAAAGCAACGGAGATCTTCCTTTCTCCGTTGCTTTTTTTTTAAACCTGTCTTGCTATGTTAAATGGGTTTAATATAGCAAGACAGCTTTAAAATAAGCAACGGAGATGTCTGTTGCTTATTTTAAAGCTGTCTCGCTATGTTAAACCCATTTAACATAGCGAGACAGGTTTAAAAAAAAAAAGCAACGGGGAAAGCAAGATCTCCGTTGCTTTTTACTCTGTTTCGCTATGTTAAATGGGTTTAACATAGCGAGACAGCTTTACAATAAGCAACGGACATCTCCGCTGCTTATTTTAAAGCTGTCTCGCTATGTTAAACCCATTTAACATAATAGCTAAAAAGCAACGGAGATCTTGCTTTCTCCGTTGCTTTTGGCCATAGCTCTGATGTACTGCGTGGGCATGCACAGTACATCAGAACTGCCGCGGATACCAGACAGCTGCGGAAGGGCAGCAAAGAGGCATTATACAATGCCATTATTTAAGAAAAGTAATTGTTTCTTTTCTTAAATAATGTCATAGTATAATAGCAATAACCCACTTCTGGGTGTGGGTAATGTGGGATTTACCCACGGTTGTCGAAGCCCTCGGGACCAAACCATGCCAACCGTGGGTAAATCCTGCATTACCCACACCCTGGCGTGGGTTATTGCTATAATATTATATGTTATTAATTTTGTTATGCAACAATTTTCATAAACTTCACATAAAGTACCTGCACTAAAGAAAAAGCAATACAATTTTTGATAAAGCAAATGTAGTTTTATGCTGCAACAGACCTACAGCAGAGCAGAGCAGAGCTGAGAAAACTAGGTTCCATACTGGAATTTTGAGACTCTTCAGTTGAAACTGCAAAAAATAAGTGAGATACTAAGAACACAATAAAGTGAAAAACTCACTGATGCCTCTAGAAAGTGCTTTTTGTAAGGGGGGACCCATCTCCCTGCATTTCCCCTGATGTGGGGGTGCACCCATCACCACTGATACGTATGTGTGTGTGTGTGTGTGTGTGTGTGTGTGTGTGTGTGTGTGTGTGTGTGTGTGTGTGTGTGTGTGTGTGTATATACATATATATATATATATATATATATATATATATATATATATATATATACACATATCTGGGTCTACTTTAAAACAACGACGTGCAAAACACAGACAATAAGAACACTGAGACCAGAAGATCGACAACTGAGATGACCGACAATTTAAAAGCACGACACTGAGAACACCGACATGTTAAGGTAAGTGTGTGATAGTGACAAACTTTAGAGTTAGGGGTGGGTTAAGTGAGTTATGGTTAGGGTGCGGGTAAGATAAGTGTGCAATAGTGACAGACTTTAGGGTTAGGGGCGGGTTAAGTGAGTTAGGGTTAGGGCACGGGTTAGGTGAGTGTGCGATAGTGACGGACCTTAGGGTTAGGGTTTGGGTTAAGGTTAGTGCATAGATAGTTGTGTATGTAAGGTTTAGTGTAGGTTTGTAAGGTTTTTGTTGTACTTGTGTTGTGTGTGTGTTTTTTGGAAAAGGTATTTCTTTGTTTTGTTGATTGTTGGGATTGTGGTTTGTTGGGCATGTAAGGTTTCGTACTTTTAAACTGTCGGTCATCTCAGTTGTCGATCTTCTGGTCTTGGTGTTCTCGTCGTCGGTGTTTTGCATGTTGGTGTTTTAAAATAGACCCATATATATATATATATATATATATATATATATATATATATATATATATATATATATATATATATACACACACACACACACACACACACACACACACACACACACACACGTGTGTGTGTGTGTGTCAGATGATCAAGTTTTCAGAAACTTGAAATCCATATGGATGAAACCATATGACTGAATTTCCAAAAACTCGAACATCAAAAAACCCCACAAAAAATCTACTTTTTTACACATTTATGCAGTGGGAGCAAGCCTCCCTTGTACCCCCCCCCATACACTCCCCAGCAAATTATATATACCATCTCCAAGATCGCACTGCACTGAAGAAAATGGCAAATTTCCCAGTCCTCACTGTACCACAATCTCCATTCAAAATCTCTTATCATATGGTTGAATTTCAAGTTTTTGAAAACTGAATCAAATGATATGTATATATATATATATATATATATATATATATATATATATATATATATATATATATATAGTAAAGAGGGACTACTTTGAGACAGTTCAGAGTTAGTATATATTTTCTTGTGATCACTTTTAAATTTTTGCTATTCTAAGGTTTGAACTTATGGTCCTTGAACATACATCTGGAACCCTGTTAAGCTGCCCTCCAACCATTTCAAGACTTCATTTTAATTCCCCAAAGATCTGAAAATTGAATGAAAGCATACAATTCTAAGGGATGAACTTATGGTCCTGGAACATACAACTGGAACCCTGTTAGGCTGCTTTCCCTACATTTCAAAAATTCCATTTTAATTCCTAAAATTATGGAAAACTAAGTGTCATTCTCAGAAAATAATACTGTATGGATTGAACTTAACATACAAGTGGAACCCTTTTAGGTTACCCTCACAATATTTCAAGATTCATTTTAATTCCCAGCATTCTGAAAAACTAAATGTGACCCTCAGAACATAATAACTTTTAACTGTAATTATATTGTATCAATGTGGAGCTTTTCTTCCTGGGCAACCACTGAAAATGGGATATTATCCCAGTTGGTCTTTCCTGGTAAACACGTCAAATAAAAAGTGTTAATTCACTATTACACCTTAAAAGGATTTTTTCAGGGAATCAGGACTTCCTTAACTACCCTCACCATGCTACTTTAATGTACTGGACAACAGCATCATCATCTTTACCTTTTTAACGTCTGCATGTTTATTTTAAATAAAATAAATAAATGCGCATTGTCTGTAACAGTGCTATTAGAGCTGCACTCAAAAAATGTATAAACTTTTGTCTTTATCCTTCTTTTTCATTCTTTGCTGAACACTCTCCATTCTTCCTCTTCATTATTCAAAACGCCATGCTTTCTCAGGCCCATCTAGTCCCACTCTCTTTACATCTTTTCACTCCTATATTTCCACCTCTGTTTTCATTACTTTTCATATTCCTCATAGGCATCAAGTATCCCACCTTCATCAGGATCAAGGCATGTCACGACAACAACAGTACCACATAACAGCTATCCATTATGGCTGTCCATGAACTTAAATCAATGTATTGACTGCTTGCTCTTTTCGCCTCCAGTACCACATATATACTTACGGTATAAATTTGTAACTGTATAAGTCAATAGAAATGAAACTTAGTGTCTTACCTGCTGATTTCTATCTTTAATGTTCGGCTATACCATGTATCTAAGGCAAGTAATCTTACATGTTCTTCTGACTAGGCCATGTACTCTCAATTGCCTCATATGTGAGGCTAACTTCTACTTAGTTTCATTCCATTTGTTTTGTAAGTACCTGACTTATGACTGTAAGATTGATTTTTTTTTTTACTTAATGTGTGTTTTTTTATTCTCTTGGTTGGAAATGCTGGGCTGAACCTAAGAATGGTCCAGTAAGATCAGTGCTATACCCCAGTTAATAAACAAGCAAACAAAACAAAAGAGACAGACAAGCAAACAGACAAACAACAAAAAATGACTGCAAGATCACTGCACCTTGGAAAAGATGGAGTACTCCTAGATACAGCACCTTCAGAGTTAATATGTATTTCCTTGTGATTTCACTAAAATTCCTGCTGCTCTAAGGACTGTACTATTGGTCCTTGAATATAAAACAGTAACTCTCTGGGGATTCTTTCATTTCAGTCATTCCATTCAAAGGTAGCCTGTCCAATGTCAAAAATATTAATAAAATGAAAATTCCAAGGGAGTAAACATAAAACCCCTTCAAAAATGTAAACAGTAATAGTAGTGACAGATGTACTCACAATGTGTGTGCTATTTAATAACTGACTGTAGTGAAGAAACTTATAATAGTTGTGTGTAGATTTTTATGATATCTTAATAAAATATTTTTTCCCTTAACTAGTCAAGAGTAACCAGTTAAGAATATTGTGGTATAGGAAACTTTAAATATAAAGTGGCCACTTATTAACAGCAAATGCAGCAGATGCATTTTGAAAGATGGTCCAATGGATTTAATAAACTCCACGTAGCCACCGTGTAGAGCCTACATGGAATGTATCCATGTACACGGCCACGGTTCCCCCTCCGCAGCATGCCATGCATATTAATGATGGCACGCTGCTGAGGGAGATCATAGGAACAGGGATATCGAATCAGTGTAAGGAGATGTGTAGAGGCATGGTTGTGAATGCCTGGTCAGATGTTATGTACAGGGTGATGCTCTCTGTAATGCACCCTGCCACTGTTGACATGCTGTGAAGTGTGTTAGATGTGTGATATGTAAGGTATATGGTTATATTTTTTTTATTATTTTTTGCATGCTTGCGTGGCATGGCAGGGAGTGCAGCAATGCCAAGTAGTGCTTACACATAGACAATTGACACCTGCTACAAATGTAAAAATAGAAACCGGATATAATTAATCATAATTAATTATCTATTTTCCATTGTATTTTATTGTAAGTGCTGTTCACGTGGCATGGAGCACAGCAGAGTCGACCACCACTTATACATACATAGCCGACACCTGTCTGACATCTAAAAATAGAAACTGGATGTAATTAATTATTTATTTATAGGTCTGTTTACATATATTTACGCAGCGTGGCACAGTGCTGAGCAATGTTAATAGGTAGCCTAGTAGTATATGTGAAGGTATACTAATTTTCATAATATCCAAGTAGCTAAATGGGTAGAATTGCAGCCTTATGTGTGGTGGGTCCTAGGTTCAAGCCCATAGCAGGCTAAACATGTTTGTAATTTAATGTGCGATTTTTGTTTACTTTAATAACAAAATTGTGAAATATTGCATTGCTGTGCTCTGCTAAGCTGTGCTCAACCATGCTAAGCACTGCAAAAACATGTTAATGGCTACTACTGTTTGGGCAGTGCTAAGCTTCACTAAAACCATGGTTGTGTGACTTTTCATGCTGCTCAGCCCTGCTTAGCTGGTTTGCACACTGAAAAGTGATGCAGTGCTTTTTTGAATGTTGCTCAATGACATGTAAGGATGGGAAAAAACCCTATATTAAGCACAACAGGTGGGAATTCTGCACCATTCATTGGAGTTCAATTGGTTATTGACATGGCAGGTGGTACTGGTGAAGGTGCATGCTTTTGTATGCAGAAGTAAGGTATTCAGGAGTCCAGGTTCATGGTTGGGCTCCTGGTAAAAAAAAACATGAACCTAGACTGCTGCAGGGCAGTTTCCAGGGCTCAGAGTGCAAGGCGAAGGCCTGGGACCAGTTGGCCAGGGAATGGACCAGTATTCCTGGTATCCCCCACACAGGTGAGCAGTGTTGTCACCATTATGATGACCAAAAGAGCAGAAAGAGGGGTAACCTTGGACACCTGGGTCCAAGAATCTTGAGCAAGAATGCCCCACAAATATGTAAGTCATTGTTCACCTGTTTTACCAATATGCACGCTGAAATTCTGCAAAACTGGTATGCATAATGGTGTGTTTCTCTCCCAACAGCTGCAGCTGAGAGGGCTCATGATGTCAAGTCCCATGCCAGGCACCTGGCCAGGTTGAGCTGTGAGTGTGGTAAGTGCTAAATGTCATGCAATAAGCAAGAAAGAGTAAAGCATTTACTGCAATAAATTATACAGAAGGCAAAACTGTAGTGCAATAAATGGGGATGTACAACTGTAGTGCAATAAATGGGCAATTAGAGCTGTAGTGCAATAAATGAACTTTAACTGTAGTGCAATAAACAATAAACAATACCAATAACAGAAAGCAAAATGGTGTACAACAGCATTGTGTTGTCATAACCATTGCTGTAGAGCTTTGATTGTCTAGGATAAGGTTGCTGCAGTCAAGTGTAACACTGTAATAGCTGCAGAATTCAAAACTAATGGCCTGCAAACTGTATTGCTTAACTAATAGTACTGTCCAAGGCTGTCACCAGGCCAATATCGGTCACATAATGCTCTCTGTTCCTCCTACTTCAGATAATAAAGGTATACGGGTGAGGTAGCTCACTCCATGAGCAGATATTGTGTGTAGACTTTAAAAATATGTAAAAGCAATAAAAATAAAATGTGTTCACCGGCATTATTGATTCTAAAATAAAGTTGTATTAATATATGCAGCATGGTTGTATTTCATGGATGTGTGTTCTACAGTCACTGCAGTCAATTATAACACTGTAATAGTTCTAGAATGTAAGAAAATGTCCTGTAACTTGTATTTCTCAGCTCATAGAATGGCTCCATGTTATCTGTAGGCCAGTATCAGTCACTCAGTAATCAGCAGTGACTCAGTAGCTCAGTCTGTTAAATGCCTTATACACAGTACATTTTTTCCATACACAGTCCTGGGTTCAAATGCAGTGGTTTGTAGCACTAAAGTTTCAGTGTCAGTCACATAGCGCTCACATTTTCTCTCTCCCCAGCAACAAAAGGTATATGGGTGACGTAGCCCATATTATATACAACTATTGTGTTTAGATTTCACAGAATGTCAAAATTAGTAGCAAGAAAGTGTTCACCAGCATTGTTGATTCATCAATAAATCTGATTATTTGCAGTATGGCTACATTCCTTGCATGTTTGTACTAAGTTGTTGCAGTCAATTATTACATTATTTGCAGATGTCCCCTGCAGTCACAACTATTGGGTTCTATCCCCATGCCTCCCAACTAAGTCATGACAGCTGTCTAGTTTATGTACTGTGCACAAACATGGTTCTCAAGTGTCATGGTTTCTGGTAATGAAATTAAAACTGCCTAATCCATCTGTCACAGGATTACCAGAGAAAGACTACCTGAAATGTAATGTATTACCAAATCTGCTTACAGAACATCTTGGTGGTTATATAAGTCCACATTATGTGAAACTGTTCTCTGTAGTTGTGTTCCTGCACTTGTCATAACTTGGCCCATACTGACTCATGCTAACAGCTTGAGAGGTATGTACATGCTACGTCAGCTTTAGTAGAGTTGACACACCTGTAGAGTATTTATTAGCAGTGTTTTCAGGGATACAATCCCTTAGGATCGGAGGTGAACAGGCATTGCTCGGTGAGCTCACAAAACTTATCTAACTGTTTTCTATGGGAAAAAATAACTCTGATATGGACACTTCTATCCCGTGTTACCAACAGCAACAGGAGAATAATACCACGCCCACAGGAACATGTAACAATGTAATGAGGGAAGGTATTGATGGTGGAGTGAATGTAAATGGACAACAAGCACAACCGCTGTTTTTTTCAATCCAAAACTTATATAATGACGAATACCAAAGGGATTATTTTGATGTGGAACGTTACAACAATATGGACTTAAATCAATGGTTGAGAAGGAAAAGTACATTCATTCCACCTAGTAATAATGAAATTTCAGCTTTGGAAAGACTTATGGAGTTTGAGGTTAGAAGAATATGTGGTGGGAGGGACACTGTGTATGACAACCTCACCCCACAAGAGAGAGGGGTTCTTAAAGAATTGAGATTATCAAACAACATTAGATGTATGAGACCGGATAAAGGTGGGGGGATGGTTTTGATGAACCAAATTGATTATTCTACATCCATGATGGTTTTGCTTGAGGACAACAGCACATATACAAGGGTATCAGTTAATGAAATGAATGTGGCCTATAGAAGAATTGACTTGTAATTGTTAGATGCTCTATTCCATGGTGAGATTACGGAATCGGAATTTGATTTTCTTTCAGTTAAACATCCTGTTATTCCAAGCATCTTTGGCATCCCAAAGGTGCATAAGGGAATAGAACGGTTACAATTTAGGCCCATTGTGTCAGCAAGGGGCTCTAAGACCGAGCCCCTTGCAGCATTTGTGGATGAAGTTTGTAAAACAACTATAAGTGACGTAGTTCACATTGTCAAGGATTCATGGCACTGTTTGGAGAGATTGAAAGTTGTAGGAAATTGTAATAGGACTTTTTGTTTTTTAACAATTGATGTTGTTAATTTGTTTTCGGTTATCCCTCATAGTGAGGGTATGGAAATGTTCCGTGAAAGTTTGGTGCTTTGTCCCAGTTTTGACAAAAGTAAGATTAACTTTACATGTGACTTGATGGAAATTATTTTGAAAAATAATTTCATTAAATTTGAAGGCGAGATGTTTCAGCAGTGCTCTGGGGTTGCAATGGGTGCACGGTGTGCGCCCATTTTCGCAAACCTTGTATTATTGGCATGGGAAAGAGCTTACATCTTCCAATCGAGATGTTGGGTGAATGTAGTGCTATATAACAGGTTTCTGGATGACTTGCTTATTTTGTGGGATGGAGATGAGATTAGTGCAAATGAGTTTGTTGAATATATAAACTCTTCCACGAGTTTTTTGAAATTCACCCATGCTTGGAGTGTGGACAAAGTGAACTATCTGGATTTGACCATCTTTAAGGATGGTGAAGGTTTGGCTAGTACTTTGTATAGGAAAGATAGTTATTCTAATTCCCTCTTACACTTTACAAGTTGCCACCCTCATTATCAAAAAAGAGGTGTGGCAAAGGGACAGATGGTACGTATTTCAAGACTAATCAGTGACGAAACACTATTTAAACAGGAAATGTATAAACTTATAGGTATGTTGATGGATAGGGGTTATCCACTCAAACTATTATTGAAGGTGAAAAGAGAAGTGGTAAGGAAAAGGAATACGGCCTTTTCCCCTATATTGAGAAGTAGTGTAGATACGATGAGTGATATACATTTGCAAAGTATTGATAAACGGGTAGAGATGGAGTAGCCATGTCTCATTCTCAAATATAATGAGAAAGCCATTGGAATAGCCACAGTTGTACGTGATGTATGGAATCACTGTTTGGACAATGCAACTAAGGATATTATTGGGAAAACACCTAGAATTGTGTTTAGTAAAGGTGAAAATTTAAAAACAATAATGGAGAAAGTACCTAGAGTTAGAAAATCAAAAATGTCTAAGTGTGGTAACTGTAGATGTTGTAGGTTTATTAGTGAGGGTACACATTTAGTCATAAAAGGTTTTGAGCGTACAATACCCTGCCCGGGTCTGTGCAATTGTAATACAAGGAATTTAGTCTATGTTGCTTCATGTATTACATGTGATGCATTTTACGTGGGTATGACCACACGTAGACTGCGTGATCGAATTAGTGAACACATACGTAGTATAAAAAATAAAGATCAACATAATGCTTTGTTTCTACATAGTTGTCAATGTAAGGTTTTTAAAAAATTCTTATTTTTTGTCATAGATAGAATCCACGAAGACCAAGGGGGTGATATAGGTAACAAGGTGGCCCTATTAGAAGTTGAATGGCAGGTGAGGCTTAATGCCATGAGATTTCCTGGCATTAATGATTATATATCCATCAAGCCAGTTTTAAAGCACAAAGCAAATTATATATAACAAAAAGTGTAATTGTATATGTTTTTTGTTTTGTTATTGTCAATGTCATCTATTTAAAGTTTATAGTATGGATACATGTTTTAAAATTATTAAATTAAATGTTTAGATTGGTTGTATTGAGCAATGTGTGGTTAGAATGATAATAATATTTTTCTTTTTTGCCAATGCTTTAGTTGTTTCAATTTTAAATCTAGGTATTGTCTTTTTAAATAGTTAGCAGTAGTGTTTTGGCTCATTGGTGCATTTGAATGTTGATGTCATCAATTAATTTGTCATAATTGCTTTAAATATGGTGTTTGTCAAGTGTAAACCGACTCTGATGATGCCTTTTTAGGTGAAAGCGCTTAGTCGGTGGATGTGTTGCTATTAAATATCTCCTGTTTTGTTCATCGCTGGTCCTGGAATTCTGTTTTGCAGTTGTTGTTTATCGTGTTTTATTGATTATCTTGAGCAAGAATGCCCCACAAATATGTAAGTCATTGTTCACCTGTTTTACCAATATGCACGCTGAAATTCTGCAAAACTGGTATGCATAATGGTGTGTTTCTCTCCCAACAGCTGCAGCTGAGAGGGCTCACGATGTCAAGTCCCATGCCAGGCACCTGGCCAGGTTGAGCTGTGAGTATGGTAAGTGCTAAATGTCATGCAATAAGCAAGAAAGAGTAAAGCATTTACTGCAATAAATTATACAGAAGGCAAAACTGTAGTGCAATAAATGGGGATGTACAACTGTAGTGCAATAAATGGGCAATTTAGAGCCATAGTGCAATAAATGAACTTTAACTGTAGTGCAATAAACAATAAACAATACCAATAACAGAAAGAAAAATGGTGTACAACAGCATTGTGTTGTCATAACCATTGCTGTAGTGCTTTGATTGTCTAGGATAAGGTTGCTGCAGTCAAGTGTAACACTGTAATAGCTGCAGAATTCAAAACTAATGGCCTGCAAACTGTATTGCTTAACTAATAGTACTGTCCAAGGCTGTCACCAGGCCAATATCGGTCACATAATGCTCTCTGTTCCTCCTACTTCAGATAATAAAGGTATACGGGTGAGGTAGCTCACTCCATGAGCAGATATTGTGTGTAGACTTTAAAAATATGTAAAAGCAATAAAAATAAAATGTGTTCACAGGCATTATTGATTCTAAAATAAAGTTGTATTAATATATGCAGCATGGTTGTATTTCATGGATGTGTGTTCTACAGTCACTGCAGTCAATTATAACACTGTAATAGTTCTAGAATGTAAGAAAATGTCCTGTAACTTGTATTTCTCAGCTCATAGAATGGCTCCATGTTATCTGTAGGCCAGTATCAGTCACTCAGTAATCAGCAGTGACTCAGTAGCTCAGTCTGTTAAATGCCTTATACACAGTACATTTTTCCACACACGGTCCTGGGTTCAAATGCAGTGGTTTGTAGCACTAAAGTTTCAGTGTCAGTCACATAGCGCTCACATTTTCTCTCTCCCCAGCAACAAAAGGTATATGGGTGACGTAGCCCATATTATATACAACTATTGTGTTTAGATTTCACAGAATGTCAAAATTAGTAGCAAGAAAGTGTTCACCAGCATTGTTGATTCATCAATAAATCTGATTATTTGCAGTATGGCTACATTCCTTGCATGTCTGTACTAAGTTGTTGCAGTCAATTATTACATTATTTGCAGATGTCCCCTGCAGTCACAACTATTGGGTTCTATCCCCATGCCTCCCAACTAAGTCATGACAGCTGTCTAGTTTATGTACTGTGCACAAACATGGTTCTCAAGTGTCATGGTTTCTGGTAATGAAATTAAAACTGCCTAATCCATCTGTCACAGGATTACCAGAGAAAGACTACCTGAAATGTAATGTATTACCAAATCTGCTTACAGAACATCTTGGTGGTTATATAAGTCCACATTATGTGAAACTGTTCTCTGTAGTTGTGTTCCTGCACTTGTCATAACTTGGCCCATACTGACTCATGCTAACAGCTTGAGAGGTATGTACGTGCTACATCAGCTTTAGTAGAGTTGACACACCTGTAGAGTATTTATTAGCAGTGTTTTCAGGGATACAATCCCTTAGGATCGGAGGTGAACAGGCATTGCTCGGTGAGCTCACAAAACTTATCTAACTGTTTTCTATGGGAAAAAATAACTCTGATATGGACACTTCTATCCCGTGTTACCAACAGCAACAGGAGAATAATACCACGCCCACAGGAACATGTAACAATGTAATGAGGGAAGGTATTGATGGTGGAGTGAATGTAAATGGACAACAAGCACAACCGCTGTTTTTTTCAATCCAAAACCTATATAATGACGAATACCAAAGGGATTATTTTGATGTGGAACGTTACAACAATATGGACTTAAATCAATGGTTATACAAGAAGTTTAGCGACAAAGAAACATCAGTTAGTAATGGGAATGGGCAGTTTCTTGCCTCATTTGGAGGTAGGTGTAATTCATAAGAACAAAAATGGGAGAGGAATGTTCTCTAGACAAAATACACACTATGATGTGAGAAGAGTGGATGAGGGGGGTGAACAAGAAGGTGAAACAACCCCTTTAGAATATGGAGGACCAAGGAGGTCTGAGAGAATCAGGAACTGTATGGCACACACATATGTGCAGGCTGTGGGGAGACAGTGGCCAGGCTTCCAGGGGAACATAAGAGATATGGTCAATGACAACAGGAACAGAGGAACAGATAAATGAGGTGGATAACTTCAACATATCTAACAATGAGCAGAGACACTTGAATTTATGAGACATTGAGAGGGAAGGGGTCATATGTAGTATGAATAACTTTCATATTTATAATTACACTGATACTGAAGTCAATCAAAATCATTCAATTTGTTCAAAAATGGCTTTACTTTTATTCCCATTTTGGATGTGAAAATGTTTATTAGAAAACTTAACTTGGAGGTCGTATTTAAGGACAATGTAAAATCAGATGCAGGAAATACACTTAGGAAAAGGTGTCTTTATAATCCACCACTACACCCTGAACTTACAAATTTTGAAACCCTAGTAACTAAGGAGATCAGGGAAGTGTATCACTCGAGAAGGTACTTTAAGAGAAATCTTACTGATGAAGAACAGGGTGTATTAAATAAACTGAGGAATAATAATACATTAAGAGTAATGAAACCTGATAATGGGGGTGGGGTAGTGATTATGAGTGAATGGGATTATGCAGCCAAGATGTTGAACATTTTGAATACGGGGGGGAGATATGCTCAGTTATCCTGAAGGGAGGTTGATATTGCTTATAAAAGATAGATTTGATTCTTGAGGACAATCTCCTTCAAGGTAGAATTAATGAACAGCTATTTAACTTTCTAAAGGTGGAGAAACTTTTCATTTCTGGGATTTTTGGGATACCAAAACTCCACAAGGATGTGGATAACCCCCCCCCCCCCTCTCTTGAGACCAGTAGTCACAGTGGCAGGATCTAAGACACAACCATTAGGAATTTATGTTTATAGGAAGCTGAAACCATATACTAATGGATTCCTGGGACTTTTTATCTAAGATGAGTAAAATGGAATTTAATCCTAATTTTATTCCCTGACTATTGACGTGAAGGATTTGTTTTCCATCATAACTCAGGAATTAGGACTAGTATGGTTTGAAGAAATGATAGGAGAATTTGGAATGTTGAATAATGAATTCCGATTTGTACTTGAAAATATGGCATTAATGTTTAAGAATAATTATATTTATTTCCAAGGGGAGTACTACCATCAATTAGATAGGACAGCAATGGTCACACCATGCACTCCTATATTTACCAATACAGTGATGTTACATTGGGAAAAATAATACATCTTTAATAGTACTTTCATGGAACACATGAAAGCATATTTAAGGTTCCTGGATGATATATTTGTGGTGTGGCAAGGACCCTATGAATTTTTAGAGAATTTATTGATCATTTGAATGGTTCTACAGAATTTTTGAAATTTACATAGATATCTGGGATAATGAGGTCCACTTTTTAGAAGTCAACATAAGAAAGGATTACATGAATAAGAGATACATATCACAACTGTACAGGAAAACTGGGTTTTCCAACTCATATTTACATTACGATAGTGACCACCCCATTATGCAAAAGGGGAACATCCTAAAAGGACAAATGGTATGACCTCATTAAGGGAAGATCTGGAGAAGGAACTAAAGTATATTGGTGGGCTTTTTCTGGATAGGGGATACCCCATGAAGGTTATAAATGTTTATAGGAACGAAATATTATCAAGATGGGGGGACTAAATATATCCACCTGTTGAATAACATTGGTGGGAATGTACAAACAATTGTCCTGGGGATGGGTAAGGAGAACAGTAATACAAATAATACAACTTATATGGTTACTACCTTTAACAAGGGTACAGGAAGGATTTGTCATATCATGAAGAGATATTGGGCCCTATTCAATGGGATGCCCAACAAATTAGAGGTGTTTAATAACCCCTTAAAATTCATTTTTAAGAAGAGTGCTAATGTAAAAGATTTACTGGAAAGAGGAACCACAGTGAAAGAGATTGGTAGGGTGGGCATCTTTTGCTGTATGCAATGTATTTTTATAGCTAACAAGAAAGAACTGTGGATACCAGTTCCACAATTTAGATGTCAAGTGAGTGAATATTACAACTGTCAAACCAAAGGGGTTATTTATATTGCACACTGCACTCTATGTTGGGCATTCTATGTGGGCAAAACAGAGCAGAGTCTAAGACAGAGGATTTATGAGCACGTATGAGATCAAGCAGAAAAAAAGGAAACCAATGCATTGTTTAGGCAGATTTCAGATTTTGGATATTGGAGAAGGTTAACATTCATGAGAGGGGGGTGATTGGCAAAATACGTTAGAATTTAGGGAGTTAACATGGCAGCTAAGACTGGATGCGTGTGTATATCTAGGGTTGAATGATCATGTTTCTCTGATCCCAGCACTTAAAATGAGGGTAAATAATTATTAAGAGCTCAAAAAAGGTAGATTGTCACAATAAGAGAAAGTTGTGTATAGTCCGTTAGTTATATATACATGTTTATGGGAGAATATGGAATTATTTGATGTTTTTATTAAAATTATGTAAAATTATTTAAATGATTTAAAACATTTTAAAATGAGTCCAAAAAGTCAAAACTGTGTGCACGGAGCTTGTTGTGAGTGCTATCTTGTCTTTACATTTTAAAATGAGTGTTGTTTTTACGAATTGATAGTGCAATTTGATATTAAATTCATATACTGGTATGTAACAATGAAATTAACCAATGACGTGGGTGGGGGTTTTATAAACATGAACAGGATATGATTTAAATGATTCTGATGAAGTTTCCTGATTGGAAATGAAAGCACTTGATCCTTTGGAATATACTTGCTGCCTCATTTTATTTTAGTTTTTTGAGTGATTTATTTGCTTAATTTTTGCATTCAGTCTTAGCCACCTTTATTGGGACCGAGTGAACCTAGCTGAACACTTCCTGAATTTTTGGTGTTTTTTTTTGGCTTTTCTCTTTTGTGGTTATTGTTTTTTTGTCTTGGAATAACTACATTTTTGCAAAATATGATGTGATATTGTTATGTGTTATTATGATCCACTATTAACATACTTTGTTAAATTAACTATTTTGTTGCCCTTAGGGCTTACTTCTTACTGGCATGCTGTTACCATACTGAATGTTATATTATTTACTGTTGTGTTGTGCATACTATACATTAATATGTATTTGTATGAATTAAAATTATGTTCCGTTCTGTTAATACAAACAGTGGTTTGGTTATTACTAACTTTAACCTATTGCTATACCTCTATCACCTCAGCATGTCAAGGTAGGATGATTCTAGCTGATCATCCTATCTTGCTTCAACTGGCCATGGCACTGGGTCCCAGCATGTCTGGGATCCAGACCAGTGGTACCCTATCTGCTGCCCCTGCTCTACCTGTGGTGTCGGGTAGTACCATCCCATTGGACAGGGCCCTGCCCCTCTCTGAGAGTGGTGGTGGAAGGTGTGTTGTCACCCAGGATGAGCTGCTGGTCTTGGTGCACAGGATAATCTACCATGGGTTTGACCGCCACCTGTACCAGATTGAGGGTATGCTGGCTGACTTGTTGGGGCAGCCTCACCCCAGTGCCCAGCTTCCAGCATTGCCACATTTGGGGCAGTGAAGCAGCAGTGCCGACAGTCTCATGGGTGGGGATGTGAGTCATGCTGCTGCTGTCTGGAGGCACATGGGACTTGGATTCCATGAAACCCTTCCTTTCCAGGGTGTTTACCCTCTCATGTGTTCCAAACCATCCCTGTCTGCTGTCTTATCTGTCTTGTTTGTCTGCAAATGCATCTGTGCCTACCCAACTTACATCCTTCACAAGTGCCTATCTACCTTCCCCAGCATTCCTCTCACATTTTAAAAACAAAATGGCCACCTGTCCAAAAAAAAAAATATATATTACCCGATGCATAGGTCTCCATTTCCCCCATGTGTTCATCGGACACAAGTAATTTGGCCCAATTGGCTTAACAACACAGTAATGTTGTCCTCACACCTCTCTCTGTGAGTGAGACTTCAAATCCATGTATATATTCTGTCAAAGTGCAAAGTTGTTGCTGTACAAGAAATAGATAGCTATGGTTCTTTTCTACACCCTTCCTGCATATCCCTACCTGCCTTCCAATATGTTTTCCCCCTGCTTGCACCCCATTTCACCACTTTCCTATCTCCCCATTTTTCTTTTCTTTATATATTTTAGCCAGATTCTGTGCGGCATGCCACATTGCGCAGATTCGCTAAGCTGAGCTCAATAGAGCTATATTGATTATATGTATCCTTAAAATTTTATTACACATTTACAAAATAAATACCTGTCCCATGTTATGAATCTGAACCCATCCCACCTGCAGACCAGCACATTAACTTGCCATTCCATACAACTCTTACTTAAAGCAGATGCTGTAAAAAACATAGTAACAGACAGTCACAGTCATGAAGCCTGTTTCAGCATAGCTGTGTGCCACTTCCCGCAAATTTGAATATAACTGCATGGAAAACATGGGAGTGTTTCTGGGACTCTGTTGCAATAGTACACCACTAAAAAGCCAATGGATGTTAGTGAGGCCTCTGATAGCAGGTACTTGTCCTTTTATCGGCAACATGTAGAAAGATACCGGATAAGGCATTAATGGCAAAATGCATGTGCAACTAGGACCCTGGTGCAGAAATGCATCCATATAAAGCCTTGCACATACTGATGGATGTAGAACATGATTGTCACAGCCTGTAGGTGTGCACATATGTTTTGCAAATACAAATGCTGCAGCAGTGACTCAGTAGCTCAGTCTGTTAAATGCTTCATAATCAGTACATTTTTGCCACACACAGTCCTGGGTTTAAATCCATTGGTGTGTACCACTGCATTTTCAGTATTGTGAAGCCAGCAATTGACAGACTCATGTACTCTTTATACACACAATACATGTCAAGTGAATTGACTGCTTTTAATTGATGGAAGACACAGGCCTGTAGGTAGGAATACACTTCATGTATCCTATAGCAAATGTATATGTGCATAAATTATCACATCATGCAATAGTATGCATTCACAGAGAATGTCACCTCAGATACTGTGAATGAGGGCCACTAATATCAGAGTGTACCCCATTACCTTTCAGAGTCACAGTGCAGATTACCACAGCTGGACAATGAACATACACATATGAAGTCCCTGCTTGCAATAAGGACTGCCCTCATATATGCTGCAAATTACTACCAGACTGTAATACATGGTCTGGCAGATGACCAAATGGTGGACATATTCACCCCCCCCCACACACACACACAATCTTGCTCAAGACACACTGAACATGTTGCCTAGTACTCTGTTATTGATGCCATTGCCTAACAGACTTACCTTAAACACATGCCTTCATTGGAGTGTAGAGGGTACTCACACTCTGAGCCTGGCTCTACAACAAGGCTGACAGAGCTCACACAGTTACTCCTACAGCTTGTTGTCCTCCAAAGTCTTTACATTCTCTGCCTATGTCTATTACCTGCAGCAGTAGCAGCAGCCTATAGCATACCCATCTTCATGTAAAGGTATCTGCTGCAGACCTACCTTTTGTGATGATGTAGTCTCCTTACCCAGTAATGTCCAGCACAACATATCAGAATGGGGACCTAATCCACATGAAGGCCTTATATATTCTGCAGTGGTTATATGTCACTGGCTGATAGTGCAATTCATCTGTGTTGGCTGTAATTAACATTTCAGAACCACAGATTGTTTAGAGGTAATCACCTGCTGCTGGGAAGCACGTTTAAAAGACAAGCAGCTGGCTATGGGTAACCATTCTGTATGAAACCTTCCTCACACAGAGCATGCCATTGTGACAACTATACTATCAGCACATATCAACAAAGGAGAAGTACACTCCATCAGATACATAAATGTTTTTGTGTACAACAGGTTGCAGATGGGTGAATAGACTTACAGGGAATAATGATTACAGCATTAAGCCTGTCTTAGACCTGTGAGGATGTATTACATTGTTGTGCTGCAACATGCAGTGGTACTGACAATACTCCACCTTCAACTTTTCACAGGTTCATCAGGTGTTGCCCAAGGCCATGGTCCTGCTCCTGGTAAGCATGACACGTCTTGTTAAGGAACAATTATATTCTAGTACTGTTAAGGGCCAGAATACTGGCCTATGTAAATATAACTATGTGTGTAAACACCATAGGATGTTCTAAATTCCAGTTTGGAACAGGTACCTAAGGTTTCTAGAAGAGGTAGCCACATGAATGTAGTTCAACAAACAGATACACTTTGGCAGTTACAGTTAAGAGCAGGTAAAGTACCTGATTTAAATGCACCAAGGAATCTAAAATGCCTCTTAAAATACAACAGGTTGAAAGTAAATGCATTAGGCAGTGAAATGTGTATTTCCATATATTTGTTAAGACAGTTGTACTGGGTTTTTATGTGTTGTTTTTTCAAGTACAGTGTCATACTGACTAATTAAAAGGTAAATATTACTGGTTATGTTTTACCTGATTTACTTCCAGTGATTGTTGAATTTGTATTTTGTTCCGAGGAAGTGTTTTGTGGATGAACACAGAGAAGAAAGCTGTTTGACTGCTAATCCAGTTGTTGGGTCTTTGTTGTTATGAGACTTGGTGGCTTTTCATGCATTTCTTATTGCAGATGACCATGGGGGTTGGTGTCTGTCCCCTACACAACCTGATGTCAGTGTCTCTTCAGATTCTGATGATGATGTTGGCCACAGTGAGGTATAGGTGAGGGTGTTGGGGTCTGAATCTGTTCCAGAGGTAGACATTCTTCTTCTGCCCCCACTGTCACTACACACAGTCTGTATGCTCACACATACCCCATCTCTGGAGGCCACAGATATGGGACAGTCAGAGGATGGGGAGATTGAACAGGAAAGTGTGGCAACTATGGCTCCAATGAGTGTAGACACTGGCCATAGCCAGAGAGCTGGCAAGACCCCACACAGGTGGATTGACAGGGGTGCTTGTAGGCGGCCTGCTGTCCATTCACCACCATTGCAGGTGTCACATCATGGGTCACTTGGCGCATGTTTTGGGCCATCATGGAGGAACAGACATGTTCTGAATGGAACACCAGCTGTATGCTTAGGACTATGGATGCAGAACAGTCTGACATCCATGACTACCTCCACCACATTGAGGACATCTTGGACTGATGAGTGAACAGACGGTGGGCTGAAACAGTGTCTTTCTTGGACCACAACATTGTCTCTGATGGAACATGTGGTTGGAGTTGAGCGTTGGACCCTTGAATGTATGTCAACAACCCCATCTGCTGAGAGTCCATGGGCTCATGGTCCTGGGTGGTCCTGTGGGGGGAAACAGTCTCAGCAGACAGCAGTCACCATCAGCTACTAGCACCACTTCTGACCCTGGGCATGAAGGTGGCAGTGCAACTCCTGGCAGAGCCAGTTCCCATGTTCAGGGCCAGAGACATTGAACTGTCAGCTCTGCTATGTGGTCCAAAGTTATCCAACATACACACATGTAGGGGTAGCACTGAGCTTGACTGTGTACACACACACACTCACACACCACTGTCACATGCAGGTCACCTACAGACACACATGGCACCTTTCCATGGAACATCTTACATGCTACCCTCCTGACTCACACACATGCTGTCTACTGTTTGGGTCAGCCTAGGTCTCCTGCACCCTCACACAACACCCTGTGCAAGTGATGATATGTGTGCCACATCCCTGTCATCCTCACCATCAATGCAGGGAAATGAAGCTATGTGTCTGATGCACAGGGCGACTATATTACTTAACTTGTACTTGTTTAATGTAGTGTTGGTTCACCACACCACTTGTAGTGGTTACTGACAGATACTGTATGCTGACATTTGTCATGGGTACACCACATACATTTGTGTACCTTATGTTCTTTGATGTTGCATTGTCTGTATAGCATAGTAGATGGTTGACTCACTGTAAGGACATTAACCTAGTATGTGATGTTAGTACTATATGCTTGTGGAATAGATTTATCTAGCAAACTGAAACACACCCTTGGAACTGAACCCTGCCTAATGGAACACAGAGCACCTCAGTACACCTCAGGACATGCCATCTGTCTGATTAGCTGGGCAACTGTCATCTCAACACAGGGTGTTTGCCTGTGTCCCTCTTGGACTGGGGCAATATGTGCTGATCCTGTAACTATGGGTATGATGATATCTCTGAAAGTGAGAGGTGTATGACCATTATTCGTGTACAGTTCAAACATCCGTTGGTTCCATGACATGATGTACAATGCTTGACAGTTTCACACACAAACAAGGCTACATTGAGGCTTGCACCACTTCCAATCACTGAGTACAAGAAACACCAAGACACACAAGTATTGCAAGTTGTCTGTATGTAGATGTGAACACTTACCTATGTAATGGTACATACTACAGATCACAGTACATGTTGCACACAACACACCTCATGTCTGCTAGTGCTATCAGTTTAGGACATATTATGCTTGATGACATAAGCAGGCCTTCTTGTGGTCAATCCTTTGGGGGGGGCACATCACCCGCCTCAAATAAAACACTGCAAAACCCTACCTACATTACCAAGGTTATGTCATATGGATAGCTACACATGCACCAAGTGGGCTGGAGTAAGATTAGAACCCCTACCTATCTAGTCTTATACACTATAGATCACAGTACTTATCGCATGCACTACAGCTTACATCTGATACTAAACTCTCAGCCAGTAGTCTTAAGGTGGCTGACATCATCAAGCCTTGTAGAAGAGGGAGGTTTGGAGGGAAGCAGCAAGTTACACGCCCAAAAAGTGCATAGCCATTGCAGGTGAATAGCCCATGAGAGCATGTCTGTTGTTTTGTAGGGGGATATATACACACACACTAAGTGGGCTTGAGTGAGATTAAAACTCTTACTTATCTAGTCTTATAGACTGTAGATCACAGTACTTATCGCATGCACCACAGCTTACATCAGATACTACACTCTCAGCTGGTAGTCTTGACATGGCTGACATCATCAGGCCTTGTAGAAGAGGCCAGTTTGGAAGACAGCAGGAAGTTACAGGCCCAAAAAGTGCATAACCATTGCAGGTGGATAGCACATGAGAGCATGCCCATTATTTTGCAGGGGAATGTACACACACACACACACACACACACACACACACACACACACACACACACACACACACACACACCAATTAAGCTGGAGGGAGATTAGAACCCCTACCTATCTAGTCTTATAAACTATAGATCACAGAACTTATCATATGCACCGTAGGTTAAGTCTGTTTATATATGGGGGGGGGGGCACATCACCCGCTTCAAATAAAACACTGCAAAACCCTACCTACATTACCAAGGTTATGTCATATGGATAGCTACACATGCACCAAGTGGGCTGGAGTGAGATTAGAACCCCTACCTATCTAGTCTTATACACCATAGATCACAGTACTTATCGCATGCACTACAGCTTACATCTGATACTAAACTCTCAGCCAGTAGTCTTAAGGTGGCTGACATCATCAAGCCTTGTAGAAGAGGGAGGTTTGGAGGGAAGCAGCAAGTTACACGCCCAAAAAGTGCATAGCCATTGCAGGTGAATAGCCCATGAGAGCATGTCTGTTGTTTTGTAGGGGGATATATACAAACACACTAAGTGGGCTTGAGTGAGATTAAAACTCTTACTTATCTAGTCTTATAGACTGTAGATCACAGTACTTATCACATGCACCACAGCTTACATCAGATACTACACTCTCAGCTGGTAGTCTTGACATGGCTGACATCATCAGGCCTTGTAGAAGAGGCCAGTTTGGAAGACAGCAGGAAGTTACAGGCCCAAAAAGTGCATAACCATTGCAGGTGGATAGCACATGAGAGCATGCCCATTATTTTGCAGGGGAATGTACACACACACACACACACACACACACACACACACACACACACACACACACACACACACACACACACACACACACACACACACCAATTAAGCTGGAGGGAGATTAGAACCCCTACCTATCTAGTCTTATAAACTATAGATCACAGAACTTATCATATGCACCGTAGGTTAAGTCTGTTTATATATGATTGCAGGCACAGTACTTGTGCATTACACAAACTAGGCTTGTGTTGAACAGCATCGGTGCCCTGCACAGTAATAGTCCTTTGTACTGTTATCTGCATCTAGTATCCTTGCAGTGGGATACCTATTTTTATCCTAGCTATGTGTGCACAGTTAACAGCATGGCTATATGTGGCTGCTTGCAGTTACATAGGTGAACCTGTGGGCAGGGACAATGTGCCTGTCCGTACGTGCATTGATAACATTATACATTACACCACCTGCTCACAAGGGTATGTCTACTTGGTGACATTCAGCAGGCACAGGGGTCTGTAGGTAAGTGGATGATGTACTGTTGCACCCTTAGTTTGGATCCTTTTAGCAGCAGTATGGCTGTGTGATAGTGCACATTTACTCACCATTATTAGGGTACGTTGGACAATACAGACATCCCCACACATATTTCTGTATATAACATGGATGTATATATAAATGTAGCTGCGTGTGTATGCTATGTTTATGTGCTATGTAGATATATGGGGGCAGTGTATGTATCATTTTGATATATATATATATATATATATATATATATATATATATATATATATATGTCATTACATATCTCTTTGGCAATACATGGCAATAGATGACAGATGGATATGTATGCTTATATGTCTATATGTATAGACATTTATACATTACAGGTCATTTTGATGAAGGGGCAACAAAATTGTGCTCATTTTAACTAAGTGTCTGGGCATGCCTGGTGGGACTCTCAGTACTGATAAAGTGATTCCAGGCCACACATACCTGTAATCCAGTCTGGGATTTTGTATGTTACAGACATTAACATCCACCACTGTTTCTGCAGTACTGGACTTCACTCCAAATGTCCACGGCATTCCCCAGCTGTGTGCTGTACTTAACATGTGACTGAGGTTGGTAATGTTACACCACCAACAGACTGACAGTCTGCGTACTTCTCAACTGTCCTGATGTTTACAGAATGTCCTGAGGTTTGCCTCATATTTTTGGTCTGTTCCTCATACATTTGTGTTCTTCTGGTGAATTATTGAATATTGACATAACTACCTTATACTAAATACAGACAGACATTTGTGTTTCAGACTCTACACCCTTCCAAAAGTATGTAATAATGCAACACCTTTAATTCCAGCAACTTTCTAGGTTTATGGGAACAATATTTAAAATCTGTCCCTATGTTTGAGCCTTTGCCCCACCCCAGTCTTTCTGGCTTTTTCTTGCACTAAGAGGTTGAGAGGTATAACAGGCTGTGAAAACACCAACATAGTACTACCTCACATGTAAAAGATGTGAGAAATTCCAGATTCAAACCATCAACACCATCACCCATGCTAGTTTCCCTAGTCTACTGATCCACACAGGTTATCAGACAAAGACAAGTCATTCATCACACATCAACAGCATAAATATGTACATTGTTATCCTGTGTGATGAGAGACATTCAATACATGAGTGATATCTATGTTACAGCCCTGAGATTGCCTGGTACACTGATATACTGTAGCTGATTTTCTGTTAAAGCAGTTATATGGGTACACTGCTGTGTTGGGGTGGGGGAACAACAGCACATGATCAGCTTGGGTAGACAGTTGTCCAGATATCATGTGTGGCCACTGTTTAACATCTCCCTTGCCCTATGCCATGAATATTCCAGCCATGAGGCCTAGTGAATAAACATACTTTTGGACTGGGTATCTGCAGTCCCATGTAGATGTTACATCTGTCCAAATAGCCCACTATATTTCCTTGCATAACAGCAGCAGATCCATTCATATGATACCATATTATAGTAATCCTTTCAATTAGTGTGTAAGTTAGAGACTTACCTTGTGAATGCAGCAGGTAACAGACCTGTACTTCAGGACTGACTCTGTGTGATGCAAGCAATACAGAGCCAGCACATGGATAGGTACAGGTTGTGTGGGCTGCCTGGCACCAGCTATTTTAATATATGTATATGGGTAGGAGTAAGACATCAGTCCCTAGGGCCCTAGATTGTCAGTGAATGTGCTGTTGAATATGAGTTGTCTCTTAGCCAATGCCAGGGCATACTGGGCATGCCTATATCTGCCTACAGGGACATCTTCAGGGGGCTTCTCCTTCGAGTCCTCCTGTGAGTGTGGCTATGGTGACCTAGGCACTGGTGGGGGGCTGCGTAATCCTTCCCTTTGCTGATCCTGCTGCAGCTGTTTCCACAGGATTATATTGTGTAGAATGGCACATACTGTGAACATACATATATGCACATGTGGCTGGAGAGTACTGCAGGGTTCTATCAGATATATTGAGGCACAAAAACTGTGACTTCAGCAGCTCAAATACATGCTCTATGATGTTTCTAGTTTGTGTGTGTTCCTCCTCATCATGGCATTCTTTGGTGGGTGTGTGTGCATTTCTGATGGGTGTCATCATCCATGGTTCCAGTGTGTATCCAGCATTCCCAGTAAACAGCCATGTGGGATGTCCCCCATAGCAAACATCTGGCACAGCTATGATGAGTGATAGATATGGAATCGTGATAACTGCTAGGGCTCCTAGCACACACATTCATGACAAGACCCTGGGTATTGCACACGACCTGGCAGTTGATGGAGTGATACCCCTTGTGGTTGATGTAGATTCTCCCCTCCTCACTGGGTGGTGTCTTGATGTGTACATGAGTGCAATCTATGCACTAGTACCTCAGGGTAGTGTGCTACAAGGTAGAAGTGTTGCATATTGCTGGCCCTCACCTCAGGGGTGAGGGGAAATGAAATGTGCTCACTGGCATGTGGTAGCATGGCATCCAGAAACTGGAGTACCCTGGATGATGATGCCTGTGAGACCCCCATCATGTCCTCAGTTGGTCTTTGAAAGGTACCTGTAGCTATGAACCTAAGGGCTACATGTACCTTTGTTTCCACTGGGATGGGTTCCCCTCAGTTGGCTCTAGGTCTGAGTTGAGGGTGGCAGAGCTCAGTGAGTTCAGATTGTATGTCCCTGTCCACCCTGTAGCACTATACAATCTTCAGCTCATGTAGCTCCTGGAAGGTTACCCTGGGCCTGAATACTCTTCTCCTTCTCTGCCTAGGCCTATTGTCAGCAGCAGCAGCAGCATTGACTTCAGCATCTGGCACATACAGATGTAGCAGACCTGCAGCAGCCCCTGGCATTATCTCAGTTAAATTTCCCAAGTCTGTACTCCAATATTGCAGAGCATGGGGGAAGAATCAGATTGTAGGGTGTATGGATACTTTATAGTCCTCTACTGTAGGTGCTGCCTGCGTGATTAGCTACCTATGATGCATTGCACCTGCCTAGTATATCATTAACATTATTTAATGGCCCCAATTTAAGTTAAACAAGGGTCAAAACTAATTAATACATCATTGCCTTTTAGATACTCTCAGCAATGTGGTGCATCCTGCAAATGTGTGCCCCGTAGGTAAACAAAGTTTAGCAGTTAGTAGACAGCCCCCCCAGACTTCTATGTACTCAGCATGGTGGCATGCTGTGCAAACATGTGGACACATGTGCCCCATAGGTAAACAAAGCTTAGAAGTCAGTGCACACCCCCCAGATTTCCACGCTCAGTATGGTGGTGCGCTATGCAAACAGGAGCAGCTAAGCTCCAATCAGTTTAGTAGTTATTGGACACACCCTCTCCTGATGTTAGCTACCTCCTGTGTGAACACCAACACAGTTCTCTTCCACACGGAGGGAATATGTGGACACGATTACCTCATTATGCTATTCAGTAACTCCACTTCATTTGCATAGGGACCTGTGCTCACAACCTTGAAACTGCACATTTTCAAGCCCTACCACATTAACAATAGCACTGATGCACCATTATAGATCCTCCACGCAGGGTCCTGTAATACATTTCTGTCTCATAATATTAATTTTGTTACTTTCACTTTTTTTATTTTTATTTAAAGGCATGTTTGTGCACTGCGGCATGCCACACAAACATGCCCAGATTATTAAAAAAAAATTATTTCAACACTTTTTTCTGTAAATTTTGAGACACACAGAGGATATTTTCTCTCATATATGTGTGTGGTATGCCATTTCTTTCCATCTATCTACATTTTTACAACCTCTTTTGTCTTGAATACATTCCTGTACATGGAATTTTTCTGTGTACATTATGGACACTGACACGGGGTCTGTAGGGCTGCCTATCTGCTTGCTGGATTGCCCTACCTGCCTCATTTGCATGTGATTCACCTGCTTATGAGGTGATTTGCATGCTACAGAACTTCCCATGTTTGCACGTGCATGCATGCTGCCCAGCAGTGCTTACTGGATCGCAAATCTGCTTACTTTTGTATAAGCAGTGTGACATGGTGCCTACATGGTAAAAAAGACCATGTAGGCTTTATTAATTTCCCGCCGGTATGATTTCTTTAAATAGCTGTAGGGTAAAACTGTATTAGAGCATTGAAGAAAAGGGCACTGGTCTTATAATAGAATTGTGGGTACAAGGTCTTAATGTAGTAAAATCCAGATCAAGTTAATATAACCATTGGGAAGTGTGCTATAGTTCACATGATATAAAGTATTTCTAGATACTCATTTGAAAATAAGTCAGTGTGCATAATATCTTGGACAAAATATGTATGAACACAAATGGACAAAAACAGAGAAGTATTTAACTAAGAAACTTAGGGTAAAGATGGACTTTCATGTTACAGCAATGAAAATTATTTAGGAGTATAATATGTTGTAATTATACCTTGCCAAGAAAACAGAGTTAAAAAGCACAGGCAAATTTAAAGGAAGTTTGTTTCATGAAAAGAAAAAAAAATAATTTTTTTAATTAGTGATCACTGAAGCCTGTAGTAATTTTCTTTTGTGGCAAGATATGATGATGTTCAATGTGATCTTATTAAAAAGGTGATGTGGCAACTTTTTTCACTGGATGGTGTTATCTTGTGAAGGAAAAACTTACGACAGTGTAGCACTGTTTTAATTTGGAAATGACGGTTTTGATTTATTGTGATTAACATTTACTGAAGCATCCCCATAGCCATGCAGACATTGTAGAAACAAACTTTTTATGATTATAAAGTCTTCAGAAACTAATATTTGGGTGACATTTTTAAATGTACTTATTTGGTAACTGGAAAATTGAACTGGCCATTGCAGACCCTTTTCAGCCATGAATCAAACCACAAGGGTAAAGAAAATATATATATAAACTTTAGGGAAGTTGAGTTACATTTCTTTAGGAGGTGAGAAGAAACCTAGTCAGAGAGTTGGAAAATGTACAAACTTCAGACAGGTGGTAAATGAATGTCAAGACTGAATCCCAGATTGTGGAGCTGAGAGTCAGAGATCGTCATTACCGAAGCAGAGTACTAAAGAATCATGGCTTATGTTTAAAGGCTAAACAATGCAAAAGTGAATAAATTGAAACTATTTTATATGATTATTTGCTTGAAATTAGCTGTTTTATAAAGAGCAGCACAGGGCTAGCACATGCAGTAATTAATGTGCACCTGCTTGTGTTTCTAATAATTTTGATAGAAGAATATGTTATAGTTACATTTATGGTGAACAAGTTTTTCAGATTTACCAACTGACAAAAACTGTCTTTTGTGTTCTGCCAGGGATTTGTATGAAATAAGTCCATATCTCAGTATATAAAATAATATCATGGGAGAACATAATGAGTGAATAAAATACAAGGTAACCACATTGCACTTTTGTGCATTGACTACACCATACATGTGTGTATTACTACTGAACATTCTTTCCCTTTGTTAACCACACAGAGACAAAAGTGTATCAAACAGCTAAGCTGGAATACCAAAAATACATTATGAATAATTATAACAAAAACATACACTTGCACCTTTATAAAATGGCAGTAGTAAATGATCATGGGTAAGTGACTTAAACAGAATACTAAAATATATTGCTTTGAACTCCATTTTTTTCTGAAAAGTTTTGAATCTCAGATCCTTCACGTTAACAAGAAAGGTATAAAACTTTAAACTGTTTATAATTCAGACCATGCTACTTTCAAATGAAGTCCAAATCTTTTGGTGATTTCTGGTACTGACAAGCATAGTTATTGATAGATAACAGAGCTTACCTCTTTATTTTCCGATAAGGTAGTGCTTTTTATTACAATTGTGTTATCCGTCAAAATGTATTGTCCTACAATGTTGACTTTAACAACTTCATCCTTTATGTCCCATTCGACTATATCATAACCAGTATTGAAATCTCCTTTGTCATCAAAGAAGAAATTATGTCCATCAACTGTAAAGTTTACCTTCTTCAGGTATGCAAGCAACTAGAAGACAAAATGCAGTTATTATAGGCATATTCATATTAATAAGCAACATGGACAGCACTACAAAAAAGAAAAATGCACCAGAAGTTTGTTTCATCAAAAGAAGAAAAAAAAACTCTTTTAATTGATGATCAGTGCAGTTGCAGAAAAACTCTTATATGACAGCTTTGTGTTCTTTGTTTATCCTTTTTAACAGGAAACATCTTTATTAAATTATCATGTATAACATAGGCAATCATACAGTTATATAAATGAAAACAAACCATATTGATATAATTTTAGCTGCAAACATTATACATCACAAATTATATTGACATAATTGTAGTTGAAAATATTATACATCACTTATAATCTATCTAGTCATTGTCAGTCAAAAATGACATAGCTCATTCAAATCCTTCCTTCTTTTAAAACTTGTTCCTCCTCTGCATGTATTGCTCCCATAATTTCCATTTTTTATATGTAATTTGCTCCTACCCTTTTCTAAAGATCCCAGCTCCAGTTGTTTTATCTGTTACTATATTCACTATTTCTAATAAAGTTGGTTTAGACTTTGACTTCCATTTTCTAGTAATTGCTTTTTTGTCAGCCACCATAATTAGAACTCAGCAAGGCCTTACTATGATTAAGAAATTCTGATTCTGTTTCATAGCTCAAAAATTAATTTCCTTAGTCACACCAATTTGCTCACCTAGTATCTCTGACAGAGCAGTCTGCAGGGAATCTTTACAATCTGCCAACTCATTACACTCCCACAAAATATGTCCCCAATTACCTTTTTCTTCCCCATCACACTTTCAACATTTGCTGTCTACCTGAGGGAAAATTCTTTGAAGTCTACTTGGGGTATAAAAATACCTATGTAAACACTTCCAAGCAAACATCTGAAATCTTCTAGACTTTGCTGCATATTTGGGTGACATACATATATCCCCCATTGTTTCTTTATGAATTGCTTATCCAGTCTCTCTTCCCAGTCCTTTCTAATCTTCTGATTGATTCTTCCTTTTTTTAAAAGCAGCTTCTGTTCTAGATTCGACTAAAAACTCTACCAGTGATGGTCTTTCACTTAGGATCCCCTATTTCTTTCTGTGTGCCTATATGCTAATATCAATCCTTGATAGGGAAGGCAATCTCTTTCCTGCAGTCGAAGTAAATTCTTGGCCTCTTCCCATTCTATCACCTTTCCCTATCTAATTAGTTGTGCCTGATACCTTAGTAATTTTACCAGTTTTCACCAATAAATTCCATCCCCCGCTTGCCTATTGTCTGTATCCCTAATTGCAGTCATCCCTATTGGCAGAATCTCCTTTCTCCACTCCCATGATGGCTTAGATCTTAGAATACTTTCTGCTATTTTATGAATATAATATTCTGTTTGTTTATTGTTATTCCCCTTAAGGATCTGCATCCAAAATTCCAGTCTCTCCTTGTTTCTTGAGCTTCCCTCCTGTTTCATCATCATCTCTTTCAACATTTAATTATAGGTTTCTGCTTGTGCTATGTATAGGAGCCTTAACTGTATAGTTCTGAAATACCCCTTCAAATTGGATAATCCCAAACCGCCTTGTTTAATTGGAATAATCAGCTTATCCCACTTGACTCTTGCCATCTTCCCTCTCAGAAAAAAATCCTTCAGCTCTTTATTAATTGCTATCCACAACTTATCCTCTGGTTGATAAAAATATGTCTAACCTATGTATAAAACTAAAGTGACTAAAAACATTTTAACTGTATTGTATTTGGTATCTTGCTATCCATATCCATATAACAGAACTTCTAATTTCTCAGTTTATGTGTTATCTTTTGCTTAGTCTCTTCTCACATATCCTTAGCTGCTACACAAGAATCCTTTTTAATGCATACTCCTAAGTACTACATTTTATCATGTCCCCATAAATATGAATAATGCTGAACCAATTCATATGTGGGTACATAATTTACAGTTATTGCCTTTGTTTTAGCTTCATTAAATTATAAGATATGAAACTGCTGCAAAATATTCAACAACACTGAAATGTCCTTTTCTGTTTTTATCAGGTTTAAAATAATATCATCTGCAAACAGAGCCAGATTTTCTTGACTACCATACCAATTATATTCTTGCATTTCTGAGTCTCCTATTTTCTTTGCCACTGGTTTCAAATATAGCACGAATAACAAAGGGGAAAGAGGACACCCCTTCCTGGTTCCTTTGTACAAACATAAATTATCAGAAAGGAACATGCCCACTTTAATTTTTACCTCTGATTGCTCATATATCCTCCTAATAAGCCTCATCATTTTATCAGGGAAAGCAAATGCTTCCATTGCCCTGCTTATAAACTCCCAGATTACTCTGTCAAATAGTTTCTCTGCATCAAGACCCACCAACAACAGTGGTATTTTCTTACATTCAGCTTCCCTCTGGATCATCAATGTTATGTTAATGTTGTCCACAAACCACATTGAACCATATCTATCGGTTTTGGTATCACCTTTTCCATTCTTTTAGCCATTATAGACATACACATTTTATAATCATGGTTTAGGGTTGAAATGGGCCTGTATGAAGCTTGATCTGATAGGGCTTTACTGTTCTGAGGTATTACAGCCACCACCGCTTTCTTCCAGGATGTTGGTGTTGCACTTCCTCTTAAAATGCTGTTAAACAAAACCTTCCAGATCTTTCCCTCATATATTACAAACTTCCACAGGGATGCCATCTATTCCTGAGGACTTTCCTTTTGATTGGTTATATATCACCATTTTATCTCATTTCCTCCTATCCTAACTATTAGTAATTGAGCCTCATCTGTCTCTAACTGTGGCATATTTAATTATTCCATAAACATTTTCATTTGTACCTTTTCTTAATCTCCATATTTTTTGGTTATACAGAATTTCATAAAATTTCCAAAATATTTGTAATACCTCTACAGGATCTCTTGTTATCTTCCTTGTTATAAGTTCCCTAAGTTTGCTGACAACCCTTTCTACTTTCTGTTGCCTGAGTCATTGTGCTAAAAGTTTTTGTGCTCTGGCATTATTATCAAAAAACATTTTCTTAACAGCAATCTTTCTAAACGTATGCATATTATCAAGGTAATCCTTTATTTTCTGCTTAGCACTCTGCAATTGCTCCTCTTCTTATTGAGATTCCCCTTATTCTGAAATACTTTAACATTTGTCAGTCCCCCTAAATAATTCTTGTTACTTCTTAACCATATCTCTCTTTTTTTTATTTCCTCCCTATTTTTAAATGCCACTTTAATTTTATTCGACTCTCTAGCTATATTTTCAGAAGAAACTTAAGTCTTCTCTAGTAACTCCTGAATAATTTCCACTACCCATTCCTTAAATTCCTCTCTTTTCAACAAATAGGTGGGACAGTCTCAGTGTCTCATTTTTATTTTATTACCCTGCATTTTAATTTTAGTTATTATTAGCGGGTGATCTGAAATAGTTATTTTTGTATCTTGGGGAATACTAAGTAAATTCACTCCAAAATCCTACTACTGAATTCACAGCTTTTATGCCAAATATTTACATAATTTTTTTTCAAAAGTCTACTCTTTTGTTATATTTTCTCATCTGGGCCCCCAGACACATCTTCCCTTCTGCAAATCCAATTCCAGTCCATACCTATAAACAATATTTCTTGCCAAAAACTGATTATTTCTCCCAAAATTTTCTTAAGCTCTATTATAGCAGTTTTAGATAAAATATAAATAGATGCCAGTATTACAACATATCGATCATTATTATCTTTTTTATCCCCTTTTTATCACTATTGGAGCTCCTCTTAAGTACTCATATTTTCCTTTGTCCCAGGTGTTCAGCTGAATAACCACCATGAAAACCTTTTTTTTATCAAATTCACACGTTCATTTCTTTCCAAATGTGTCTCCTGTTGCATAGCTATTTACACTCTACAGTTTTAAATATAGTTCAGTACTCTTTCATTTTGGTATATATCTGTGAGATCATTAACATTTAAAGACAATATTGAAAGGGTCATTATGTTAAAAAATATAATTACCACCTTTTATTTGTAACAGCTTTTTTGTTCTAGTTTGTTCTATCTAGTTCCAGCTTTTGTGTTACACGCACACACTAATGTTTATCAGGTTTACCTTTTATACAGTTATTTCTTGTCACACCCATTTGAGCCTATGTCACATCTTACAAAATGTTTTGTTTTATTGAAAGCTGTCAAAAAAAATAAAAAAAACACACACCCAATAAACCACCAAAACCTGTTAACTTAATAACATACAAAACTATGTACATCTTCAAATATTGAAGTTTTACCTTCCCAACAGGAACAATTGTCCTTAACTGACAGCCACACTCACAGACTTGGTTTGATATAAAAGGAAGATTATCCATACTAAGATGCATGGTACATACTGTACTTTTACTGAGTATGGTCTGGTTTTGTCTTATCTTTACTACTCTCTCAGAATGAGAAAACACTTGAATGCTTTCAGAAAACATTATCTCCTAGCCATTGAAAGAAAGCCTTTAAAAGAAAGAAGTATTCTGTTTCTATTGCTCCTTATCAGGTTGTCTCCATGGCGACATGAAAACCAGATACAGAGTTAATTCTGCAATAATTGATTTGCTAAAGGAGGCCTTTATTATATTCAATGTTTTTTTTATTTATTTGATTTCTCTTACAGTCTGTTACTAAATAAAGCCAAGAGCCTTAATCCAGTCAATCTCCTATGTAAAAATGAGAAAAAACACATCACTTTTTTCTTGTACCATACTCTTTTGACCATACTTATTTCTTTTTTTATTTACTTTGAAGTGCTTACATTTCTAAAAACTGAACAAAGAGAAAGAGAAAATAAGGGAAAAAAAACAGGGGCACCTGTTTACTTTAATATCCCCATTACTCTTGAAAATAACTGCAAACATTTTACTTTATAGCATGCTGATGTCACGCACTATACAAATATTACTCTTAAGAACAAAACTTTGTTTTGCTTACAGTTAACTCTTTCCTTCCTCTTACTCTATCCTAAGTGTTCCTTTAAGCATTAATGACATGAAGTAGGGCATATGCTTTAGAGTCCCCTACAGATTTATCAAAGTCAAAAAAGTCTAATATATCCAGGTTTTCTTGTTCTGTCATGTTTCACAAATATAATTAATACTTTATAATCTCACATTTCAGTTGCTGGTTTTATTTCTGTTTATCTCCATCTCCCAAATTCAGTCTCTGCTTCCTTTCCAATGTACTTGTGGTTCTTTTAGTCAACTCTTGTGCTTTTTCCTGTCTCTCAAGCATTTTCCGTTGGAACACAGGAAAAGGTTTCACTGGTGGTCTCTCTGTGGTCTTTATTACCAGAAAAACTAAAAGCAGAATCTTTTTCTGTTTCACAGCTCACTTTTTGTTGGACAAACATTTGTATTTCCTCTTTAGCATGTTCTGCATCAAAAAATGATTTTGTCCCTCAAGGAAAGAATATTCTGAAAATAGCTGGATATAACAGTTTGAATCTCCTACTTACTTCTCAACATTCCCTGATTAGTGGTATAAATGTATTCCTCTTCTGCTTGGTGTACAGTGAGTAACTATTTTCCACAAACACTCTACTTCTCCCACTTTTAGTACTTCTTCTGCCACAGTTTTGTCATAATCAACTCCTTCTGCTGGTAGGATTGCATCTTTACTATTAAAGGTCTGGGTTGCTTTCTCATGGCAAGGTTTGGAGTATACACACAATGTGCCATTTCAATTAACAGCTCCTGCTGTGGAATACCAGTTCAGTTGCTTATTTGTGCTTTCATAAAATTAATACAGTCTGTTCCTTTTAGCTTCTCAGGTACAGCCGAAAATCTCAGGTTTTCCCTCTGTGCTCTGTATTCTAATTTTATTATTTTTTGAAACATCTCTTCTGAGCAGTATCATATTTAGCCAGCCTTTTCTCCATTTTGACCTCTGATTTTTGCAATTATAGCACCTCATCTGAATATCTGTTTAGAACTTCTTTCATTCTGCCAGCCTTTTGTTATTTGAGTTGCTATACTCCATCAGTGTTTCATTTATTTTAATCAGCTCTGAGTATATTTGACTTATTTTTCCTCTAGGTTACTGGAAGTCATGCCTTGCACCAAAGCTGCAGCTTTCACTGCTTTTTGCTGAAGACCTGCAGAATTCTTCCTAGTCAGTGTTTTTTCCTCACTTTTTGTGTTTGAGTTTCTTTCAGGTTCTTTGAATTTCTTTCTTTCTTTTTTTTTTGGTGGCATCCAGGCAGTGCACTTACTAGTCAGTTACTGAAATTTACTCCCCAAAAAAGAATTCACTGGTTCTCTCTTCTGATTATCTGTTTTCACACTGGGAGAGATGAAATTAAGCTGTTACTCAATGTGCAGCCATCTTGGAAGTCCTACTTCCTTGTTTATCTTATGCTTGTATGAACACTAGCACAATCATCCTCAACCACCAACAAATTTGCATGCTAGTAATTATCCACCATTTTATTTTTAAAGAAATATGGAAACATCTATAGGTCATTCTCAGGCAACAGACATTCAAAAATGTCTAAAAAAACTATTGCCATTATAAAACCAATAAATGGGACATATTTTCTTCATCAGAGAGGAAGCCCAGTCTCAGCAGACATTTGGTGTATTCCTGATAGTGAATGAAAGAAATATCTAAAATCTGGACTGTAGCAGAGTGATGCTTGAACATAGGTCATGTAATGGTAATTTGATAATGCGCAGTTGCATAAGTTATAACACACTGCTGGATCAGAAAGTTAGCACTTTGAAGGGTCCTCTGCAATGGATATACATTTGGGTGGTTTTCTAGTTACCATATCAGCAATTAGTTATTTTCTTCATCTTAAAAGTGTCCATTATGACTCATCAATCTCACATTCTGAAAAAGTAGAATGAATAAATCAAAGTTATCAAAAGATACACTCACTTCAGCTGCTGTTGAAAAACTCAACCAAAAAAACAGAAAGGTTGCAAGATACAATACAACTTCTCACACTTCCCTTAATTGGTTATATTAATGACATGGTCACACAACATCATCATCATCATCTTCCTTTGGATGTTCCCATTAGGGGTCGCCACAGTGGATCATCTGTTTCCATTTCTTCTTGTCCTCTGCATCATGCTCTTTCACACCAATTGCCTGCATGCCCTCCCTCACCACATCCGTAAAGCTTATCTTAGGCCTTTCTCTTTTCCTCTTACCTGGCAGCTCCATTCTTAGCATCCTTTTCTCAATATACCCAGCATCCGTCCTCAGCACATGTCCAAACCGATGTAATCTGCCTCTCTTGCTTTGTCTCCAAACTGTCCAACCTGAGCTGACCCTCTAATATACTGATTCCTAATACTGTCCATCCTATTCACACCCAGTGCAAATCTTAACATCTTTAACTCTGCCACAACTCTCCAACCCATATAACATAGCTGGTCTCACTACCCTCTTGTAGACCTTCCTTTTCACTCTTACTGGTACCCATCTGTCACAAATCACTCCTGACACTCTTCTCCACCTATTCCACCCTGCCTGTACTCTCTTCTTAACCTCTCTTCCACACTCACCATTACTATGAACTGTTGATCCCAATTACTTAAATTCATCCACCTTTACCAACTCTACTCCCTGCATCCTCACCATTCCTCTACATTCCCTCTCATTCACAAACATATATTCTGTTTTAGCCCTGCTGATCTTCATTCCTCTCCTCTCTAAAGCATATCTCCACCTCTCCAGGGTCTCCTCAACCTGGTCCCTACTCTCACTACATATCACAATGTCATCTGTAAACATCATAGTCCACAGGGCCTCCTGTCTGATCTCATCTGTCAACCTGTCCATCACCGATGCAAATAAGAAAGGGCTCAGAGCTGATCCTTGATGTAATCCCACCTCCACCTTAAATGTATCTGTCACTCCCACTGCAGTCCTCACCAATGTCACACTACCCTCGTACATATCCTGTATCACTCTTACATACTTCTCTGCCACTCCCAACTTCCTCATACAATACCACAACTCCTCTCTAGGCACCCTGACATATGCTTTCTCTAAGTCCACAAAGACACAATGCAACTCCTTCTGACCTTCTCTGTATTTCTCCAACAACACTAATCCCAAACAGAAGAGCGAATGCAACCAAGAAGCAACAGCTCACGGCCAAAGTAAACACCAGAACCTGGATACAATGATGTTCGACCAAAATCCTTTATTTACACCTTCGTTGTCCACAGAAAAAACGTACAGCTCACAAATGAACACACCAATGCAGTCAAGCGCTTTCGCCCGGGCTCTCCCAGGCTTTTTCAAGAAAAAACGTCACCACGTCATCCAACTCACTCCAAAATTTTTCTTTCTCATCCATCGCACACCCAACTTGTGGAGCATATGCACTAACAACATTCATCATTACACCATCAATTTCAAGCTTCAAAAACATCACTCTATCAGACACTCTCTTCACTTCCAAAACACTTTTGGCATACTGTTCCTTTAGGATAACCCCTACCCCATTTCTCCTGCCATCCACACCATGATAGAACAATTTGAACCCACCTCCTATACACCTAGCCTTACTTCCCATCCATCTGGTCTCTTGCACGCACAATATATCAGCCTTCCTTCTCTCCATCATATCAGCTAGCTCTCTCCCTATACCAGTCATACTGCCAACATTCAAAGTCCCTACCCTCACTACTACACTCCTAACATTCCTCTTCTCTTCCTGCCTTTGGGCATGCCTTCCCTCTCCTCTTCTCCTTCGGCCAACAGTAGCCCAATTTCTGCCAGCACCCTGTTGGCTAACAGTACTCGTGGCGGTCGTTGTTAACCTGGGCCTCGACTGATCCGATATAGAAATATGAAATGTTCTCCATATAAGTAATTTGGCAGAGGTTTTATGCTGGATGCCCTTTCTGACACAACCTTCCCCATTTATCCGGGCTTGGGACCAGCACAAAGAAATGAACTGGCTTGTACATTCTCAGTGGCTGGGTTGCCATGGTCACACAACATGTAACAAAATAAAAAAATCACCAGAGAATGATGAAAAATGCTTGCATTTCTGGTATCTAACATTAAGACAATGTACATATAGTTATTTATATATATATATATATATATATATATATGTGTGTGTGTGTGTGTGTGTTTATGTGTGTGTGTTTATGTGTGTGTGTGTGTGTGTGTGTGTGTGTGTGTGTGTGTGTGCATGTGTGTGTGTGTGTGTGTGTGTGTGTGTGTGTGTGTGTGTGTGCATTGTTAGAAGTAAACTAGGAAAACCCTGGCAAAAAAGAGTATCACTTGAATGGGAATATTGCAAAAAATGCAATCTTGGATTTAATATATGCAAATCCACATTTTGCGTCATTCAGACCCTCTCTGCCACAACTCACACTAACAAATCTTGGAATATGAAACAGTTACCAAAACTGATACTTATTACAAAAACTAAACCTTTTTATTTTAGTTATGCTTCCTGCTGTAGCTCAGATTTAAAGGTGTGACAAGCATTATGGTCCATGCCTTCATTTTTTTTTTGTTGCATGTATACTACATACTTCATTTTTCTCTCAAACATCACCAAAGCACTCTTGTTAGACCTCATTTCCCATCAGGCAAATGGACCACCTGAAACAGTCAACTATTCACATATCTTATAACAAACTTTACTGACTGTGTATACAAACCTGGCACAGATTGAGGTGAAATACTTAACTGTTCTCTATTCAAGTCAAACATACTGAATGATTAATCTTAACTGTGGCTAGTCTGAAGTACAGAGGAATAAAGCCCTGACTGAAACCCACATAACAAAGGATCATTTAGTAACCCAAGTACTGGAAGAATTGATGGTGGGCAGTGGGAATTCGAGCACAATATTGGCTCACTTATAGTGGGGAGCAGAAGGAGCCAAATCTGCTGTACTGCTGACTCTGGGCTGGGGTTTAAAGACATGTTAGGCACCTCTAAGGGTTATTGATCCATCTCTTCCACCAAGAAGCACTTATGACTATGTCAGTCAATAGTATTGTGGATATTACTAGAAGGCTTTTGTTAGGATAGCAGGAATCCGAAGCATGCAGAAAACTCCAAATATTGCCTCAGGAATGCTTTGATCAGCACTCAAACCAAAAGAAATTAGTTTGTCAATAGAGAAAGTGCAGATATTTGGTAGCAGGAAGAGACATTTTGACTAATGCATGGGCAGGAGTATTTGCCAGTGATAAGTGGGACAAGGATCCAACCTACTCTGGCCTACACCAGGGACCCATGCTAATGGTGGGAGGAGTATAAGTCCTCAGTCAATAAGCTGCTGGTTGGCTGGTGTCCAGTAGCCCAACTTGGGTTACCTGGAATAGCTCTGTTGAATGAAATTTGGATGCAAAACTGATCAACCTGCCAAATATGAAATAAGAATTGCTACACTCAGTGTGATTTCACTAACAGGATGCAGATCGGAAATGGATGACATGAAGGTAAGGAGGAAGCTGGACATCCTATGTATTCAGGAGACAATATGAAAGAGCAGTGCAACAAAGACACTTGGCTTGGGATCTAGAATCTATGGTTCAGTAAGAGGAAAGATTAGAAATGGTGTGAGAATTTTGGTGAGGGAGAGGCTTCAGAAGAAAATGAAGGATGTCATCAGAATTAATGATAGACTTATGGCAGTCAGATTTCAGTGTAAGAATAGGATATTATTTGTAATGTCAGCTTATGCTCCACAACAGGGTTTTGATAGAGAGGAAAAGAGTACATTGCAGTTGTTGCAGAACATACTACATAAAGCAGGGCAACATGAATTGGTGTTGATAATGAGTGACTTGAATGCACATATCAGGATATACAGAATAGGATAGGAGGATTGTATGGGTCCACATGGGTGGGATAACAGAAATAAAGAAGGAGAGGCCATCCTAGACTTCTGTCTGGCAAATGGCTTGATGGTGGCCAACAATATGGTTCAGCAAAAGAGACAGTCACAATATCACATACAAGAGTGACCAGCATGCAGCTTGAGTAGACTTCCTCCTAGTAAGGAAAGGGAGAATCAGAGTTTGCAAAGTTATCTCCAGTGAAACAGTCAACCCACAGCATAAACCACTGGTTGCCACAATCAGCTGGAAGCAGTGGTCAGAGAAGGCTCTAAAGTCAACAGAGACTATACTGAAGACCTGGAAGTTGACTGGAGAGAAAGCACTAGAGTTCAAGAAAATACTTAGGACTATAACACCTCAGGAAGAACAGGAAATAGGAGGAGTTGGAGAAGAATGGAAGTGCTTCAAAACAGCATGTGTGAGGACTATAGGACAGATATGTATCCAAGCCTGGTATGGAAGCACTCTGAGCAAGAACTTCAGCAAAGAATAGGGGAATGGAATACAAAACTAAGGTACATGGAATGAAATTGAGTGCAGATATAACTCCTATAATAGTGACAAATGGTGGCAATCAGAAGACACTGAGAAATGAGATAGAAGGCAAAATAGTGGAACAGGTTAACAGCTTCCAGTATCTATGAGGGGTGATTGAGAAGGAGGAAAGTCTGATTGAGGAGGTCAAAGCTGGAATCAGAGGGTCTGGAGCCAAATGCAACAGAAGATTTTCGAAGAAGCTAAAAAGTAAGGTGTACAAAACAGTGGTGCAACCAGTACTACTGTATGGTATAGAAAGCTAGGCAGTAAAGGCAGATCAGTTGAGAAATCTAGAGGTGATAGAGATGAAGTACCTCAGAATAGTTGTAGGATACACACTGTGGGACAGATGAAGAAATAATGACATCAGAGCAGAAGCCAAAATAGCTCCAATTGCAGAAAACATCAAAATGAGTAGATTAAGAAGATTCAGGCAAGTGCATAGAAAAGCAGAAGACAATCTGGTAAAGAAGATTTGGGACTGACAGGAAGAAGGCAATAAGCAATGAGGATGTCCAGCAAAGAAATGGATGGACTGTGCGAGAGAAGACCTGCAATAGTCAGGCATGAGTGTTATTAGAAGACTGGCATTGAATCAAGAGCGAGAGATGGTGACAGTTGATATGAAACCCAGACCACATGTAGAAAATGGGAAAGATCGGTTGATGATGACAGGTGATGAAAAAGATAAAGAAATGATAATCACATCTGAAACAAATCCCCTTTGTATTAAGAGCCCAAATGTAATAGTTGATGCACTAATAATGTAATGGACTCATTTAATTGATGGTATACTTTTGAGTTTTATATACTAGCCAAACATCCTTGATACTCATAATTGTGTGCTGGTCTGGAATTCTTTGTCAGTGTGTTTAATACAGTATTTAAAGACAAAACAAGGTACTACTGTGAGTGACAGTGACATTATATTTTTTTCTCTCTGGGTGAAAATAATACATTATCACAGAAGCAACTTAATGTTCTAAACTTATTATTATAATCTTGGATAAGTAAAAAAGTAATAGGAGGTACTAAATTCATAAAGAACATTGACTGTGCTGAAATGAATATTGCTTAGTACAGAACAAGGGGGTCAATGTACCTCCTAATCCACAGGGCAAAATAAACTGTGCTTAAATATGATTTTGTTGTCATTGTCCTAGACATATCAGAAGTTCTTTAATTATCTGAATAATCCTGATGCAGCATACAATTTAAGTATTATTATTATTTGCATTGTAAGCATAGTTATAAAGCCATTTCTTACCTGCCATGCTGGGAAGTCCATATTCTTGTTGCATGTTCCATTTTCACACTGGAGGAGCTGATGTAGAGCTTGAGCTATTGCACTGACTGCCAAGTATACACTGTATGTCACTTCTAAATCAATATTTCTTTCAAGAAGAATATCATCAGAACATGTCACATTCCTTTCAGGGGGTGGAAAGTTGCAGCTGCTGGAAAATGTGAAATTAGTTTGCTGTAATTCTTCTGACCAGCACTGTTTATTTAAGTATAAATATTCTTCTAGAAAACAGTTTGGAGAAGCAGGACTGGGTTGCAGCCTTTGTAAGTATTCTTTGAAGCCAGGAATCCTTCCCTTTTTTAGAGAAATCCCTACTACTTTACCTATTTTTTGTATGCTTGGCATTCCTACTAAAAGTGTTGAAGTGGACCAGCTCTCAGAAGCAATCCATGTCCTGCTAACATTTTGTCTTACGATTTCTTCTAGCACACGAAGAACAATGGCTTCCTTTGTAAAAATAACAATGGCTTCTGCAGTAGACTCTTTAGCAGTTGCTACTATGTCTTTTATTATATTGCCTGTTTCTGTAAAGGGCAAATATGTTGGGATTGTGCTTTGAAAAGCGATGCATATACCACTCTTTGTAGCAATTGAAATAAATGTTCCAGTTCCGGTTTTTCCATATTCATCATCACTGGTAATTATGCCAACACTAGTCCATTTGAAATGTTGCACCAAAAGTACCATGGCATTGGCCTGATGGTAATCATTTGGAACACTCCGTAGAAATGAGCCGAACTTTAGTTTGTCACTCAGAATTTCACTTGTAGAAGCAAAGCTAACCTACACAATGTAAAACAGATTGCACATATTATGCTCTTGCTATATATGTATATTAAGATAACAGAGATTAAGTCTTCTTGATAATGGTAGATAAACTGATACTTGGAAAATAGCTTTTCATTTTGTTCTGTCATCAGACAAGTGACAATCATGTGTGGTCAAAGGGTACTACATCAAATGATAGCACTAGAGACCCGAGTCAAGATGAATGCTTAAGCACAAAGCATTGGAAACACCTTGCAGAAATTTGGATAAAAATAGTGTCCCGTGGAGAAAAAACAACCCAGAAATAAAGATGAGTGAGTAAGAACAAATGGGGGGGGGGGGGGGGAGCATCAGGTCGCATAACCTAAATCTACTGTTAACACTTCTGTACTCTAACTGTTAACCAGTTCCTAGTGATTTGCTAGTGATTTGCATCTCCATCCTAAGCCTCCTAAGCATGATTCTTGTATATCTTGCTCTAACAACCTAAAGATTAAGCAAGCTTTTGTACATACCATGCATTAATTTTGTTTGTTTTTACCACTCCCATTTTTTGTTAATGTACTTTTATATTCTTAGCATAGCACAATCTTTTTGTTTTATTCACTATCAGTTCATTAATAATGTCATTTTATATACTCTGTATGACTGATCATATTATTGAGCCCTGGCTGAGATTGAAATGGATCAGAATTGATCAATGCTGTACCCTGGTAAATAAATCCAAACAAAAACAAACAAACCAGCAAACAAATAAATAAACGACTGCTTTTAAAGCTGCAAATACAGCGGAGGAATGATGCACTTTGTTTGAAAAGATAATCATATTAGGGTGCAATGTGAGCTCCTTGAAGCAAACAATAGGATAACAACAAACAAAAGTGGAAAGGCTACAAGGAAAGGTGTACGATCTGGAGAAAGATACAGCAGCAATTAAAGCGATCCAGAAAATACAAGAACAAACAGAATAAAGGGAAACAGAAAAAATGGATGATCTTGAAAAATCACTCTTGAAGGATCAACATCAAGATAAATGGGAGTACAAGAAAGGGGGGGCAACAGTGAATGGGAGCAGTTCATAATATAGATATTGCAGGAGAAATTTGTGCTACCAAGAATTCATTAAATTAATACAGAGGATACACAGAGTGGGGTGATGGTAGATAGTAGCAGAAAGCAGAGCAGACCCAGACACGTTTTGTCATGCTTCTATCCATTTGTTGTAATAAAATAATAAAGGCAAGCAAAAAGGATTAAGTTATCCATTTGCAAAACTGTTTATAAAATTTGTTATGGATTACTCAGAAACACTCTATAAGAAAATGAAAGCTATGCTAAAGGTGTGGAATAAGCTAAGAATCAATGGAAAAGCATTATAGTTGAAATAGCCTGCAGTCTGGTGACTACAGCAGAAGAGGAATGGTTCAGGTGACACAGTATACAGGACGTTCAAAAGTTTAAACAGAATTATCACAGACAACTGCATTTCACAAGCAGGAAACATCTGAATTGCTTGTTCGATATGGACTTGGAGAACAACCTTAGATGTAGGAGAGGTAATGAAAAACACTCATAGGGCATGAAACATCAGATGACAAGATCCCCGAAGAAAGAAAACAAGTCCAGGAAGTGCAGAGGGGCCACATTACAGTAAAAGAGGCAGACAGAAAATAAAGAAATCAGAAAGGCAACAACAAAGAGATGAGACATGGGATAAGCTAGTGAAGGAGAAAGAAGTGAAATACTTATATACAAGGGAGAGAAAAATGGCAACCTTCTCCCTAGGGAGAGCTAGATACAACAGAGAAAGAAACAGACATTGAGACAGACAAGGGAATTGTAAGGAAATGGGAGCAGAATGGGTCAGATGTTTTGGATGACTCCGAAGTAAACTGCTGGACAAGTGAGCGGCAAAACAATCTGCATAGAAACATTTATGCTGGATGACAGATTCAACAAGGTGGAAAGCAAGAATGCAGAAAAAATGAAAGGCATTGCAGAAAAAGGGAAGCAATAATTAGCTGGAATGAATGGAAACAGAAAGAGAGGGGGTTATGGGCAGAGCAGGAAGTCTGCATTAAATGAAACAGATCATCATATTGTGAAATGTGACCAAGAGAACACGACATCAAAGCATTACAAACAATTTGAGATACTGAAGAAATTCAAGGGGAATGATAAGTAAAGTAGTCAAAGAAGGTGTAGATGAAAGCCTCCAACATAAGCAACATATTTTTCATGACTACTCAGTGATGAGCAATAAAACTGCAATAAGTTTAATAGTTAAGCCTAAGAAGAAAAAATAATTGTTACTGGTACAACTGAAAGAAATGAAAAATGCATGGGAAGAAAGAGGGGAACGTAAAGTAAAGAACATCAAATAGACAAATATAAAATAAAAGAATGGTGATGGATAAGTCTGCAAAGAAAGAAAACAACGTTAGTCTAATATGCAAAAACAACAAGGAAAATACAGATAATTACATGAACTTTGGGGGTTCATCAAATCCTAACAGAAGAAGGATACTACAAGAAAAGCTAAATAGGATGGGGGGGGCATAGTTCTATTACAAGAAACAAAGTAGTACAAGGTACTGTGTTATGACTACCCAAAGGGGGAGGTAGGAAACAAGGAGGAAAGAGTATGTATTTCAAAAGAGACTTTAAACACATACAACATAATAAAAAGTGAGCTAGGCAGATGGATCATCTGACAGGGAAGGGCTGAAGACACATGCTGGATAATAGGAACATACATGTACCAAACAGGGATGAAGTAGGATTTTACAATAATTTTTTTTTGCCTACTGGGCCCAGCCAAATAGAAATAGAACACAGATAATGGAGGTGGGGAGTGGGATTACAATTTCATCAGAGAACTGGAAAAGCATGACACAAGAACTAGCCCAAGTAATGAAAGACAAGAGTTGCTGGACATACAATTGGAAAGATAGCCAACTGAGAAGGAACAGACATTCACATGAAACATTTTGGTACATATAAGTAAGTTAGACAGGTTCTAAATATAGAACAACCTAAGGAAATAAAGGAAGAGCTCCAAATATAGACACACATATCAGATCATGCAGGAGTGAGAAGGCTGCTGGAAAAGCAAACAATGAGAAAGGAGTGGAAGTGGGCTACCTATAACATGGAAGGAAAAAGAGGACAAGGAAACAATATAAGGACTAGTAAAGAAGTCAGTACAGGAAAATATGAGAGACAAGGACAAAGAGGGAGAACTCTGACCAGATGGGATCAAACAGAGGTGTAGCTAGTTATTCTGCTACGTGCTACCATTCCTGAATCTGGCACCCTTACAACGGTATTTTGAGGACAAAAAAAAAAAAAAAAAAAAAGAAAGGTCCTCTGCTTGAGAAAAATAAACTATCGCAACTACTTGCTTTAATTTATGTCACATACAGAGTACTAAACACTTCAGTTCTAAAAAACAAAAAAAAATCTTTCTTGTTAAACTTTAGCAAACTGCAAATGTTTCAAGCAGTTCCTTCAGTTTATGTCACACACAGAATGCTAAGCACAAATGCAATACCACCATATGAATGCTAGTATTGTCCTCCACTGAAGACCCATCAGTATCTGCCAATCATACCTCCTATTACTTTGCACCTGGGGCAGCTACCCCTTTGCCCTACCCCAGTTATGCTAATGAGATTAAAGTCACTCTCTTTTTTAATTTCTCTAAGTCTTTTGGGTTTCTAATACCATGATGGGAATGGACCCCATTCCTAAGTCAAAGTTGAAATTATTATTGGCTTCAATCTTTGATGTCAGCCAGAAGTGCTATTTGCAGCACCCACAATGTGCCCAGTAATGACTCCTTCTACAGTTCATATGGAGTTACATGTATTGGTAACATATCTAAATATGATTGTAGATTCATTTTTATAAGACTCATTGCTCCTACTACTATTGGAACTGCCTGCCACATTGCTCTCATTTCTGCCAGCAAATCCTGATATTTTATGACTTTGTGTCTCTCTGTATGCAAGACACTGCAATCACTGGGTGTGGTGATTTCAATGATCAATGCTACTTTTGTCTTCTTTCCATAGACCACGATATCCAGTTTTCTATCATCTAGCTTTTGAACTGTTGGTAATGGGCGATCCCATGTGATATAGACTTCATTATTTTCTATAATGCTTTGTGGCTCATGTTTCCAGTGTTTTTCATCCACTTTATTACCATAATGTTTACACAATCCTCAGTGCAATAGTCTTTCCACATTATTATGCCTTTCAGTATACAGTCGTTCAGCCATTAGTATGTCACAGCCAGTGGCAAGGTGTGCGACTGTTTCCAATTCAGTTTTATAAAACCTACATTTGTCTGTTTCTCCCACATGTTCAATGGACTTTGTAAATGAACATGTACATAGCCCACTGTCTTGGGCTGCCAATATTAACCTTTCATCTCCTGGTTTGAATTTGCCTCTCCTTAAACATTCCTGCATTTGATCCTGATCAACATGAGGTTCTTCCAGAAGTTTTCTGTACTTGCAACAATATTTATGCATTTTTCACATTTCTTGCCTTCTCATTTGGTCCTTTACCTTATATTCTTTCTTTTGTTTTTTGGCACATTCAGTTGCTGCCTGGTTTTTATCTACTTCTGGTTTAATTTCCATTCCTGCTTGATGCCAATAATTTTCTGCTAGACTAAGCAGGGAAGTCATCTTAGATTTATTCTCCTCACGTTTCAGAACTTTCACTACATTTGAGTCTTGTGAGGTCAGCAGATATCTATGCAGTCCCATGACTGTGCAATCAGTTTCAAGGAGGCCCATACCTCCTTCTGAACAGGGAATATATAATCTTGGTATGCACTGATTTTTATAAATCATTTGGTGAGCATGAAACATCCTTCTTGTTTTCTGGTCTAATCTATCCAACACCTTTTGGGGCCAGTCAATCACTCCAAAACTGTAAGTTAGGACAGGAAGAGCAAATTGGTTTATAGCTTGAATTTTGTTCCTAGATGTCATTGTTGTTTTCAGGATTAAAGTCTTCTAAAGCATTCCTTAAGTTTTTTTCGCATTTGTTCATGTTTTACTGTTGATCTTTCATCAGTTCCCAAATATTTATGCACTCCCTCTTGTTCAAGTTCTTGTATATCACATTCATGTTCCAAACTGATGTTTTCTTGGTGTTGCAGTTTTCCTGCTTTAAAGGTTGCTTTTGCACATTTATCAAGACCAAATGACATTCTTATATCATCTGAAAAAGTTTTGATAACTTGCAGTTGTACTTTCAGCTCCTCATCTGATGAGCTATACAGTTTTAAATCATTGACAAAGAGAACATAAGTCTTTACACTTTGTTGTTTTCTAGGAGCCAAATTATAGCCATGGCCTATGCTGTTAAGTAGACAGCTTTAATGGGTTGAGGGCAAGGCAGAATAGCAATTGTGACGGAGAGTCACTGTGGAATATCTCCCATGGAATTTTTATCCCTGGGATAATAATTTGTCGTTTATCATGGCTTAATTGCAAAATGGTCTGACACTTTTTCATGGTCACTGTAACATAGTCGATAAGTGTAGGGTGTATCTTATACAGTGTTAAGCACTCTTTTTATCCATGAATATGGGATACTATCAAATGCTTTTTTGTTGTCAATCCATTCCATACTTAGATTCTTCCTCTTTTTACAGTTCTCTACTATGACTTTATTTAAAAACAAATGATCCTTTGTTCCATATTGACTTTCTTTTATTGTCCTTTTGTTCTACTGCCATAATTGAGTTTTCTTCTAAATTAATATAAATTCTGTTGGCATCAGTTCTTGTGTATAGTTTATACATCATCGGAAGACAAGTTATTGGTCTATAATTTTTAGAATAGCTTGCAGGTTCACTCAAGTAGGAGCATTGCTTTTCCTGTTGTTAGCCACATCGGTGCCTATTCAGGGTGCACATAGAAATAGTTCTTACTCATGGCTAAATGTTCGTGCAAAGATATTAATACTTTTAACCAGAAGTTAGGTACTGCATCTGGGCCTGGGGTTTTCCAATTAGAGGCTTTTCTTAACTTTGTTTCAATTTCTCTGGATGTTACTTCATCCCATTTCATATCCTGTACCTTTAAACTTCTTATTCTTTCATTTACTTCTTCTAACCATTTAGCATCTTTGTTATGTTCCACAGGATCTTCATAAATACGTCTTCAAAATGCATCTATTTCTTCTTTTTTGGTGGTCTTTCAATTCGTTTTACCTTGTTTCCCAATTTTCTATAAACCTTTTTTGGGTCATCAATAAAATGCTTATTTTGTACTTTTCCTTTATATTTATCTGCGTATCTTCTAAGTTTTTCCACCTGTGCTGAGAGTTTTAGTTTGTCATTTGTGATAGTGCATGATAGATCCTGATCTGTTCTAATACTGCACATTGCTTTTATCAGGTATATCTTTCTAAGTATTTTTGTTGATCTATTCCCTCTTCTATACTCTTCTAACAGCAGCACTTCTTGTCTTAATTGCTTTACAGTTTTCTCTATTCGATACTTCCATTATGGTATTCAATTTCTCCCCTTCGTTTCCCTCACTACCCTGTGTTCATGTTGTAGAACTTTATCAGTTATTAATTTTCTACACAGTATTATATCCTGTTTACTTATGTTATATCGCATGGATCTCTATGGACAGTTCTAATCACTGTGTTCATTTGTTTTATCAAACTTCTGACTTTTTGGGTTTTATTGACCTTCTGCAGTCTATTTCTTTCATTGATCTTAACATATTTATCTATCTCTATTAAATAAAGCAACTCTTCTCTTAACTCACTTTCTTCTAAACTGAGGACACATTTTTTGTTTTCCATTTCCCGCAGGTATTCTATTGAAAGTTCTATAGCATATTCCTGTGGCACATTCTCTTCAATTTCATCCTGGGCTATCCATTGCTCTGTCATATGGGAACTCCCTGACCTATCACTCCTCAACATTGACTGCATCAGAGTTTCCACAGTTTCCTGTTCCTTCCCTTGCTGTCCAACTTCAAGTGAACATTTATACTGGTTTCTTGTGGAAGGCTCTAAAATATCTTCCTATAGCACCTGACCAATTGCTTCCCTTTCCACTGGTTTCCGCTTAATTTGGATATCCATTGTTTTATCCTGTTGTGGTGTTTTCTGAATTAGATTTTCTACACTGAATCCTTCACTTCACAGGTACTCCATAACCTCAGTTTTTATTTCTTCAATTTCTCCATTACTAATCTCCTTTTCTACTTTTCCTCTTTGTCTTCTTATTTTTGTATTGTAAGGTTTTCCATGTCCAGATTCCCTTGCCTGTATTTCTCTTCAAATATCTTTGGTGTTGTTTTTTTTTTTGCATTGGTTTGTTTTGCTTTCTCCTTTGCATAAATATTACACCATATTAAATCTCTTTTTCTTTCCCATGTCCATATTTCTGATTTAGATGTCTCCTGCTCCTCCTGTTTCTCCTTATTTTGGAGACTCACTCTATCATGCTGTAATGTAACCTATGTTAGACCTTCTACACCAAAACCTTCACTTAGCAGGCACTCCATAACTTCAACTTCTATCTTTTAATTTCTACTTTACTGATCTTCTTTTCTTCATACCCTCTTTCTGATATTATTTTTTACTGTGAAATTTTCCTTATCTGGATGCCTTTGCCTGTATTTCTCTTTGAATATCTTTGGTGCTGCCTTCTTTATAGTGATTAATTTGGCTTTCTCCTTTGCATAAATATTGCACCATATCAAATCTCTCTTGCTTTCCCATGTCCATATTTCTTTTTTATACTTTTCAAAAACCCCTAAGTTTTGTTGTTTATATTTTTGCCCTTCCTCAGATGCTTCTTTTTCCAAACAGATCAAAGTTTCTTGATCTATATACTGTTTTTCACAAATCTGTTGTATTAATGAAAACAAATTTTTATTTGAAGCTTCTGAAAGTTTTTCTTGTGGAAATATTTTTCTTTCCTGTAATTTCTCTATTAATTGTTTTGTATATCTTGTGTCTGGAAATTCTGGGCTTTTTGTATAATAGTAACAATATATAATTTCTTTCTTATCCTCAATAGTCCACTTTATCATCTTTATGGCTCTTCTTTAGCCTAACTTTTTTTGTGATTTTTGTGGACTACTACTTCCTTCTACAACAGGGGGCCATCCTCCCCCTGGGCCTGGCCTGGAACCCATTGTAGGAATGTTTCCGTATTTTGAGGATTCTACACTGTCATCTTTTCTATTCTTGGCACCAGTGTGCCTACCAAGATTGTGGACTTTTTTATCCTGGGTCTTGTGTGCCCAGCTATCCTTTTTAATTTTTAACTTACTTCTGTCCATGATATATGCTATATAAATACAGTCTATATATCAATGTTGTCTTGGTGAGATTTTGTGAAAAACAAGGTCCATCTCACAAAGGTACTCACCAAGACTTGATGATGAATTCCATTTCAGCAATAATACTATCCTTTACTTACTGACTTATCATCTCTCCATTTGATTCAAACCCCTTTGGTCTCTGTGGGGGAAAATGTATGAGACAGAAGGAAAGAAGAAAGGAGGACAGAAGAACTGGAAAGAGAGAGATAGAGGTGGCGTGGTACAGAAGGAAACTAACAGAAGTGAAATTACATATCAGAGAAAGACAATAAGACTGGAATTTGTCAGTAAAATTATTATAGAACAAGAAACTCAAAATTATATTGGAGGGACTGTTGGTGGATAGTGGGGGAGGTACAAGGGAAACAGCTAGCAAAGAAATACAAGAAGAGGCAGGCAGAGAGGGGGGTACTATTGATAAGGGGAGGAGATGGAGAATATATTTTTTTCAAACACCTTTAATGAATTGTCACTTGTGATATAGGCAAATTTACATTCATATAAAAGTAATCAAAGTATATTAACATAACAGATATTATATTTCACATATATTGCTATATATCATATAACCTAAACAATATTACATACATTATTCAATTCCTGTTTTTTTTTAACAAGAAACATGTTAATTAAACCATCACTTACCACATAGGCAATTATACATTTATATAAATGAGAACAAACCACACCAACACAATCCTAGTAGCAATCAATTTAAATCAGAAACCACACTAATACACTCCCAGTTGCAAACATTATACATCACTTATAATCTACCTAATATTTCTCACTCAAACACTACATAGCTCATTTAAGTCCTGCTGCCTTTTAGGCCTCATTCCTCCATTGTATATAAATGTTCCCACAATTCCTATTTTTCCAATGTAGTTTGCTCCTACCCTTTTCGCAAGATCTCAGTTCCAGTTGTTTTATCTCTATTACTATATTCACTACTTACTTTAGATTTTGATTTCCATTTTCTAGTGATTGCTTTTTTGGCAGCCACGATTATTTGACACAACAAGGCCTCACCATATCTAGCCAATTCCGATTCTGTATCATAGCTCAGAAAAATCATCTCCCTCATCAGGCCAATCTGCCTACTTGGCATCTCCAACAGCACATCCCTCAGGGAGTCCTTAAAGTCCGCCAGCTCAGCACACTCCCAGAAAATATGTTCCCAATTACCTCTTTCTTCTCCATCATACCTCCAACATTTACTGTCTACCTGAAGAAAAACTCTCTGGAGTCTATTTGAGTTCTACAAATATCTATGTAAACATTTTCAGGCAAAAATCTTTAATCTTCTAGGTTTTGTTGCATATTTGGGAGACATACATATATCCCTCCATTGTTTCTTTGTGAATTGCTTATCCAGTCTCTCTTCCCAATCCTTTTTAACCTACTTTGATTGATTCTTATAACTGGGGTGGCCACGGTGGTGCAGGGGGCAGCCACAGTGGTGCAGCGGTTAGCGTTGTCACCTCACACCAAGAAGATCTCCAGTTTGATTCTCAGCTAGGGTGCCTTCTGTGCAGAGTCTGCATGTCCTCTCTGTGGTCAAGTGGATTTCCTCCGGGTGCTCCGGTTTCCTCCCACATCCCAAAGACATGCTGTAGGTGGGTTGGACATTCTAAATTGGCCCTAGGCATGAGTGCGTGCATGTGCATGCCTTCCATGAAAGGTTGGGCGCTGGGCTGGCAACTCAACATCGTAAAACTCCACTGCCAATCATGAATGGACAAGTGATCTGCTGTGGCGACCCCTAACCAGAAAAAGCCAGAAGAAGAAGATTGATTCTTATATAATTATCGTGCTATATTTTGTATGCTCTACTAATTATTCCTTTTTTAATGGCAGCTTCTGTTTTAGATTCTATTAAAAACTCTAATTTAAGACCCTCCCCTATTTCTTTCTCATTGCCTATACTCTGATATCAATCACCGATAGGGAGGGCAATCTCTAACCTGCAGTTCAAATAAATTCTATCATCTTTCCCTCTCTAGTTATTTGCTCTCAATAGCTTGGTTCCTTTGCCAGTTTTCTCCAATAAATTCCGGTCCCCTCTTGTCTATTGTCCGTATCCCCAATTGCAGTCATCCCTATTGGGGGTTCTTAGAATACTTTCTGCTACTTTATGGATATATTTTAGAAGAAGAAAAGTTATCAGTCTAAAGGTTAATGAAGGCTACAAAGAAATTTACAAGCAGCAGAAAGGGACATAAGTGCCAGGAACTTGGAAAGAATGTGGAGGAGTATACACTGGAGGATGAACAAAAGAGAAGCTGAATGCAGAGGTGAAAAGTGATAAGATGAGGAAATACACATGCAAGAATAAGGAGAGGAAAGCTGGAGGGCCACATAGATTCTGCGTAAATTTTACAAATGAGGAAGGGAACAAATTTGGAAGGTCCTACAGGAGGAATAGAAGACAATACATGACTCACGTAGAACATCTAAAAGTATGAGGAGAGCAGGTTAACCACAATACCTAAAGAGTGTGGAGAAGTGGAAGAATTAGAGAATTATAGGCCTGTCATTTAGAGATCATGAGTATGCCACAATTATTAGCAGGAAGACTGGATGAAGTATTGCCAAAATTAATACAAGCAGGGCAAAATGGCTTTGTGAAAAATGGTGGGACCTGATGGAATTTATACACGGGGAAGACAAGATTCAGGAAGAGAAAGGTATACAGTAATTGTGTTCTTTGACCTTCAGAAGGCCTTTGATATGAAAAGATGGGAATTCCTGTGGAAGACACCGCAGCAATGGTAGCAGTGGAAAAGTTCATGTGTTAGATACAGAGCCATATATGAAAACCCAGAAACTAGAATATTTATAAATGGAAGAATGTCTGATGAGGCAAAGATAGAGAGTGGGACAAGACAGAGGTGCTCTCTATCCACAGGCCTATTTATGCTCGTAATTCAGGAGCTGGTGAATGAAAGTCAGAAACAATTTAGCAATGCTTGAAGGAAATGGATAAAAATCTCAGTTTGTGTTATATGCAGATGACTACATGCTAATGTCAGAGGATGCGGCTTTAACAATATGAACTATAAGGGAGAAATTCAAGAAATTTAAGGAAGTGGCAGGACAGTGAGGTCATATTTATGAAAAGGGAAGGGAGTATGAGAATAGCAGAGAGGAAAGAGGTGGAGTTCCCCAAATACCTTGGGCTCTGGGCTGAGATCATGGTGCAAGAGACAATGGAGAAAAAAAGTACAGAAAGTTGGAAAACAGATAAGGGATACTCTTAAGGGGTAGAGAAGACTCATATACATAGCTCTCAACCTTTTACGCCCAAGAAATATATACAAAGCCTAAAATGATGGCAGGATAAAGGACCCAAAATAATGACAGATTTTAATATTGCTCTTATAAAGCACTTATTAGACTAACAGGATTTGTGATAGGCATGTATTTTCTGAAGGATGTGAAGTCTAAAACATAAATATTTGTCATTATTTGGTAACTTCAGTCCTCAGTGATTTACCATTAGAGGCAAATGGAAATGCATGAGCAAGACAAAATTCATAATGAATGGGAAAAGAGGGCAGGGACTCCTGCATATCTATACATATGTGCTGACATGTAACATCATTTATACATATGTGCTGACATGTAACATCATTTATACATATGTGCTGACATGTAACATCATTTACTGGACACAAACATAAGAGGAGATTTAAACAAAAGAGTAAGGGAGAGGGAGATGTGTATAAGCTGGGTAAAGGACATGAATGATGTGGCACTAAAATAACTGGGATGCATGAAGTGGGATGAAAGGAACAAAAAATATGGGACAAAGAAGAACAGGGGACACAGATAGGGTAGAAAAATGTGACATAGCTCAAGCCAAAGATTTTGTGCGCAAAGATAAAGATGGTGGGGAAAGATTTAAAACAATAGAGAAGTTAATTCAGAAATACAGAATATCAGAAGCCCAGTGGTGGAACTACCTGGTTCTCAGACTGATCTAGGAAAAGAATGTAGATAGGGAATCAGAAGAAAGGAATAGGCAGGAAGAAAAGGGAAAACGGAGAGAGGATGGTACCCTGGAGGAAAAAGAAGACGTTATGGAAGTAAAGGACCAAATAACAAAACAAATCTACAAAGAGATAAAAGAAAGAAGTGCCAAGGTCAAAGAAGAGAGAATGAGAAAGATTTGGGAAAGGGAGGAAGGCTGGATGGGAGGTGAAAGATACTGGAAGAAGACAATTCAGAAAATGAGGCATTTACGGAAGGTACATGCAGCAAGAAATCGACGCCTGATAATGCTACATAGATGGTATCTAACCCCCATGACACTGGTAAAAAAGGACTGAAAGGAGGATCATAGTAGATTCTGGAGGTGTCAGGAGGAAGAGACAAGAATGATGCACATGTTCTGTTACTCTGTGTCAGCACAAGAAGTCTAGAAACAGGCAGAGAAGATATGAGGAAAGATATTTCAAAAGGAAGCAGAGCATACTTAGAAATTCTGTATACATGACATGAAGAAAGGGGACACCATATCAGAATATAAAGAAATGAACATCATCAGACTACAGAGTACAGAAGTTAAAACCATTATCAGTCAAAACTGGAAAAGGGGTTTCAAAAACAGTAGGAGAGGATGATTTACACAAGGAGTTATGGGCAGAAGATGGCAAAAGCTGACTAGAATGTTTTCCAGGAATGGCTGACACAGACATACAATTGGTGTCACAGCCATGTACTAAAACTAAATGCCAAGAAATGCATAATAATATCCTTTGGGAAGTCATCCACCCCTGGTAACTATCATATTGACAACACACCCTTTAGAGATGACCCAGTAGTCAGGGACTTAGGGGCACACATAGACAATAATCTAGCCTTTGACCATCATGTGTCTGCAGTAATGAGGAAATCATTCTATGTTGTGCAAGTTATAAACAAAGGTATGGCATCTAGGTTCAAGGAAGTCATTGTTCCACTGTATTTGGAATTCATCAGACCTATCATTGAGTACAATGCCCCCTTTGGTATGTACCTAACCAGACATATCCAACAACTGGAGCGCCTACAGAGGTTCCTCACTAAAAGAATACAGATCATAAGTAATACATCCTATGCAGTCTGCCTCAGGGCCTTATCCCTGTAGTCTGTCTCTTACAGGCTGTTGAGGGAAAATCTAAGTCTGGTATACAGGGCATTGTAGGAACCCACTCTGATATACCTCCGGCATATCCACAAAACAAATAGCACCAGAATGACCTGCTCTAAAGACTTAAATCTTACCTGCAACATACATAGGACCTGATGGAGAGAGAGGTATGCATCCCAGAGACTACTCCCTCTCTGGAACAGGCTCCCCATTGATGTGAAGCAGAGTTCCTCCCTAACCCAATTCAAGTGTAACTTGGACAATTGGATGGGGAACAGGAAATTCATCCCTGGTTTAGCACCTATGTCTCTAATGGACACAGGCAGCCTCTAAATGGTTCACCTCCCAAGCCCCTGCTTGTAAATATTTAATCTCTCAAGCCCCTGCTTACACTTATTAAGGGTACCAAAACCTGTCAGAGGTCTGGGATACACGGCTAGGCTTAAAAAAGTCCTTGTGGTCAATAGTCTAGTAAACTCCTGTGATCATGTCTGGAGTATCTTAGCTTGGTTTTCTTTGGTGACCCATAGGGATGAAGGCTACATGCTGAAATGCACGACTTAATGATTTCTTTCTTTTTTGTGAGAGTAATTTTTATAGTCTGGTTTGATATTTCTTCTACTGTAGTTTAAGGTTGAATGATTTACAAATTCTTCTTTTTTGAGTTGCTTCATTCAGAGTTTATTTCTAAGAGATTTTAAGGCTATTCACTTAAATTTAAATGGAAGCAAATCAGTGGATTTATGGAATAAAATGGTATGCTTTTTTAACAAGTGGGGGCACTTGTTGGTTTACCAGAAATCATTTGAGTTTGACTTGGGGATTCTGAGTCCTGTCTCACGTGTTTGGATGTGATTTAAATTACTTCTCAGGAAACAAGAAGAAAGCCTAATATTAATTTTTACCCCTACCAAATTACATTAGTAATAAACAGTGTACTTTTTGGATTGGTATGAATGTGGCTTAATGTTTTGACAAAATTCACCTCTTTATGTAATTTACTAACCTAATAGAAAGGATGCTCCAGGGCATGTAGAACAGATTGCTTTTTGTTTCCTTATCTATTCTGCAGTTGATCATCAGCTGCCACCAGCTTCTCTCCTCATTCGTTGGTTCTGTTGGACTCACCAAAGCCTCCCCTTGGCTTTACCCAACTATGTCTGAGCCTGATGAGGAGATTGAGGATGCTGGTGAAGGATTATTCTACTGCCTAGGAATGGGTATGCCCCAACTGCCCTCCCCATACAGCCTTGCAAACTCCATTTATAAGCCTCCTTACAAACTGGCATGCTGCTTTGCAGCACAGAGCTTGGCAGGATCTTTTGAGGAAATTGCAATGAGCCAGGCTGCGTCATCCTTCCCAGGATGTATGAGCTGATGTGTGCTACTCACTCCCATCACCTTCCATATAGTCCTGCTAGCTCATGCCTAAGCTGCTAACAGAACATGTGATGGCAGGGATGCAGTGAAGTACTGATCCTTTTCTGAGATGAAGATGGTTTGGATAACATATTGTTTTATACTGCATTTCCATGAAATCACGTACTGCATCACTTGAAGTTTTTTTTTTGTGTGTGTGTGTGTATGTGTGTGTGTGTGTGTGTGTGTGTGTGTGTGTGTGTGTGTGTGTGTGTGTGTGTGTGTGTGTGTGTGTGTATCTTATATACACATAGGCAACACAGTTCTATAACTCCTCACACTGACAAAGGAATGCTGACAAAAAAAGCATTATAAAGGAGCACTTTGAGTTGTAACATAGTAAGCTATTTGACTGTTTAGATATAATACATTGTACTAGTGAAATTAATTCTACAGTTGTAGTATGAAGGCTTGCACTAGAAATGATTCTTCACTTCCTTGATGTGCAATTGTTAAATCTGTAGAATTTTATGCAAAGCAGCTGTAAATTGAATAATTTAATAAAATGTATAGAACATCCCCCACCACTGTGTATGAGGATAATGGAAACTTTTATTGTAAAATTGCAAAAATGATAAGCGCTTTCGTGACTAAAGTCAGTTCTTCAGACCATTTTAAAACATTTCAAAATACTCATATATATATATATATATATATATATATATATATATATATATATATATATATATCATAGTTGAAAGAATCAGTATTAGACAATTTAGAAACAGCATTTATAGCTTTACCATGAAGTAAGGGGATCAAAAACCATACCTAGAGCTCTTGGTTAACATTATTCTGTTTACATAATCTGTTTCAAATATATGAATAAAACTATCATGTACCCAGAGCTCTTGGTCATCATTATTCTGTTTACATAATCTTTCAAATATATGAATAAAATTATCAAAGCATCCCCCTCTGCCAATTGTGGAAGAAATTTACTGAACTTAATTGCTTCAGGGGTCCAGTTATTCCCTTCCCCATTACCTCCATGACCCTGACGAAAAGTCAACATCTTCCTCTCATGTTGTCACTGCTTTTCTTTTTCTTCAGCCTCCAATCGCCACAGTCACTGATTTTCTATGATCTCTAAATGTTGCAGTCTCTCTTCAGTTTCCATTTCATGCTGATGATGCTGCTTCTCCTTTTCTTCATACTCCAAATGCTTGGCCTCCAGTTCATGCAGATGCTGCTTCTCCTTTTCTTCAGCCTACAAATGCCACAGTCTCTCTTCAGTCTCTAAATGTAGCAGTCTCTCTTCAGTCTCTAAATGTAGCAGTCTCTCTTCATTTTCTAAGTGCTGCGGTCTCTCTTCAAGTCTCTAAATGCTGCAGTCTCTCTTCAGTCTCTAAATGCCACAGACTCTCTTCAGTCTCTAAATGTAGCAGTCTCTCTTCAGTCTCTAAATGCCACAGTCTCTCTTCAAGTCTCTAAATGCTGCAGTCTCTCTTCAGTCTCTAAATGTAGCAGTCTCTCTTCAGTCTCTAAATGTAGCAGTCTCTCTTCAGTCTCTAAATGCCACAGTCTCTCTTCAAGTCTCTAAATGCTGCAGTCTCTCTTCAGTCTCTAAATGCCACAGACTCTCTTCAGTCTCTAAATGCTGCAGTCTCTCTTCAGTCTCTAAATGCTGCAGTCTCTCTTCAGTCTCTAAATGCCGCAGTCTCTCTTCAGTCTCTAAATGCTGCAGTCTCTCTTCAGTCTCTAAATGCCACAAACTCTCTTCAGTCTCTAAATGCCACAGTCTCTCTCCAGTCTCTAAATGCTGCAGTCTCTCTTCAGTCTCATGTTGATGCTGCTTCTCATGTTCTTCAGCCTGAAAAAGTTTGGCCTCCAGTAAAAGTCTCCTTAACTCGACAGATTTTTAATTCCTCTGAGGAAAAGGTAAATTGTCCTGTTTCTTAAGACTGCACAACTCCATCACCAGAGTATTGCCCTCCTAGCCACTGGTCCACACTGCAGCTATGATTAAAGCTGAAATGATTTCTTTTTTTAGTCTGCTTAGCATGCAGGAGTTCTTTGGCTTTGCACACCTTGGCAAACTGGTTCCTTGTCAGTGTAAGATTATGCTCAACCAAGGTTTTAAGGTTGAAAGTAACTTTGCTACAAATATGCAATATAAATAAGGTATAAGATAAAGCTTGCTTAAATGTAGAAATGGAGTTTAGCAATATGTGATTAGCACCCATACTAAATGACTGTGACTTGGAAAATAAGGAATCTGCTGAATTGACATCTTTCCTTACAGATGTAAAAACAGGATGTATGCATTTCATTGTCAGTGAGAGCAAAAATGTAAAATCTGTTTTTTTAAAGAATCGACAACAGGACATGTTTCTATCATATGACACTGTTACAATGTCTTTCCTTAAAAAACATGCTTTTCTGCACTTATCAGCATTTACACAATAACAGATGTTCTTATACAAAGATCCAAATAGAATACTAAAGACAAAAACAGGATGTTCACACTGTCAGAAAAGCTGGCCTCTTATAAATTCAGCAAAAATGTGACAGAACATTTTTAAACAGGGAAGCTTAAAAATAATATCATTACGTCAGCATTTGTGTCAGCATCTGCAGCAATCAGTATTGTTTCTACAGGATTAGCAATTCTCCAAAATAGAATACCAAGAGGAAATGTATATGTGTGCGCACGACTAAAATTGTATATAAAGTTCTGTTTTAATCCAGTTATGTTTGAGATATCTGTGTAGGAACACACACTTGTTCCGAGGTAATATTGTATCTCTCACATCATCCATGTTAAGGAAGTAAAGTAGAACAGTACCGGAAGCTGCAACATTAGTCCGTGTGGTTTGTTATAAAAAGTTATTTGTTACTGCTCGAGTTTGGTGCTGCAAAGTATATTCTTTCATCAGTGTATATTCTGCAAGTTTCTGTATGCAACAGACTGTGAATGCAACTATAACCATACTTTGATTTCAGCAGAATCCAGCCAGCAAGACTGAGTGTCTTAAGAAGACTTCAAATCCATCACAGTAAGCAGCACCATAGTAACTACAATAACAAAATTAATTTTTCAGTCAGCTTACCATAATCCTCTGCTGACATCTTTGCCTGCTTACCCTGACTAAACTAAACTAACAAAAATGAATAAAACTGTAATGAAAATGAAACTCTGAATATATACATTGTGGCTGTTGAGAGTACACATACCCTTCAGTGACAACGGCCCACAGGCTACTGAAGTTCAATTAATATCCCACCGCTCTGACACCAATATGTGACAGGCCCTCTTTACCTGGGCCAGTAATCAAGGAGCCTCAATCTCAACACTGACACCAGTAAGAAACTATCACTAAAAACAGGAATGATTTACACAGTACTTTCAAATGTAGCTCTCTGCATAAAGTACAATTTCCCCCAAGAGTATTTCCAAGTAGCTGACACACCCATACCTAGGTACTTGAGTTGCAAACATACACACACTCCTGAGAAAGGCTGGCACAGATTTAGTAGCTGCGCCCCCTTATGCCCAGAAAATAAGGTAACGATGCTGCCACCAGCCAGTCACTGTCAGGCTGTTACAAGGGTATCCAATTATACTGAGTAAAACCAGTAAACAAATACGGAAGCACTTCTCCAGCTGAACACCAGAGTATTTTATTCAACAGCACCAAAACAAATCCGCAGAAAAACGTTAACGCTGTTTTAATAATCACACAATATGCGTTTTCGTCTCCACAAACACGTAAGACTTCATCAGACAAAGTTAAAAACTGTAACTACATGTTATATATTCTCATATGATTTAAATCAACCAATAAAATCAGTTCCTTTGTAATTCCATTGACAAACCTGCTAAAAGGCTCATTAATTAACTAACTCAGAATTAAAAACACACCTTGATGTTCTTCATAAACAAAACTAAAATGTATACTTGTTTAAAATTCATTTTTCCACAATAAATATTACTTTAAATTAAAAACATATAGTTAAATAAGTAATACATATATAAATATATAAAAAACTATTAATATTATTATTTAAAAAGTCACATTTTATTAAAAAAATCCCTTTACTTTGCTTCATGTTCAAAAAGGTTAAATAGGAATAGCACCATCTGCTGTTCTTAGAGAGCTATTGCCAATAAACACTAAATTTTGGCTGCTCTCAGTTTTAACACAGAAGTTAAGGAAATGTGGTCATTAAGACCTGGACTGTTTGTTGCATCTAACAAAATCTGCCACCAGAGTTCTTTAAATTCTAATCTTTCTTCCCAAAGGCCCCCCCTAATCTCCTTTTTGACCTGATCCAAGACAAAAAAGCAGAACCTAGCTTTGTCACATTCTAATGTATGCTTGAATAGAGCATTTGTTTCTTTTTTCTTTGATATTTCGTAAATATGCTCGTAGATTCTCTTCTTCAATGCTCTTTCAGTTTTCCCCACATAATATGAATTACATTCCAAGCATAAGGAGAGATATACCACCCCTTGTGAGTCACAATTAAAATAACCAGAAGCATAAATGTTGATGTCCCTGATTGGTAGTAAAATCTCCATCTTGTTACTAATGTATGGGCACTGATTACAGTGACCACACTGATATGTACCATATTTTTTATTTTTATTATTATTAAATGGTAACATTTTAATAGGAGTTCTATTTGTATTGTTATTCTCCAGCAGATTCTTAATACTTCTGCCATTTTTATACACTATTTTAGGCATTTCTTTTTTAATATTCGTAATATCAGAAAAGGAAATAAAATTATTCCATTCTTTCTGAAAAATCCTTTTCACTTTAGTGTTAAAAGTGTTGAACTCCATTACCAATGCCGAATTATACTGGGACTCATCTGTAACATCAATATTATTGCTCTCAACAGGGGGTTCCAAGCTGTTTACATTAGCAGTCCAATCTATACCTTTTATTGGCTTATATTTTGTTAGCCTATTCTGTTCCACTTCTTTTCTAATGTTAGTAATAAAATCATGTGGGTAGCCCCTAGCTAGAAACATTCCCTCCAGTGTATTACATTCCTTAAAAAAATCATCATTCCTACTAGTCATGCGACACCCCCTCACAAATTGTCCCTTGACAATATTCTTTTTACAATGTGGGGGGTGCGCACTAGTGAAATGTAAAAAGGAATTGCAGAATGTGCTCTTTCTAAAAACCTTGGTTTCGAAGTCCATATTACTCAAGTTCTTATATATTTCCACGTCCAAATATTGCAATCTATCACTGGACATGGTATAGGTAAATCTTAAAAAATTAGTAGTGTTCTGGATATAATTAAAAAATTCCAGAAATTTTTCACTACCCCCCGTCCAAAAAATGACAATATCGTCTAAAAAACGTCTATAAAGTGTCCAATATTGTGCATATTCGGAATTAAGAACATAGTTAGATTCCCATGCTGCTAATACAATATTAGCATATGTGGGTGCGCAAGCCGCACCCATTGCTACACCACTAATTTGCTGGAAAAATTCATCATTGAAGACAATAAAATTGTTCCTTAATACAACTTCAACCAATGTTACTGCTGCAGTTTTTTCTAAATGTGTCAATTTTTTGTCAAGAAAAACCATGTCCTCAAACAACCTTATACCTTCATGGTGGGGTATACATGAAAATAAATCAATGACATCAATTGTCACAAAAATAAGGTCATTAGTAAATAAACCAATGTTAATGTCCCTCAGCAAGTCCCAAGAATCCTTTAGTATGTATTCGTTATTGGTACAAATATGCTTTGTTATAATATCCACATATTTAGCTAAAGTAAGAGTCTTGGAACCATCCGCTGCCACTATTGGTCTTAAAGGTGGGTCACTAACATTTTTATGTATCTTCGGAATTCCGAAGATAATAGGTATCTTAGGTTTAGATACATATAAAAATTGATGCAGCTTAACATCTATGGTACCTTCCAAAAGCATATTATTTAAAATATTATCTATTTTTTGGTAGGCCAGTTGAACTTCGTTTAAGGAAACTATTCTGTATTTATTACTATCACCTAAAATCGTATTCATTTTGCCCTCATAAATAATATTTTCCATAATAACCACCCCTCCCCCTTTATCAGGTTTCATCATTCTAATTTGATTATTAAACCTTAGTTCATTCAACAACTTAGATTCCTCCACTGTAATGTTATATTCATTACCTGTGTATTTATATTCTTCTCTGATTTTCTTTTCCAATATTGAATCTAAGTTTTTTATTTGTGGGTGGCAGGGTGGATTATACGTACTTTTTCTAGTAAGCATGCATTGTTGGGAAATAATATCCATATTCTTAGGGGGTAATGTGACCTGTAGGTTTACCTTCCTTAAGAACAATTTCATATCTATTATAGTCTGGACTAAGTCGCCTTTCATCTCGGGAATAAATTTAAACCCTTTGCTCAGGACAACAAAGTGTATTTTGTTAATAGAAATATTACTAAAATTATAAATGGAAAAGTTATTAAGTGTATGAGTAGTTCCTGTATGTAGGATACCTGCATCCAATTCTGTCCCAATTGTTAATCTAGGGACAGATATCAAATTTTGTGTAGAAAAAACAGTCTCACTAGGGGAACAAATAGGGGTGGGGGTAGGGGTATTTATTAAATTGTCTAATATCTCCCTCTCCCCCTTCTCCCTCCCCTCCGCTGAAAATTTTGAAACCTTTTATTATTACCATATTGCACCGTCTCATTTGTCAATGGTGGAAATTCAGTATCATAATCTGTCCACTCATATTCTTCACCATATGTATTTCTAGAACTATTTTTGATATTGCTCTTGTTAAAGCCCACTCTACCATTGTGTTCCCATTTCACAGTAGGCGGCTTCGGATAACTTACATCGTTTTGGTATTCCTCAATATCCCTCCTTAATTTCTTAATCTTTCTTTGTTCTAACAAAATACATTTAGCATCAACAGCTGAGCCTATGCTCAAGTACCTTTCTTTTTCATTTTTAACTTCAAACAACATATCCTTTTTACTAAAACCATCCAAAACTGTAATTTCCTGTTCTAATTTTTCTAACTTTCTGTTATTTTCTTTAATAATGAGCCTCAAAACATTAATACCACATTCATTAAAAACATTTATAAGCTCTGTATGGAATGATGTACCAGGTTCTACATTATTAGGGTACTTCCAAACCCTTAAACCCTTTGGTACAATCTTTTGTTTAATACATTCCATAAGATACCAATTTTCAATATTCAAGGATTTATATCTGTGCATAAGTCCAGTTAATTTATCTAATTTCAGAGCATAGGGGTCACCATCCATCGGTGCACCTTCCTCTGCCCCATTAAGATTAATGTTCATGGGATTTTTCAACCATTCAAACAAATTGAAACTAGTTGAAATAGTGGGAACAGTACCTGAGGCTTTAAAGCCTGAACAATTTCTCTGGTCGCTTCGGACATCACACAAAACTCGACTCTCATTACGGTTCAAACGCTCGTTGGATGCATGTAAAGCCAGGGGAGTATTGGCAGGATTGAAGTCGCTACCATTCGGTTCCGCTTCCTCCATCTGTCCAGGGCTCCGTTCAATATCATGCCTTTTCCTTTTATGCTTGGAAAATCCATTTTCACCTGTCCCTTCGGACGCACCATCATCCTCATTGCTTCTGCTGTTACCAACCAAAGCCGTACAAAGCGGAGTAAGGAGTTCAATCAACTCCATTAACTGTCCGATCAATTTACGGGACTGTCCCACATCATCCCGGTTCAACGCTGTAGAACTGCTATCCATAACAAGCGCCGTAACCAACAAACCCAAAAAAGGCGCTTAATACGAAAATACAAACCAGTAAACAAATACGGAAGCACTTCTCCAGCTGAACACCAGAGTATTTTATTCAACAGCACCAAAACAAATCCGCAGAAAAACGTTAACGCTGTTTTAATAATCACACAATATGCGTTATACTGAGTAAAAGCAATACTAACATAAATGGTAGAGTGTAACCCAAGCAACAAGGTTTTTTGGAGTGGCCAAGACATCAGTAGAATAAGCACAAGTACTCTCAAGAGGTTAAAAGCAGTCTTTAAAAGACCAGCCACAATACAAGGTGTATAAACTTTTAATAATAAATAGTAAAATATAAAACATTAGATTATTATATATTTAAGTGCAATAAACATCAGAGTTTCAGTCACAGGAGAAATAAAAATAACACAGTAGGGAAGATTCAAGCAGATGCAGAAAAATATTACATAGCTAATCTCACTGTAATTCCTGACTGTCTAAAGAAGAACAGTTCCCTATCTAATTTAATTAATACATCAAGGAAAGATTGGATGCTGTGAAGCTTACTTTCACAAGGCAAGGTGATGAGCTTCCAACTTCTAACTGGTTACAAGTGAACTCATCTAGCTGATTGTGATAACTGTCATAGATTTTTATATCAGGCTCCAAAGAAAACAAAACAAAACAAGCTAATCTGTGAGTTCCATCCCCTCAGTGCTGGTTATAGAATGACAACACACTTGATCATGTGACTCTGGTAGAGAATAGACTCAGAGTTTTTCTAAGATTTGTTAAAGTGTTTGGAAATTATAAAATTCTTTATTTAAACATCAACATTTAATAAGTTATAATAAAACTGCTGATACATTTCCACCACAAACATCTGTACAAGTCAATTTGATAGTCAAATAACAGAAAATTATTTACAAAACTATTTCAAAATTCCAGCTAACTATGCTGGTATACGCCACACATACACTGCCCCATTTACTCTGGCACAGATGGCAATACCTCACATCGTCAGGGTTTCTATCCCATAGTCGAACGTGTACAAGTTCGAACCTTATATGGTTGAGACCATAAGTTTGAACTTGTACAAGTTCAAGCGTTTCAACAGAAATCTCCGTAAGGGGAGATTTCCATTCTGTTGAATGAGGTGAGATCTCGGAGTTGGTATATTTAAGTAGCGGGGGGTGTGGGGAGTGCAGGGATGCTTGCCCCCCTGCTTACAACAGTTTCTTTTGTTTTATCTTCTTTTTTTTTTTTTTATTCATAGTCGAAGTTTTGTAACTTATACTTTCCAAAACCAAATCCCAATGATGCCACTTCTTCATATGTAGTCTACTTGGTCTTGTTGTTGTTGCTGTTGGGTCTTTCAGCTTTTCCTGGTTAGGGGTCACCACAGTGGAACTTTGGTCCGCTAATGATTGGCAGTAGATTTTTACGTGCCGAGTTGTCAGCCCTGATGCACAACCTTCAACAAAGGTAGGCCCCTTCATGCATGTCTCTGCACAGAAGATGCTCTAGCTGAGAATCGAACAGGACAACATCTTGCTGTGAGGTGACAATGCTTCCGCAGCACCACCACCGCAGTTATGTAGTCTACTTGGTCTATGATTCTCTAATTTCCTTTCTAATTTTCTAACCTCTAATATACCTTATAAATCCTCTATCCACAAGGTGTGATTGCTTTTCCACTTCCTGGTAATTTCTTTTTCTACTGCTAATGCTATGAAATCTAGTAATATATGTGCATGCCTAGGGATTATCCTTCCAACTAACTAGCACATACATTTATCCAAATGTTGCCTTTCCCTTTAACCTTAGGCACTAGTACCATTAGATCTTTTTTGTATCTTTCTAACCTATACAACATCATAAACATATGATCCTAGTCCCCTACCTGATTCTGATGTCATTTTCAGCAGGTTTCTCTTATTTCTGGGAACTTTTTATGTGATCTTACTGGAGTTTAGAAGTACTTGAGCAAGCAGTTCTTTGCAAAAATCCTAAATATCCTAAGTCTGGATGTTTGTTTTGGAGTATTACAGATCTTTTCCCATTCTTGCATATCAATATCATGACTAAGATCACTTTTCTCACTCCATTTCCCATCTGCCCATTATTAAGGATTTGTATATTCTGCCTATTAAGTGCTTATCATTTTTTTCCTGAGACCTTGCCCCTTGAATAATGTATACTAATTCCAGTTTTCCTATAATTTCAGACATTACTTTCCTGCCCAATATCCCCTGTAATAAATCTATTCTTCCTATTTGATAAAAGGATTTCAAATCTTAGCAAGATATTCTCTTTCCTTCTTTCTTTAATTTTTTCCGAAAAATATAAAGGCCTGTATAGGTGCCATCTCCCCCTGGTAATCAGTATATTTATCCCTCCTGGTTGTCTTCCCAAACCATCTGGCAATGTCTCAGATTGCCATTAATTACATTCTTTCAATTCAGAAGTTTTCTTTAATGTATCATAGAGATGTCTTAATTGTAAATCATTTTTCTTTACCTTCACTTCCTGCCAAATACTTTCTATTTGTCAGTTCAGGTGCTCCAGTCTCCCTTTGCTCTATAATTTCCTATTTGGCTCTGTACTTGGGGTTTATTATATTAGGACTTCATTTTACTAGGATGTATTAAAATACTCCTGCAAATAAGACAGTTATAGTCCCCTTTATCCCAGGTAATATAAATTTCCCCTCCTTGACATAGGGGGTTTATTATCTGAAATATATGCCATTATTTTCTTCTTTAAATTTTCCCAGAAATTTTCCCTTGATCATACACAAAAGCCTGGGCTGCATATAATATTAATGGTACTATGAACATCTTCACTGCCTGAATTAATTGAGGTAAATCATTTAAAAGTGCATGCAAATTTTTAAGAAAGTTATGGAAATTATTTTTGCTTGATCCCATACATATATTTTTTTAGAGTCTTTAGAGTTTCACGTTAACTACACTCCCAAGTGCCTAAGTTGACAATACCCTAAAAGTTGAGGGTAGACTCTGATTAGGTCTTGAGTTGGAGCATAATTTACACAGATGGACTTTGTTTTGTCAATATTTATTTTGCAATGGAAATCTTCCCAAATTCACTAAAGTGGTAAACAACCTTTATATTTCATGCTTGGGATTAGAAAGGTACACAATCACATAATCTGCAAAAGGTGCAAGTTTTCCAAGTCCAGCCACTTGTTTCAGACTGGCTTCATCTTTTGCTCTAGTGGTTCCAGGTAAATTACAAATAATATGGGTAAGAGGGAGCAGCACTGCCTAGTTCATCTTTTGATTTTAACTTCTAATGTCACTCTAGCATTCACTTTAATAACTGATTTTGATCCCTCATATAACTTTCTGAGTATGCTTATTATTTTCCCTGGGAAATCCATTCTTCTCAATACTTCCCACAAATGTTCCCAGTGTACACTGCCAAATGTCTTTTCAGCATCTAATGCAAGCAAGACTAATTTTTCCCCTTTTGCATCTGCAGCTCTATGAATTATATTTGTTTTCAAGATGAATTTTGTTTCTCTTTTACCAAGCGACATTGATCTCCATTTAGTAAGTTTGGAGAAATTATGGCCATCCTGTCTGCTAGTATTACTGTAAAAGTCTTATAATCATGTTTGAAAACCACAACTGGCTGATAAGCTCCTGGATTGCTAGTGCTAGTGTCCTTCCTTTCCCATGAAATAATGAGATTACTGCTTTTTGCCGGCAATCAGGAATAACCTCATTTTCTAGAATATACCTAAAAAGAGAAAGGCCTTTCATTTTTATTTGTTTTCCAAATTATTACCATAATTCTATGTAGCAGCCATCCATCCTGCGGCTTTCCCAGTTCTTGCTTTACTGCCCTTCAATTTCTTCCATATTTATAGGTCTAACAATTTCCAAACCTTCACACTCTGAAATCTGTTTTAACTCTAACCCCATACACGATCTCAAGAGGATGATATTCCCACTATCATGGCCTTGCTGCTGTTGATAAAGCCAGGAGTAGAAGTTCACAATGCAGTATATATATTTCAGCCTCTACTAACACATGGTCAGATAAGAGAATCAAGTTTAACATCTTTTAAACCTAGAACACATGCTGTTCTGTTATATAAACTTAATCCAGTATGCACAGTATTGTGCCTCTGGCAGAAATAAACAAGCAATGACTTTCAGCTTCTTCAGTTAGGGGTTGCCACAGCAGATCACTGGTCCACAGATTGATTGGCGGTGGAGTTTTTTTATGGTGTCTGTTGCCTACATGTGTCTTTTACCTTTGGTAAATCTAAGACCTTTATCTCTTATTCAATATGTTTTCATTATAATTTTCAAAACCTTACCTTCTAGTGACACCCTCTGCCCCTTTGGACCCCCACTGACATCCTTAGTTGACGCCACTAAATTCCACTCTCCAGCTATTATCCCTGTGCCTAGAATAAATGAAATAAGATCCCCCAATATAAATTTTAGTTCTGCCTTATATGCCTTGGGGAGGGAGGGAGGGCAAATAGACATTTCCAAATGTTACTCTCTTATTTTCTCTGTTACTCTCTTATTTTCTCAATCTCTTCTCACTTCAGTAAATCTAGCTTGGTCATCCATTCTCATTTGATCTATAAAAAATGGAGTATCTCTTTTTAGGATTGTCAAAGTCCCCCTGTTTCAACCCTTCCCGGACTCTGGAAAATCCACCCCATTTCCATCCTAAGTCTTTGCACTCCTTTTTATTAAGATTTGTTTACTGAAGCATCACTCCATCGACCTTGCCCTGCCCTGCATAACATACTATAAAAGCCTTATTAAGTTTCTTTTTATCCATCAGGCCATTCATATTCGACATTATTATTTTCAGCCCCACTCTAAACGTGCATCTTAACTTTTCAGATATATCGCCTTCAGTTCTTTTTCCTCTCTATCTTTTTCTCTTTAACATCTACTAACCTGTAGATATTTTTATCCTCACCGTGCAGTGGTTTGCTAAACAATAAAACAACATAAGGTTTAACAATCTTTAAACCAGAACCTGTATGCAAACCCTATTCCCCCTTACATATGCATTACCTTCCATAATGAGTAAGTGAGCCATGCTTTCAATAGGAATCCAAACATACCTCAGTAAGATCAGCATCATTTACACCAACACCCCCAAGAATTTCCTAATTTAATATGCTAATATTTGAAACATGCTCATTTTGTGTCAAGCTGATCTCTAATTAATTATAACTGTCTTTGCTGTTGATGCAAATATAACCCATCTTCATCATCATGTCTAATTAACTCCCTTAAACTTCATAGATTATTTCACAGTACCACTTTCAGTTTTACATCGCACCTATGAAACTAACTTCCATAATGAAAAGAAAGCATATAGGAAACAAGACTGTTTCCCCTGGGTCCTAATACCCCTTAAGCCCTTCATTGTGAGCACTTTTGATACACTGTGACAAAAAAAAAAAACAAAAAAAACACATTTTACCCATACCTCAGTGCTTTCCTGAACCACTAATCTGGTACAATTTTGCTTTTATAGATTAAACTTTTTTTCTGCTCTTATGCTAGTAACTTATGCTAGCTAACTGCAGTAGCCCAAGCAGAAGCGTGACCAAGAAATCGTCTTTATTCACAATAAAATTGAGAGCTTTCGTGAGAGTATAACATACACTTCATCAGAATTTAAAAACAGTTCCAAACAATGAGCTTAAATAACCCTCCTTAAAAGGTCACATGACTCAAACCACACCTGAGCCAAAAATTAACCCTTTTTACACTATCCCTTGTTACTATTCAGTAATAAAAGTTAAAAATTAAAAAAAATAAGCATATATATATATATATATATATATATATATATATATATATATATATATATAGAAACATACTATAATTCATCCTAAAAATATTTATATATATAATTATATATAGGAAGAATAAATAAATACTGGGTTAAACATAGTATGACCTAAGCCTAAGTACACAAGCTATACAGATAATCATTTAATCCTGGGGGTGGGGGGTGGGGGGGGGCATCTAATTTTAATTGCCAAAGCAATTCTCTACATTCTACCAAATCACGGCATGGACCACCCATCAACCTTTGATTAATAGTGTCAATGCCAAAAAGTAAAAATCCATTATCTGGATTCTTTTCTAAATGACAATATAAAGCATTGGTAGTTTTCAAGTGCTTAATATTGTAGATATGTTCATAGATTTTTTCTTTAAAACTACAAATGGTCTTCCCGACATAGAAACTTGGACACTCTTTACATAATGCCACATATATCACACCCACCAACTTACAATTACAATGAAAGTGTGTTTTAACTTTAATTCCATTAATAATCACTTATTTTTTGTCCAGGATGAATGGGCACTGGGTACAAGTGACACACTTGTAAGTGCCCCAGCTCCTGTCACTAACAATAGCAAATGGGGTATCTTTACTTTTCAACATGTTCTTAATGCACCTGGCTCTCCTCGTAACAAAAATAGATCTAGTACCTAAAATATTGGAAATCCCTTTGAAGGCAGACAATGAGGGGAATTTTCAACCACAGACGTAATCAGTGCCCTGGGAAAAGAGGGCAAGCCAGGGGAAGATACGAGAGGCGGAATTCGTTTCATCCACAAGGCCAGAATTATTAGACTGTACTAATGTAACAGGGACTGCTGCCAAGATATTGCCACACATTTTAACAAATTCTAGTGGGGATTTTAAAGTCTATAATTTCACTACTTGCATTTTTGATGAAAGTTTGCCTTCTTTAATGAGTAAGGGTTTAACATTTGTGCCTTCTGCCCATGTAAATAGTGAGTCCTTAATGATCGATTTGAAATTGTATTTGAGAAAACTCATCTTTAAATTGTTATTCAGTGGTGTTGATGCTATGTATGTTGACAATGTTTTAAGAAGAAACAGTGCTTTTAATCCTGCATTGGCCACACCTTTACTACTTTTTGAGAAGATGTGTGAATTTAATTTTAGGGAACTGTTACAAGGCAGGAATATGAAATCCCAAGGGAATAATTTGACTATTACAGAACAGCACTTATTGAACGAACTTACGAGTAATAAAGAACTTAGGGTGATGACCAACAAGGGGGGAGGGATCGTTATCATGTCTGAAGTAGATTATTTAAACAAAATGTTCAGTTATGTTTTTGACGAAGATTTTTATGAACAGATTTCTTTGAATTATATCAATATATGTTATTCAAAAATTTGTTTTATACAACAAGACATATTAGATCAGGAGGAAATTTCTAGAGAAACCTTTGAGTTCTTGCAGGTTAAATTTCCTGTGGCCCCCCCCCACTTTGTTTGGATTCCAAAAATTCTTAAGTGTTTATGGGATCAACTGATGAGGCCATTTGTAAGTGCTAGAACTTCTATAACTCAGCCTATGGCTGTATATATAGATAAAAAAGTGAAAACATTAGTGTCTAATTATTCTCATATAATTCAAGATTCTTGGGACTTCTTGTCTAAGATGAGAGAGGTAAAATACAGTTCCAGTTTGGCTTTTGTCACAATAGATGTGGTAAATTTATTTAATGTGATTCCGCAGGATGTGGAAATGGAAATGTTTCATGATTTTATGTTTGAGTCTGGTGCTTTTAATGCCAGTGAAATGAACTTTCTGGATGCTCTATTGGATATGATGTTAAAGAACTTTTTTATTTACTTAGTTGGTCAGTTTTTCCAACAGAAGAAGGGAGTGGCGATGGCGCAAGTTGCACCCCCGTGTTTGCCAATATTGTTTTATTGCAGTGGGAAAAGTGTGGGAAAAGTGGGAAAAGTGTTATATATTCCATAATGACAATGTGCCATCCTGGGATTTTTATGACAGGTTTTTGGATGATATTTTATTGCTTGAGATGTCAATGAGACAGACACGTGTACATTTTTGGATTATTTACATTCTACCACTTCCTTCTTAAAATTTATACATCACTACAGTAAGGAAAGAATTAGTTACTTAGATGTGTTGGTGTACAAGGATGACACCAACAGCTGTATACAGAGTTCTATTTTTCTATTTTTAGGAAAGTGACTTATTCTAATAGTATATTGCATTACAGTAGTTGCAACCCAGCCCACCATAAGAGAGGAATTATTAAGGGGCAGTACATTAGGGTTGTATGTATTATCTCCATTGACGTTCAATTTTATAAGGAATGTGATAATCTAAAAGAAATGTTTATGGCTAGAGGATATCCTCTTGAATTAACTGAGGCCATATATGTAGAGGTACTAAATAAAAGGAGACAGGGTAGTGTTACACCAATTTTGACCCATAATAACCAAACAGTGGTTCAAAAGAAACAAACGGGTCAATATACCAGTTAATTTATTGCTACATACACCGAGGACTGTTGTGATATTCGGGGATTATCAAACATAATTGGGCTATTTTTAATGCCTTTGAAGGGATTTCCAATATTTTAGGTACTAGACCTATTTTTGTTACTATTAGAGCCAGGCGCATTAAGAACATGTTGGAAAGTAATGATTCCCCATTTGCTATCATTAGTGACAGCAGTTGGGGCACTTACAAGTGTGTCACTTGTACCCAGTGCTCATTCATCCTGGACAAAAAAGAAGTGATTATTAATGGAATTAAAGTTAAAACACACCTTCATTGTAATTGTAAGTCAGTGGGTGGTGTATATGTGGCATTATGAAAAGAGTGTCCAAGTTTCTATGCCAGGAAGACCATTCATAGTTTTAAAGAAAGAATCTACGAACATATCTACGATATTAAGCATGTGAAAACCACCAGTGCTTTATATTGTTATTTGGAAAAGAATCCAGATCATGGATTTTTATTTTTTGGCATTGACACCATTAATCTCCCTCGCAGGATTAAATGACTCTTTTTCTATAGCTTGTGTACTTAGGCTTATGTCATACTATGTTTAACCCAGTATTTAATTATTCTTCATGTATATAATTATCCATATACATATTTTTAGGATGAGTTATACTATGTGTGTGTGTATATATATATATATATATATATATATATATACATATATATATACATATATATATATATATATATATATATATATATATCCATATATATATATATATATATATATATATATATATATATATATGCACACACACACACACACACACACACACACACACACACACACACACACACACACACACACACAGATATATTTAATTTTTTTAACTTCTGACTTTTACTACTGAATAGTAACAAGGTTACAATAGTGAAAAAGGGTTAATTTTTGGTTCAGGTGTGGTTTGAGTCATGTGACCTTTTAAGGAGGGTTATTTAACTCATTGTTTGGAACTGTTTTTAAATTCTTATGAAGTGTATGCTATACTCACAGGAAAGTGCTCAATTTTATTGTGAATAAAGAAAATTTATTGGTCATGCTTCTGCTTGGGCTACTGCAGTTTGCTGGTGTAACTTATGCTAGCTGCCTAGCTTCTCCCTCTGACCTCCATCTTTTGTTATTCCTTATGGCATTAATACAAGCCCCTCCCCCTTAAACATACCGATTCTATAAAAAACACCATTTCTTCTATTCCTTCTCATGCTACCCATCCTATCATGTGGAGAAAAGGTACCTATTGCAATATGATTTCACAAATATCTCATGGTGTTCATCATATTAATAACTGCTGCAGTAGTCTTAGTTATATGAGGTTATATCCTGCTAAGGATATAACAGCTGGCCAGCTCCAAAGCTTCAGGGTGTTTTACATGTACCCACACTGTCAACCAGCTTGAGCTGACTAAAAGGAAAGTCTGATAATGAAGCCTTTCAGAGCTTTACTGCTGCTGAAGAGTACGTTCATCTGAGGCTTTTGAAGATCAATGATTGGTTTGTGGATTCATTTGCTATGCAGAGAAGTTCCCTTTGGGGAAAAAAAATGACAATTTTCTTAATTGTATTGGTGTTTTATCATCTTCCTCTTCAGGAAAGTTGTTTTAAAGCTTGGACTGTCTCAAGACTTTAACGGACTTTTAAATGGACCACTCGTTTTTTTCTGTCAGTTTAAAAGTAATGTTTACTAACTGAAAACATATTTTCTGTGGAGAAATTGTGTTTATTTTTTGTTGGTGTAGCTGGTACAGCATTTTAATGTGCTTTTAATGTGTTTTTTCTGTCAGAGAGTAACTTGTAGACTAGTAATTTTAATAGCATTTGCTGGTTGCCTTCCCCAGGAAATAGGAACCATTTTCAGCTTGAACATGGAAAAAAACTACCGGTCCCATGGTCAGTTCTTCTTCCAGCCACAAAAAGAAAAAGTCAAGCAGACATCCTTTGCCACCACAGCAGGCTAGCAGTTTGCCTCAGCCACAGATGGGTGACTGCTGTGGCCATTTGTTGTACCTCAGACCACTCCTCTTTTACCTTTTCTCCCTCTGGCGTAGCACTTACATGTAGTATGGACAAGTGGATAGCCCACTCCTCTGTGGCTGTTGGAGTCCCCTCAGTGGGTAAGGAAGAGCCACTCTTGTCAATCCTAGGAGACGAGACATTGAAGGTTTCCCTGTTGTGACTGAATGCTGTGCTCATCTCTGGGGAAGAAGCTGTTGCCATTAGTAACATGGTTGGCCCCATTTTTTCCCTATCAAACAGAAAACAAAAACCTAGCATGAATCTACTCCTCCTCAATTTTATTTGACCAAGAGTAATTTACTAGGTCTGGATCATGGTTTTATTCAGGCTATTGATCCTTCTTGTAAAGTGGTTTCTGGTAAAAGAAAGAGGGATTCATCTTTTCCTGAAGAGATTTGAGATTCTAAATCTGAACACAAAGATTCAGTGATTGATTTAGTCTTTTTCCTCAGATTTCTGATTCAGATTCTCCCTGTGGGGGTTCTCTTTCTCAGAGACTATTGCTAGAATGTGGTAGTGTTTTTAATGGGAAAACAGTGAAATTTCTCCATCCCTCAGAAAATATTATTAGTTGTTACAGAAAGATTTTGCAGTGCCTACACCCATTCCTCTTTCCCTGTCTGATTTAGAGGATGTATGTGTTACTGCCTGCAATTTTCCTGATAGCCAGGCAGCTGCCCTTCAAAGGCAAATTGGATGTATAAAGTTCCTCAGTCTTTTAAATTTGTATACATTATTCCCAAGCTTGACTCCACACATATAGCTTTACTTGCCATTCTGCTGCTAAGCACTTTGTTAATTTCAGTCTTACACTTTTGATAAGGATGGGAAAATTACTGATATGTATGGAGAAAAAGTGTATAGTTCTAAATCTTTGATTTTCAAAATTTTGGAATGTCAGGCTCATATGTTAGAGTTTGTTCTGCAGACTCTGAAAGTATGAGAATGTTTTATCCATAGTTTCTTCTTTTTTGGAAACATTTGCTTTAAATAACCTAGTTTCTTCTATTGCACAGGTCACTACTCATTGCAACGTGTGTGTGTGTGTGTGTGTGTGTGTGTGTGTGTGTGTGTGTGTGTGTGTGCCTTTACTGATGCCTTTTAAAGAGTTATGGCCACTGGTACTGTTTTGAGGAGGTTTGCATGGCTGCATTCTCAGAATGTCCCAGATGATGACAAAAAAGATATTTTAAATTCTCCCTTGGATAGAGATTCAGTATTTGGCCCCTCTGCTGCAGAGGTGATCAAAAGTGTAATGAAGGGCAAGCTGATCCAGGGAATTCCTATGATTTTTCAGCCCTACTTTTCCAAATTGTCCACGGGAATTTCTCTCTCCTCATTCAGTTCTGTCTAAAACAGAATAAGCAGTCTCAAAAAATTCAGGTAAACAGACATTTAAAAAGAAATGGCAAAGGGGTTCCAAAAAGAAGTCTTGAACCTTTCAAAGGTTATTCAAGAGATCATGTGACCCCCTCCCACCCTGGCCCCTTCTTTTTTCTTCTTCTTTCAGAAAGTCTGAATCTCCATTTTTCTCTTTGACAATAAATTGTTTCAGACAGATAGGTTCTGAAAATCATTTATCAAGGTTACAGATGGCAGTGGTAGGAAATTCCTCCTTTCTAGGTTGTCATTCTTCATCCTCCAGATCACGGTCTTTTATTTCCACCTGTTCTTCATCACATGATGTCCCAAGGAGTGATAGAACCAACTCCTCTTTCCAAGGCGTGGAAGGGTATTCATTTGAGGATGTTTCTATAGCCAAAGAAAGATAATGCATGGAGACCAGTCCTAGATTTTTCTTTCTTTCCTAAACCTGTTTGTGATAGTGCCCAGATTCAAAATGATGTCACTTCATAACCTGTTACCTCTTCTTCCACTTTCAAGTTTCATGGTAGCACTAGACTTAAGAGGTGCAAATCATTCTATTCTTTCCAGGTGGCCTTTCAGAACAAACAAAAATCCTACCAAGACAAGAATCATATGGAGTGTTTCTGACTCTACTGTGTCCTACTGAATAAATGAACTTGCATATTTAACCAGGACCCACTATAGAGTTGCACAGATGCAACAGCAGCAATGGCTAGATTCTATAATTTGCTCAACCCTATTCAATATAGGCTATACCATTTAAAAAAAAGGTAAGGATCCTGGGCAAGCAAAGCCCTTGCCTAACAGACAAACTTAAAACACAAATAAAATTAGAAACTCATGCGCAGGATGGAAATCTGACATTAAAGCCAACTTCAAATGGAAACATTTTGCAAACCTAAAGAAATCAACAAAAGCTGTCATTAACCAGGTTAAAAAGATTTCCTAATATAGTGTCTAACAACCTCATTTAAACACCCTAAGAATTTCTGAAATGAATTGAGTAAATAATTTGAAGGCTCTCTTTCCTAAACATACTAATAAAAACAGAACAGTATAGCAAATGGCAATGCAATTAAAATAATATTTTCCATACTCTTTTTGCTATAGATGTCTTGTTTAACAATAAAGAAACTCACACTCCACAAACACCTCTGTACTCTATCCTTAACTGTCCCTCTTTATACTTTAAATTCATAATCAGATCAGCTGTTTAGATGCTACTTGAAAATACTGACTACTACTACATCCCACACACTGCATCCTAGATTACTACCTGCAGGTATGCAATGCTTTGTAGTCTTCTGAAACATAATTCTAATACAACACTTACCATAAACCAGTTACTTGCAAGCTTTATACACAGTGTGATACTCCCTTACCATAAAATAGCCTCCTCAAAAACAGTCAATGACTATAGGCCTATTGCATACTTTTGCCTCTGACTAAATGATTGGAAAAGCTAATATATGAATGAATTCTGGAATATATTACAAAATATAATATTCTGTCAGGTTGCTTCAGGCAAAACTAAAGTACACTAACAGCTTGTCATAGTTTAAGCAACCAAATATACTTAAATATGGAAAAAGATCTTGTTACTTGTGCCATCTTCTAGACCTCGAACCTCCATTCGAGATAGTAAGTCACCAACTGATACCTGAAAAACTTCACAAAGTCGACTTATCCACATAATGTGGTTCAATGGTTCAGCAATTTTCTCAGTTACAGAACTTTTGTTGTTTACACAAACAATTCCTTCTCAGAATCCGATATTTCCAAAGGTATACTACAAGGGTCTCTACTTTTTTATTGTTTGTTAAAGCACTACCATTTGATCTTCCCAAAATACATATAACTTTATATACTGACAACATTGTCCAAACTACTGCAAAGTCTCAACTTAATTGTTAAGAGGCATACAGATGAACACTATACATGTTTGGAACTGGCTGTCCAAAAATAAGTTCACAGTGAACACTAATAAAGTCCTTTATTTCACTGTTTGGGACTTCAACAAGGTTAAAATCTATACCTCCTCCATTCATTACAGACCTACAAAACAGTACCCTTCCCTACACTGCTTAACAAATGTACCTGCGGATAATACTGGACCAACAACTGACCTTTTATGCCCACTCAGAATTTCCGAACAACAAGGTCTTGACTCAACTAAAAGTAGCATATATAACCTCATACCTACTAACCAAACAGACCTGTAATGCCATAACCAAACATATTATCATACTTAGACTTAAATATCCACCACCACTCTTATTTTATTATTCACAAGGAAATACTAAATTTAATACAAATAGCAGAAAGTAAGATACTAAGAACACAACACACTGACTGGAACGCCATTGTTATACCATGGAAAAAACAAAGTTTATCACAGATGAAGACAGCGTTGTCTTTTTCTTAAACACATTCACATTCAAGCTGTTAAACAGTGGTTACTGTCCACCTGTGGAAAAAAAAACAATATTTTCATGAGAGAGACACACATTTCTATATAAGAAGTCAAAATAATTTACAGTTATAATGGCCTTCAAACATCTTAAATTCCACTGAAAAGGCCTTTTGCAACTTGTGCCTGCATTATGGAATACTCTGCAGTTGAAATACAGTCACTGTACTAACAGTATTCTGAAAACAGCCAAAACCACATGTGATGACCCTCCACTGGACCAGTAATCAAGGAGCCTCAATCCTCACCACAGGCAATAGTGAGGGACATTCACTGACCGGATGACAAGTACACACACACTATTTCCAGATGCAGCTCTCTGCACCAAGTGCAGTTTCCCTTAAGAACACACAGAGACCACAGTCAATCCGGGGTTGGTTTCTCCCTCTTTCTCCAGATTCCCAATAAGACTCCCCATTGGTACAGCTATAGAGTTGAGTCCTTAGCCAGGGTTTCAAGCCAAGTACTCCAACACTCTCTCTCTCCAACCAGTGGTTTGTGTCCCTGCCCAAGTAGCTGACACAATCTTTGAGGTTTGATTTACACACACACACACACACACACACACACACACACACACACACACACACACACACACACACACACACACACACACACACACAGCTGGGAAAGGCTGGCACATGTTTACTAGCTATGCCCCCTTCTTCCCAGACTATAATGTAGCTACCCCTGTCACCAGTCACTCCTTATCAGTTACTTTAAGGCTCTTCCAAGGGTAACCAATACACTGAGTGCTATTAATATTAATACAAATGGTAGTTTGACCAAGTGCAAGGCTATTGGGAGTGGCCCACATAGTGTCACCAAATAAATATGCAAGTACTCTCAAAACTTAAAAATCTCTACACAGATCAGCCACAATGAAATGTTTAAATATATTTAATAATAAATAATAAAAGAACAAGACAATACTAAATAAATATTCACAGTGACATCAGAGTTCAAAACCACAGGAAATATTTAAAACAACATTGCAGGACAGTCTCACATAAACAAAGAAAAATATCTAAATGAAGCTTCACTATATTCCTGACTGAATCTAAGAGAATTATACTATTACCTAAGAACTTACTGATAGAGCAAAGTAGATGTGGGGAATGGATCTTCTAGTTGTTGTCAGGTCCAATGCAGAATGCTCTGTCTCGCTATGAGACTTCTAAAAATAATACCTCAAATATTTCTGCTGGGATAGCTTGCAGGATGACATCACTTCTTGTCATCTGACTTCTAATAGTTCCCAGGCCACAAACCCCATTGCTAGAAGTTAGCAGCATTTAGCATCTACCTGTAAAAATATACAGACAAGGGCTTTTCTTCAGATCTTTGGCAGATGGAAGTCATAAAACAATTGCATTCCTTCATGCTTGCAAGACTAGTAATTAGTTCACCCTAAAGACAATACAGAAAGCTTGCTAGCATAGACATTATGTCTCTTGCTGCACTGAGAACTGAAAGATAACATCTTTTATGGCCTAGCCTATAAAATAATTTAATTTCAGATATTTTTCTAAAGTTTGCTGGATTGAGGTTAACCTCCTGTGTTCCATTTTCCACTGTTAAAATATATACATTTAAAAAGTTACAATAGTGCATGCACATTTCTGTTTTCTTCCAGTAGGGCACACTGCAGTTATGTTTCAAATAGCACTTTGCAAATACCTTTTCAACGCACATGTCTGTACATGCAGTTTGATATACACATGACATACACTTACAATACCTTTGTAACACAAGCATCTTTGTATAAATAATTTCGATATTCACCAATGACATAAAATTATTTCCAAAATTCCAGCTAGCTGTGCTGGTGGGTTCCTATCAGAAGAACAAATGCTGAAAAAGTGAATGCTCTTCTGTCGAACTGTAACATTCGAAAGCTGAAAATGTCAAAGTCACGGAACAGCGATTTGTTCGCTATTCTGATATAGACACGTGCTGGCAGTACCTTCTTTCATCACACTTCTTCCCCCCGTCAAAGACTCAAGCTAGTTTTTCAAGTGACCCTTGAGAAACATTGCTTGAAAGGAATGAGCTTATCTTGGAATACATTACCCCATTCCCTGTCTTGAGATTCTATCTGCGTTGGCACTGCTGACCCCATTACAGTGTTGCGCTGTCATTTATTTATTTATTTTATTTATTTATTTTACATTTGTTGATCAAGATAGTCCGACTGGATATATGTCCATTTTCAGCAGAGGCCTGAGGAGAAAAGCTCCATACAGATGAACACAAGACAGACAAGTAAGACTGGTACAAATTTACATGTTACACATTATCAATTTAGAGACAACCAAGATAAAAACTTTTCAGTTTATATATATATATATATATATATATATATATATATATATATATATATATATATATATATATATATATATTTTACAGGTTTCAGTACAAGTACTAAACAATTCCTTATTCTTTTATATATCAATTCTTGGATCTTTGGAGTTTACATACAAGGTGAGGAACTAGTCCTTACTTATTCAGTCAGTTTGTTCAGAGTTATTTGGCTAAACCCTGAGAAGAAAGCCCAGGGAGACCTCTAAGGGTACATATGCCTGCAGCCCTAGGCTCTACCGTAGTAATTTGGGATTTTGCTGGCTGGCTCTTTGTAGTCATAGATCCCCCTCAGACTCCTCCTGCCTCCTTCTGCAAATACTTAGCACCAGAGCTTCTCTATCATGATAAGTTTTCATCATGTTAACATGATAGAGCATGTGTCCCTGCCTCCTGTCTAGTAGTTCTATCATATAGTTGACATCACTGACCTTCCATACCACTTTGAGGGGTCCCTCCCATGCTGCCTGTATCTAGTTGTGTCTGACAGGAATAAGAATCATAACCTGCTGCCCCACAGCATACTCTCTAGCTCAAGCATTCCTGTCATGCCAGACCTTTTCTGCTGATGATCTTCTGCCAGGTTCTCCTGGGTCAAGCCCATGAGTTCCCTGAGCCTTATCCTGAGGTTTAGGACATATGCCACAACAAACTCCTTGTGGGATTCACACTCATCCTCCCACTCTTCATGAATCAAATCTAGAAGTCCCCTCACCCTATGCCCATATAGCAACTCAAAGGGTGAAAAACCTCTGGATTCCTGGGCACCTCTCTGTAAGCAAACAACAGATGGGACAAATATTTGCTGCACTCCCTCCTAGATGGACCTGTAATTGCCTGTAGCATGGTCTTTAGTGTAGAGTTTAACCTCTACACAAGACCATTAGTCTGGGGATGGTAGGGAGTGGTCTTCAGGTGCTTCACCCCACAGCAGTCCCACAGACAAGCCAGTAGGTCTGATGTGAAATTGGCACCTCTGTCAGTCAGTGTTTTTTTTGGGAAACCTACCCTGCTGAAAATTACTAACAAAACATTTGCCACCTTTTCTGCCTCAATGGAGGACAGGACCACCACCTCAGGATATCTAGTAGCGTAATCTACTACTGCTAGGATAGACTTCTTCCCTGTGGAACTTGGGGTACTCAGATACCCCACAGTATCCATAGCTACCCTCTGAAATGAGTCCTCAATCACAGGGAAAGGCATCAAAGGAGCTTTGACCTTGTCCCCTGCCTTGCCTACTTTTTGGCACTGCTCATAGGTCCTGAAGTATCCCTGTTACATCCCTGAAAATACCAGGCCAATAAAAGTTCTGCATAATATGTCTCTTTATCTGCTTTATGCCCATGTGACCTGCAAAAGGGAATGTCATGGGCTATAGCTAGAAATGCCAGATGGCAGGCTCTGGGCACTACCAATTGCTATATTTTCTCACCCTCTAACCCTTCCAAAGGCTCTTCCAAGGGTAACCAATACACTGAGTGATATTAATAATAATACAAATGGTAGTTTTACCAAGAGCAAAGCTATTAGGAGTGGCCCACACAATGTCACCAAATAAATATGCAAGTACTCTCAAAGCATATATATCTCTACACAGATCAGCCACAACGAAAGGTTTAAATATATTTAATAATAAATAATAAAAGAACAAGACAATACTAAATATATATTCAAAGTGATGTCAGAGTTCAAAACCACAGGAAATATTTAAAACAACATTGCAGGCCTGTCTCAAATAAATAAAGGAAAATATCTAAACTAAGCTTCCCTATACTCCTGATTGAATCTAAGATAATTATACTATAACCTAAGAATTTACTAATAGAGCAAGGCAGATGTGGTGAATGGATCTTCTAGTTGTTGTCAGGTCTAAGACAAAGTACAGAATAATTATAATTAACTTATAATACCTTTGTAACACATGCATCTTTGTATAAATAATTTCGATATTCACCAAAGTCATATAATTATTTATAAAATTCCAGCTAGCTGTGCTGGCAGTATCTCCTTTTGTCTCGCCACGTATCAAAGCACAGTATAAATGCAAAGGTTTTGATGGTGTAGATTAACCATTTTACTGCTTGCATATGATATCCCATGTAATAGGATTGACACTTTGTTACAAACTTTACACTATTATTTCAGTATAATAATATTATTCTTAAGAGCTTATCTCTGTGTACTTTTGTATATTTTTATGTTACTAAGATCACTGTATAAGTAATATATTGGTTCCATTGTTGCCTGCTGGCCTCAGTCAGGGCTGAAAAGGCCTTTGGACCAGCCCACCTGGATAATGTAAAAATAAAATAAAGGAGACTTGTCACACAGGGCCTTGCATTTCTTGCAGAATTATGGAGGGCAATAAAAGGAGGTGATTAAAAATTATGTGGAAAACAAAAGGTTTTATAAAGATTTGCTATTCCTTGCTACAAACTCTTGGTAAATCCCTACTTAAAGTATCTAAGTTGTATAAAATCTTATAATTACCAAGAAGAAGACGGGGAAGTGACTGTCAGGAAGACAACAGTAGCTCACTTCAGATGATATGCAAGGTGATAAAACCTTTAAAGAAAGGCAGAGTTAGAAAGAAGACATGCTATGAATATTCAAGTTCTTCAACATATTCAAGAGTTTAAGAGGAGTATGGTCTTTCAGAAAAATGTGTATGAATTAAAGAGGAACATTTGAAGATTTAGGATGTTTGGCTCATAAAAAAGTATATGGGAGCCTAATTTAACAAAATAGATGTGGCATGATTAGATCATATGTTTTCTGTAGTTTGTAGGAGAATTCAAGAATACACAGAACAACAAGAAAGCAGATTTTGTGAGGCAAACAGAACTTAAACTGTTGGTTATGCAAGATGAGCAGTTTGTTAGCTTCACAGAGAAATAATAGACTAGATAAATAAATCAATTTTTATTAGCCACTAGAATCTGTGAGCCTTTACTTTTATTTTTGCATCTCTTTACTTACTGTATAACATTTGAATTGTGATCATTTTCTAAATCTTCACACTTGTGCTTTGCGAAGACTATTTTATTTTATTTTATTTTACATTTGTTGTCTGGGAGTGTCCGACTGAGCTAAAGTCCTTTTTCAGCGGAGGCCTGGGGAGAAAAGCTCCAAATAGTACAGACAATTTAGAACAACATAGAAATGTCATGGTAATTTCAAAACGCAGTAGTTACAAAAGTTTACAAGCCTAAAATCAAAAAGCAGCTAACAACTAAAGCATAGGAAGTCACATGCAGTGGTTAAAAAAAGTTTACAAATCTAAGAACAAAAAGCAGTTAACAACAAAATGTATAGGAAGTTACTTAAAATGTATTGTTACGTGCCCTGACTTTTATAATTTTTTCTTCTTTGACTGAACAGGCTATATCAGACCTCAGGGGAGAGGGGATTAACTAATTTGTAAACTAGGATAGAGCACTGATTCCACTGGACCAATTTCTGTATCAGCCTAGAGACTGAAAGACGGCCCAGAAACTTTAATAATATATAGGTTCATAGGTTCATACTAGGCTATCTGCCCTAGGGCATTTATAAGCCTAGCCAGAATGTGTTTGGCTTTTGCCACCCATTTTAAATTTATTTTGCTATGCCCTTTTTCGAGGTTAGTATACTGTGCCTCTGTCTAACAGTGACACAGAAGTGATACCCATGGTAAACCTATGATCTCCCATCCACTCATCCAGATTCTTCCTGAAGAGACTCAGTGAGGGACTCTGCCTAACCTGGACTGGGATTTTATTCCAGAGTGAAGGGAGCCTCTGGGTTATGAATCTGTCCCTCCAGCATGTCCTATTTATTTCAGTGCTGAGGTTGAAGTCTCTTGAGCGCGTAGCTCGATGGGATTTGGATTTTCTGAGGTGCAGCATGTCCATTAATTCCAGGTTGGACATGGCTTTATACGTCAGGCACAGATCGCCTCTGAACAGACGGTATGCCACTGAGTAGAGCTGGAGTTTCTTTAACTGGGCAGCATATGGCATCTGTTTGAGCCCTTTGATCCTCTTGGTGAGGTACTTTTGGGGTCTTTCCAGTTGCTGCAGGTGTCTGGTAAGGTACATCCCAAAAGGGACATTGTACTCAATTATGGGCCTGATTAGGGATGAGTAAAGAGGCACGATGACCTCCCCTGATCTAGATGTGAATCCCTTCATGATTAGGTGGGCTATATAAAATGTTTTTCTAACCACTTTGGCCACGTGGTTGTCAAATGAGAGATTGCTATCAACTTGGGTCCCCAGGTTCCTAATTACTTCTTCTGTACTTAATGGATTACCACCTATGTGGTAATTTGTGGGCACTTTATTTTTGCCAAAGGGGATGACTATACACTTTTGGCATTTAGCTTGAGGCCATGGCTCTGGCACCAGTTGTCTGTTTCTATGAGGCCCTTTTGGAGGATGCTTGTGTCAGCTGGAGAGTCGATTATGGCGCCCAGTTTGCAGTCATCTGTGAACTTGGTCAGCCACAGTCCTTCTGTGTTGGCCTGTACCTCCGAGAAATATATACCGAACAAGAGAGGTCCCAGGACTGAGCCTTGTGGGACACCACTTGTAACTGGTTTGGAGTCTGACATAGCTCCAGCAATTCTAACCATGTGGGTTCTGTCCTTGAGCCAGTTTGCAATCCATCTAGTGACATAGGGGTTTATATTTAAGCTGGTGAGCTTATCTATAATGCCCGATATAAAATTAAGACTAAATACGTATTTCATTTATTGATCTGTAAAAAAAATGGGTACTTTTCCATTATTGGGGCAACACACAATGATCGCACAGCCTTTAGCTCTGAATCAAAACAAAGCTTAACCAAATGGTTGTTAGCCCTTAATGGAAACAAAGCTTAACCAGGCTAATATTTTACTGAGTCCTGCTCATTTATAAACATCTTCCATGAAAAGAGAAAAAGCATGTCCAAAAAGAGGCACTTATGTAAAATCAGTACAGGCACACCCCAAGCTAACAGCCCATTCTTTTTCATAAATCTTTTTCAGTCACATCCTTTACCCAATTCCTTCCCCTTTGTTGATCTCCACTGTTATTTTAACTGCACAAAACTAGGACAGGTAGAACTGGCAGTCATCTGTAAAAAATGGTCTGATGTTTAGGCATGTACTTTTATGTTCCTTTGTGACAGTTCAAAAGTTGTAGCATTACGGCTTATAGGTTCATAGGTAGGTACTAGGCTATCTGCCTGAGGGCATTTATAAGTCTAGCCAGAGTGTGTCGGCTTTCGCCACCCCATTGATTAATTAACTGATCCTCTGTCAAGCAGAGCCAATGAAGTGATCCCAGGAGTGTATTTTCTGTTACCCATCCACTCGTCAAGGTTTCTCTTGAAGAGAATTAGTGAGGGGCTCTGCCTGATGTAATTTGGAATTTTGTTCCAAAGCATGGGGAGTCTCTGTGACAGGAATCTATCCCTCCAGCATGTTCTATTTATTGTTGTGGTGAGGTTTAGCTCACTAGTGTGCGTGGCTCACAGTGACTTGGATTTCATTAGGTGAAGCACCTTTTCTGCCTCAATGGAGGCCATCAATTCTGAGTTGGACCATCAATTCTGAGTTGGACATGGCTTTGTAAGTCAGGCAGAGATCACCTCTGAGTAAGCGACATGCCACTGAGTACAGCCGGAGTTTTTTCAGTCGGGCTGCATAGGACATATGTTTGAGACCAGTAATCCTCTTGGTGAGGTACTTTTGTGGTCTTTCCAGCTGTTGGAAGTGTCTTATGAGGTACATCCCAAATGGGGCATCGCACTCTATGATGGGTCTAATGAGTGACAAATAGAGGGGCACTATAACCTCTTTATTTCTAGATGCGAACCCTTTAGTAATTAGATGGACCACATAGAAGGATTTCCTAACTACTTTGGCAATATGATTGTCAAAGGAGAGATTACTCTCTACCTGGGTCCCCAGATCTCTTATAACCTCTTCTGTATTAAGGGGGCTGCCACCTATGTGGTAATTCGTGGGTGGTTTGTTTTTCCCAAACGGGATGACTATGCAATTTTTGGCATTCAGCTTGAGGCCATGACTTTGATACCAGGTGTCCATCTCAGTAAGGCCCTTTTGGAGGATGTCCATGTCAGCCGGAGAGTCAATTATGGCTCCCAGTTTGCAGTCATCGGCAAACTTGGTTAGCCATAGTCCTCCTGTGTTTGCCTGTACTTCTGAGAAGTATATGCCAAACAGTAGAGGTCCCAGGACCGAGCCTTGTGGGACACCACCTGTGACTGGTTAAGAGTCAGACCTGGAGCCTGCTATTCTTACTGTTCTGTCTATAAGCCAGTTGGCAAAACATTTCGTGACGTAGGGGCTTATGTTCAGGCTGGTGAGTTTTTCCTGTAATACCCGAGTGGGGAATGGTGTTGAAAGCCTTGGCGAGGTCAAGGTAGGCTGTGTGAACCACCTTTCCCTCATCTATGGCCTTGGTGACTGTCTCGAAAAAGTCAACCAGCTTTAGTAGGCATGATTTGCCCTTAACAAAACCGAACTGGGTCGGGTCAAGTGTTTGGAGGTTCCCAATGTCTTTGTTAATGAGTTCCATGATGATGCGCTCCATAGCCTTGCAGACCAGGCTAGTCAGGCTTATGGGGTGATAGTTACCAGGGTCAGTTGTGGCCCCTCCTTTGTGGAGAGGAATAACCATTGCTGTGCACCATTCTATGGACACGTAGCCTGTAGAGAGGCTGAGGTTGAACAGTGTGTTTAGGTGGGGGGTTATTTCATTTGGTAGTTCTTGCAAGACGCAGCCTGGGACACCATCTGGTCCCACTGATGATATGTTTTTGGCTTTTGATAGGGCTGTTTTCACCTGTGGGTCTGCAGTTTTTGGGATACTACATGTTTCTGGCATTGTTGTGGGCCCTTTTGGAGGTGAGAGGGGGTTGGAGTTTGCACTGAATCTATCTGCCAGGATGTTGGCAATATCAGTAGGTTCAGTATATTTTGTGCTATTTTGCACTAGTTCAGTGCATATCTGTGAGTTGCCACTTAGATTCTTAACATAGCTAAAGAAGGCTTTGTGGTTATCTTTTGAATCCTTGGCTATTTTTCTTTCGAAGTTAACCTTGGATGATTTCATGAGGGACCTCAGTTTCTTACTGATACTGATCAGGGATGTCTTTCCTTCTTGGGATTTGCTTTTTTCTGAACTAGTTTCCTCCTTCTATTGTATAGCCTGTTTACTGCAGGGGTCCACCAAACTGGTTTTCTTCTCTTAGAGGAGTGAGTCTTGGTTTTGCTAGGGATGGCACAATCCATGCATCCTTGTAGGTGCTCATAGAGTGCATTTGTAAAGGTTTCTGCATCTTGGGCAGCGTTATCCTTTAGCGTGGGGGCTGTGAAACTTACCACCTCTGTCTTAAGTAAGGTGAAATTTGCTTTAGAAAAGTCTTTTACTGTGGTTTCCTTAGTTGTGTGGTGGTGGTGGGGTGTGGACATTCAGAGTGATTAGTTTATGGCCTGATCTAACCAGTGACGGGTTGACCTCCGGTGTGGAACACCTGTCGCCCATGTTGGTAATGACCAGGTCCAATATGTTTTCACCAATGGTAGGGGAGTTTACCTGCTGATCCATAGGTTCATAGGTTCAGAGGTTGGTACTAGGCTATCGGCCCTAAGGCCTATACAAGCCTAGTCATAACAATTCCCTGGATATTTCTTCCCACAATATTTACTTCTCTGGACCCCTGTCTAGCAGGGCAACTAACATGATCCCCCGGGTAAATTTCCTATCTCCCATCCAATCATCAAAGTTCCTTTTGAAGAGGGCCAAGGAAGCGCTCTGCCTGACATGTATGGGCAGTCTATTCCAGAGTATGGGGAGTCTATGGGTCAGGAACCTATCCCTCCAGCATGTTTTGTTCATTGTGATGACAAGGTTTAGATCCCTGGAGCATGTGGCTTTGAGGGATTGGGATTTCTTAAAGTGGAGCATGTCCAACAGCTCAGGATTTGACATGGCCTTGTATGTTAAGCAGAGATTACCTCTGAGTAGACAATATGCCACAGAGTATAGCTGGAGTTTTTTTAGACGGTCAGCATATGGCATTTGCTTTAGGCCTGTGATTCTTTTAGTGAGGTATTTCTGTGGCCTTTCCAGCTGTTGTAGATGTCTTGTGAGGTACATACCAAACCGGGCATTATACTCTATTATGGATCTAATGAGGGATGAGTACAGTGGGACAATGACCTCCTTTTTTCTGGATGAAAAGCCCTTAGTGATGAGGTGTGCCACATTGAAGGATTTCCTGACTGTTGTGGCGATGTGGTTATCGAAAGTGAGACCACTGTCCACCTGTGTCCCTAAGTCTCTCATCATACTTTCAATGTTTACTGTTCTGCCACCTATGTGGTAATTCATGGGTACATGTTTTTTTCCAAAGGGGATAACTATACATTTCTTGGCATTAAGCTTGAGCCCATGGCTCTGGCACCAGGCATCTGTTTCTGTAAGGCCCTTTTGTAGAATATCCACATTATTTGGGGATTCAATAATAGCTCCCAGTTTGCAGTCATCTGCGAACTTTGTTAGCCAGAGTCCCTTAGTGTTGGCCTGTACTTCAGAGAAGTAGATGCCAAACAAGAGTGGTCCCAGGACTGAACCCTGAGGTACTCCACTTGTCACTTATCTGGAGCTGAATTTGGAGCCAGCTACTTTTACAGTCTGGGTTCTGTCAGTAAGCCAGTTGGCAACCCGTCGAGTGATGTAGGGATTTATGCCCAGCTTAGTAAGTTTATCTATGATTCCAGAGTGGGGGATGGTGTTGAAGGCTTTGGCGAGGTCCAGATAAGCTCTGTGGACCACCTTACCCTCGTCCACAGTTCTGGAGACTGATTCGAAGAAGTCAATCAGGTTCAGAAGACAAGCTTGGCCCTTCACAAACTCAAACTGGGTGGGGTCCAGTGTTTGAAGGTTGCCAATGTCTTTGTTTATAAGTTCCATGATAATGCGTTCCATGCCCTTGCAGATCAGGCTCATCAGACTGATGGGACGGTAATTCCCGGGATCCAAGGTGGATCCCCACTTGTGGAGTGGGATAACTGTAGCTGTGCACCACTCAGTGGGCATGAAACCTGAGGTGAGGCTATGATTAAACATGATACTTAGGTGATGTGCCAGTTCATTTTGTAGTTTATGTAGTACACAGCCTGGGATGTCATCTGGTCCCATGGATGATGCATTCTTAGCTTTGGAGAATGCGGTTTCTACTTGTGTGGCCGTGATTACTGGAATTTTGAAATCTTTTGGTATTGAGAGGGCATGTGAGGGGGGTGAAGTTGGCACTAAATCTATCTGCCAGGATATTGGCAATATCTTTGGGATCAGTATATTTAATGCCATTCTGTTGAAGTTCAGAGCAGATCTAAGCATTGCCATTTAGATTCTTGACATAACTATAGAATGCCTTGTGGTTGTCTTTGGAATCTTTGGCAATTTTATTTTCGTAACTAGCTTTTGAGGATTTTGTGAGGGATCTCAGCTTCTTGCTGAGGCTGGTGAGGGAGTTTTTTGCTTCCTGGGATTTTCCTCTTTTCTGCAACAGTTTCTTCCTTCTGTTGTATAGTTTGTTTATAGCAGGGGACCACCAGATTGGCTTCCTTTTTTTGGAGGAGAGCATCTTGGTTCTATTTGGGATGGCACAATTCATGCACGAGTGGATGTGCTCATACAGTGCCTTAGTGTAGGATTCTGCAGTCGAACTTTCAGATCCTGTCTGCATGGGTTTCATGAAGTTTGTCACCTCTGACTTCAGTAGCATGAAGTTGGCTTTGGAGAAGTTTTTTAAGAAGGTTTCCTTACTGAGGGGTGGAGGTGGCATGTGGATGTCAAGGGTGATTTGCTTATGGTCAGACCTGACCAATGAGGGGGTGACCACTGGTGTGGAGCATCTATCTCCCATGTTGGTAATGACCAGGTCTAGCATATTGGAGCCCCTGGTGGGACAATGGATTAGTTGATCCAGGGCGTTGGAATTTATGAATTCCAAGAACTGTTGGGAAAAGGAGTTGGTACCCGAGTAGTTTTCCCAGTTAATGGCAGGGTAGTTGAAATCACCCATTATTAGGGTGTTTGGGTGTATCTTAATATTTTCCAGTATGTTTAGAATGGTGTGGTGAGAATATTGGGGCATAGTGGGGGATCTGTAGCAAGCTACAATTTGGATTGCAGTCTTACCTAGTGTTAGTTGCACCTGGAGAATTTCAGATGCATTGTGTTGGGCAACTAGCCTGGAGGTGTGAATATCCTTGGTGAATATGGACACTCCTCCATCTTTAGTGTTTCGGTCTTGGTTTTGTGGCCAAAAGGTGTAATAAGAGTTTTAGCCTGGTACTGCAGGGTTGCTCCCTGGAGCCTTGAACAAAGTCTCAGTTACTGCACAGATATCGATGCTCTCCATTTTTAGGAATGCCTCGAAAGAGTGCATTTTGAGGTTTAGACTTCTAGCATTGAGTGGCATGACCTTCAGATTTTGCATGCTTTTATCTGTTATGGTGTTGGTTTTGTCCTTTGAACCTTGCCTAAAAAAGGCACTATAGGGGTGGCAAGAGCTTTAGCCAGTAACCTGAATCCCAGGGGTGACAGGTGCAGACCATCTCTGGCAAAGCATAGTGGTTTGTCGATCATGTCTTCCCAGGCAGACAGATACTGGATCCCCTTTGAATGACGCCAGAAGCTTAGATAATTGTTGAAGTCAATCATTTTGTCCTTATACTGTGGTATCATTCTGGGCGAAGGCAGGGTGCTACTCAGGGTTAGGGTCAGGGCGTTTGAGTTGATGAATCCCAGGAAGCGCTGGGCCTGGAAATTTGTACTTGAGTAGTTTTCCCAGTGAATGGTAGGGTAATTGAAATCACCCAATATCAGGGTGTTTGGTAGGACCTTCATGTTTTCCAGTGTCTCCAGAAAGGCGGAGTGGTGGTCCTGAGTCATGGAGGGTGATCTGTAGCAATCCACAATTTGCATTGCAGATTTGCCCAATGTTAGGTGCACATGGATGATCTCAGAGGTATCATGCTGCTCCACTAACTGGAGGTGTAGGTATCCTTGATGAATATGGATACACCCCCTCCTTTTATGTTTTGGTCCATGTTCTGTGGCCAAAATGTGTGGTATGAGTTGTAGCCCAGTAGTGCTGCTTATATGAGAAGTGCGCTTGCTGGAGTGAAACACCGCAGCCACACAGGAAGAACTTGAGGACAGCAGGAGCTATATGAAAACGACGTTACTGTACCTGGAGCTTTTGGACTATTAATCCATTGTGTTTTACAATGTGAATGGGTTACAGTCTGTGGAAACTGCACATTATTCCTTTTGTTTCATAATTTTCACTTGAAATGTTTTGTCAGAGGAAGTGAAGGCTGTACTCACATCAGCAGCAACAGTATGATCATATGGACCACGTGTTAATATTCCAAGTGCTCATTAAACCTGTTGCCCTGATAACGGAAAAGTACTAAAGAATGTCTAAACTAATCTGTTGCTGTTTATCAAGTGGACTGATGCCTTCACAGAAAATGTTTGAAAGTTAAAAATTAAAGTGAACATTTTTCAGATATTTGGTACTTCTCTGAACAATTGAACAGCTCTTTCAGATTCATTGTGGCACGATTTAAGAAACAATGGGCTGACAGACTGAACATTTTCTGTCAATTGGATAATGTAATTCTGTCTACACTGAAGTAAGCTTGAATACCAAAACTAGATATAAAATTATAATTTATGTAACAGAAAACATACCTGTGGTACAAGATACAGATTAAGAATACGTGCAATAACAGTAGATATTTCTGAATAGGCTTCTCCCACTACAGCTTTTACTAAAGAGTCAAGATTTTTGTAGTCGCACTCCACAGGCACACTGTTTTCATGGGATTTAGTTCCACTGAGAAATCTCATAACACCTTCCACTGCAAAAGTAGCGTCATCACAGGTGTCATATATTTCATATCCAAGTTTGATATCTGGAAGCAGAGCAGTTGAATTGTTGATCATTTCTATTGAGTACACCATTGACTGTGCCCAGATAAATGCCCGTATATCAAATCTGAAAGGCAGAGAAAATATGCCAATAATATACATGGGAATGAACTAATTATACATGCTGTTGAATTTCAGAATGTTTATGGCTGCAGAATGGGTAGTTTGCAGAGCTTTTTGTTAAGGAATTTGTCAGCCTAATAGCACTGCACTTTTCTCTTCAAATATTTGATATGCATTTTGGAGACAGGTTGTCAAAGCATTGCAGTTTGGAATTGCTTTCATTTATACAGTTTTAATGGGTCTATATTAAAAGCCCGAAAGGCCGTAACATCGAAGCTATGTACATCGACACATAAAGGTTAATGTACATAAACATCGAAACACGTAATCGGCAAAAATCACAACTCCGAACATGTTACGTCAACAAAGAGTGCCTCACATGTACATTCACATTAACATTAAAAACTTAAATTAACCCACTTTTGCAGAGGGGCAAACCCCATGCGGGGGCTGTGCCCCCCAAACCCCCCTACTTAAATATACCAACTTCGAGACCGCTGGGGAAAAGGATATATTTCCTTATCCCCACGATCATGCTGCTGGCTAAACAAACACATTTGGCATTGTGATTTTTGCCGATTACGTGTTTCGATGTTTATGTACATCGACCTTTATGTGTTGATGTGCATAGCTTCGATGTTACGGCCTTTCGGACTTGTAATATAGACCCATTTTAATATGTTGAGAATAGTAGTTTCTGTTATTGCTTAGAATATCAAACAAAACATCTTAAAATTTGATTTTTTAGTGAATTTGCACTACTACCAGAAGTATATTTAAAATGTAAGTTAAATGAAGGATTTGTTTTCTCATCAAAGTATAACATAATGTTTTATTCGGCTGTTCCCTTAAGCAGTCATAATGTACAAACGAAAGGCTCTAATGTTCAAGCAATTTAGAATAATGGCTTATCAGAGACACAGTTAAGAATTCTGACAGTTGTGTTGCTTGCAGAAATTGTGTCATGATTAAACTGCTATCTTCCAGAAAAAAACAAAAACAAAACAAAGGTGACTAATGCTGTTTTTCAGTAGTTTACCATATAGTCTAAAGAGTTAATGTACTTTCTGATCACTGACTGATCACTAATTATATCTGCTGACTGATAAGTTAATACCTAAACCAAAAAGCTAACAATGGTAAGCAGGAGGATTATATGACTTTTCTTTTATGCCAATTATGTCTGATAGTAAAGATTAGATTTTCAAAGCTTATTTCATAGTTTCATTTAGAAAAACAAAATAACAAGAGAATCATATCTCATTAACATCTTCTTGGTGTGGAATGTCATACCACTAGCAATATAACACATCTTGGATTCCAAAGCATTTTCTGAAAAAGAAACTTAAAAAGCATAAGAGAAACAAATGCAAGTATTTTGTGAACAATAAATGCTACTAAGATAGTACATACAGTAATGTTATCAATAAAATGTTTTATTTATAGCGACAATAGTCAGTGCATTCATAGTTTATCCATATATGCTATAACATATTATAATATACACAAACCCAAATTTATATTTTTGTTTCACTTTTACAAAGTGTCATATCTTGAAAACTGCATACCCTAGGCATATATTGTTAGAAATTCTTTAATCAGGAATAATCTTTCACATGATGACAAGAAATTCATCTATGAGTGCATGCTTATTGTGTGGTTTACAGAAATATGAAAACATATGGATGGTGCAGTAGTGCACTGGTAGTGTTGTCCCCTCACAGCAAGAGGTTCTCTGGTTCAATTCTTGGCTGGAGTGCCTTCTGTGCGGAGTCTGCATGTCCTCCCTGTATTCATGGGGGTTTCCTCTGGGTGCTCCAGTTTCCTCCCACATTACAAAAACATGCATCTGGAGTGTTTCTCCCTGGGCCGCCACTGAAAATTGGCTTTGTTCCAAGTCAGACTTTCCTGGTAAATGAATGTTAAATAAAAAATAAATATGCTTAATTCTAGCATTATAAATAACACTGAATATATAAAAATAAAAAAATACAATCCACAGCCGGGGAATGAACGTGTCATACACTACAAAAGCAACAAAATAATAAACATAAAATCCTGGTGTTGGAACGACCAAAGCTGAAACCAATGGAGTAGGTAAAATGTTCAGAACCACAAATGTCCACCAAATAAATGATCCAAACAGCTCCTAGTAAAATCTTTAATTCACCACATCAGACATAGGTAAGCGCTTTCACCCACAAAGGGCTTCCTCAGACCATATAACTTCAGGGTATAATGAAACATTTTATAGAAAAAAGGCACCAAACCATCACAATTAATCAATCAACACCCATTTAAAAACAATGACATTACTAAGAGTCCTGTGCATATAAAATAAAACTATACCTAAAATATATAAAGGTAAAATATGTACTTACAGAATATGAGTGCAAATACAACACATTCAACATATATATATAAATAAAAATAAAATTTGATATACACATCAATGTGCGTATAGAAGTAATATTCAAGATATATATATATATATATATATATATATATATATATATATATATATATATATATATATATATATAAAACTAGCCACATACTGGAAACAGTAGAATTAGCTGATAGTTCATAGGAATTATGTCATGTTCATAGGAAATATTATTATATGATAGTAACACTGTTAAGGGGATTGCCCCGGGGGACAATGGCTCGCATGTATCCTCACGTGCCACGAGTGACATGGACTTGAATAGAAATCAGTCTATTGATATTGATGCTCGAAATAACTGTGTGAATGAGCTGACAGATGATAGCGTGATTATACATAATATGAAAGACCCTACTGAATCAGTGGTTAGGAGAAAGACTCCAAGGGATACCCAGAGAATAGAGAATGCCACCAACAGTGTGGTTAGTAATGAAGCTGCTTTACGCCCTTTCCCCATATCACAACAATTCATGGGGGCGGGGGGGGAGAACCAGATCCAGGAGCAGGGGCAGACAGAAGAGGAAGCTCTCTGCAGAGTTCCAAACAAGCCAGAACTTGAAGAAAATGTGGGCGAAACCCACAACACATTAGTGTATGATTTATAATCTCGTACACTAACACCAGATACAATTGGAGTCCTATCAAGAGGACTATCTTTTGTACCTACATGTAAGAGTATATTGACTGAGGCTGTGATTGATTTCAAGATGTTTGTGAGGAACTTGTGTCTCAAATTAGAATTTAAGAATTTGAACTCCACATGTGATGGCATGACTTTTAAGAATCCGAGTGTATATACACCAGGGATACCGCCTGCAGCGGCAACTTTTAGCAAATTAGTTGAGAATGATTTATATAGTATGCATGCAGGGGAAAGACACACAAGATACCATAGTAATTTGAATTTTAGCCAGAGGAAAGCCCTAAGGGAATTGAGGAATGATTCCTCTATAGCTATCAGGTCTGCTGATAAAGGAGGTTGTTTGGTGGTTATGTATTTTGATTATTATGATCAAGCAATGAAACGATTGTTGGAAGATGATAGATTTTATAACAGAATAGGACAAGAGACTGTGTTTGCACATGTGCATAGGACCCATGGGATGCTGGAAGATTTGGTTAAAAGCCATGTTATTACACAGGAATTCTATGAATATTTGTTGGTCACTGATCCCTTTGTACCAATAATTAATGGTGTGCCTAAACTCCATTAGGATGGTAGATTTCCACCCATTCTACCGATAGTTGCAGGGAGAGGGTGGCTGGCTGAACCCTTCTCCAGATATGTGGAGAAGTTATTACAGCCTGTGGTGGACTCTAACAAATATATTGTAAGAGACACCAAACAGTTTTTATTAGACCTATATAGTTGTATGAAGGAGGTATCCAACGGATTACAATACCAAATGGTTACTGTGGATGTTCAGTCACTCTTTACAGTGATCCCTAATGATGAAGGAATACAAAGGTTTTATGACTATTTGAAAAACAATGCCTAGCATAGTGACTCCATGATAGATTTATTGGTTCTATTTTTAGAGGTGGTGTTGGAAAACAATATATTCATGTTTGATTCTGATTACTACTTACAGAGGGACGGCGTAGCTATGGGCACTTCTTGCGCCAATGGCTACGCCAACCTATTCATAGCAGCCCGGGAGATGGATATGTTGTTCAAGTTAGAAGAGTTCCAGACTGACATTTTGTTCTACAGGCATTTTGAAGACGATGTGTTTTTTGTTTGGAAAAGAGGGGTCAGTGAGCTTGAGAGCTTTATAGTTAAAATTAATGGTTTAACTTCATTCCTGAAAATTAGTTGTGAATTCTCAGATAGGTGGATCTCGTTTCTAGATGTGTATGTTGAAAGACTTGAGAATGGCATGTTGAATACAGGGTTATACAGGAAATTAGGCCACAGGAATGCATTTTTACATAGACATACATATATTTTTGGGAATATAGTGAGAGGTCAGGTCATGAGAGCTTCACGCTATACACCTCTACCGGAGAATTTGGATAGAGAACTTAGTGACCTGTGCACTAGATTTGAAGCTAGAGCATATAAAAGCAGTGATATACAGAAAGGATTTCATGATTTGCCAATGTTGAGAATGGATAGGGCAACTCCACATTTTTCAGACTGTTGTGAGAAGGGACATGACTGTGATGACAATCCAGTGAACAAGAATGCGATAAGGATACCTATTTTCTATACACAGGATGTAGGTGTAATCAAAGACATTATCAGAACACATTGGCATATACTTTCAATAGATCCTGACATTAGAGAAGTTATAACTGACACTCCGCATTTTGTATATAAACATAAATCCAATCTGAAGGAATTATTATGTCATACCAGGCATATACAGCATCCCATGGAACCAGCATGTACATCTCCATGTAACCAATGCAACTTTTGTAGTAGCATTGATTCTAATGGTTCTTTTATTAATCCCTTAAGTGGTGAGAGGTTTGTATTTAGGGTCCATGCTAACTGTCAGTCCGAGCATGTGGTCTATTTGGCATCTTGTGTCTCATGTGATGCATTCTATGTTGCGTGGACTGACAGGAAACTTAAGGATAGAATAAGGGAACACTTGTATCAGATCAGAATTGGGTCCCTTGTGAATGCCCTGTCTGAGCATTACATCAGTACAGATCAAACCCACACTTTTTTTGTTCAAAGTGATAGAGAGAATACCTGTTAGTTCTAGAAGTGGAGATACTAGAAGCAAGACAGAGACGCAGGAGGCCAAGTGGATCATTAGGTTAAGGAGTGATAGATACCCTGGTCTGAATGACAAAGTATCAATGAGACCCTTTTTAAAGAACAGGAGACTTAAATGATTCATCATTTGAGTTATATATGTGCATAATCCATTTATATTTTTGGTGATGTAGTAGACATAATTCCTAAGAACCATCAGCTAATTCTACTGTTTCCAATATGTGGCTAGATTTATATATATATATATATATATATATATATATATATATATATATATATATATATATATATATATATATATATATATATATATATAAATATATATATATATATATATATATATATATATATATATATATATCTTGAATATGATTTCTATACGCACATTGATGTCTAAATCAAATTTTATTTTTATTTATATATATATATATATATATAAAAACATGCTGGCTATGCCCTTGCAACTCCCACTCTAATATCATCCACCCCATCCAACCAGTACCTTTCTTTCCACTCCACTAACTACCTTGATTATAGCAAGCTCAGATGCTCATAAGCCTAGTACTTATTATACAGCAGGAACTTCTCATTGTAACATTTGTTAATGTCTGTTACGTACTTCACAGATAAAGATTCTAGTTGTCTACTGATGTACTATGTTCTTCATCTGTAAATATGTTGTAAGTAATTGCTATGTTAAATTGTTAATCGCTATGTAATCCAATGTAACTACTGTCTGTTTATTTTACTGTGGAGCTTTTCTCCCCGGGCCTCCGCTGAAAATTGACCTGCATCCAGTCGGACACTCCCGGTCAACAAATTTAAATAAATAAATAAATAAATAAGAAATATATTTTTATATATATGTTGAATGTGTTGTATTTGCACTCATATTCTGTAAGTACATATTTTACCTTTATATATTTTAAGTATAGTTTTATTTTATATGCACAGGACTCTTAGTAATGTAATTGTTTTAAATGGGTGTTGATTGATTAATTGTGATGGTTTGGCACCTTTTTTCTATAAAATGTTTCATTATACCTGAAGTTATATGGTCTGTGGAAGCCCTTTGTGGGTGAAAGCGCTTACCTATGTCTGATGTGATGAATTAAAGATTTTACTAAGAGCTGTTTGGATCGTTTATTTGGTGGACATTTGTGGTTCTGAACATTTTACCAACTCCATTGGTTTCAGCTTTGGTCATTCCAACAGCAGGATTTTATGTTTTAACACTGAATATATGTCAAGATGTACAACATACAATGCAATTATCAAAGCCAGTTTTCTTCAACAACATCTTAGGTTTCACCTGATGTCAGGCACCGGTTTGTCAGTCACTTGTCTTTTGAAGTATTAAGTACCTAGAGAAATATTGTTGACATAGGTCTCACCATTATGTAAATATAAACTTAAATATGAAAACATGAACAATAAGGTACAAATGGAGATTAATTCTCTGTGGGACATCCTTGACTAACAATCTTAGTGTCATTTTGTTAATAACTCTTTGTTCTTTTTAATACTATTATTAGCTGGTAAGTCACTTATTTAAAGAAGCCAGACCCAAGAAAGGCCTGGGTGCTATAAGAAGCTATGGGTATGAAATGGAAGTATATAAAAAGGTGCTATAGGCTTGGCTCGCTTGCTGTGCTCTCCCTGAATATTGCTGATCTCTGTCTGCATTTTATTTTGAATTGAAGTTTTCCTTTAAGGTTTGGTTACTTCTATTTTTATCTTCTTTTGGAGTTACATTTGTTTTATTTTAAGTTTTCTGTTCTGTTGGAGTTTTAAGAGGTCTTGGCTGGGATCAGTTAGAAAAGATAGCAAAGAATTCCTTTGCAAACAGTGAATAACCACAGCTAATTAGTGAGAGGAACTGAGAAATAACATTCCTCATTTAGCTATAAATATTTGGAAGCATCTCTATTCAGCTTGAGTGCTTGTTTGTCTTGCTTACTTTACTCTCCCTGAATATTGCTGACCTCTATCTGCAATTTATTTTGAATTGAAGTTTTTCATTTAATAATTGGTTACTTCTATTTTTTCTATCCTTTTTTTGTATTACATTTGTTTTGTTTTAAGTTTTCTGTTCTGTTAGAGTTTTAAGAGGTCGTGGCTGGGATCAGTTAGAAAAGTTAGCAAAGAATTCCTTTGCAAACAGTGACTAACAGCAGCTAATTAGTGGGTAGAGCTGAAAAATAGCATTCATCATTTAGCTAGAAATATTTGGAGGCATATCTCTTTAGCTGGACTCCTTGTTTGGCTTGCTTGCTGTACTCCACCTGAATATTGCCATTTTCTGTTCTGTTGGAGTTTTCAGAGGTCTTGGCTAGGGTCAGTTAGCTGGAGTGATTGGCTTGCTTGCTATACTCTGCCTGCATATTGCTGATCTCTATCTGCATTTTATTTGGAATTGAAGGTTTTTATTTAAGGTTTGGTTACTTGGTGGCTTTTGAGTTGCCCGTTCTTACTATAAATCTGATTTTGGACACTCCTCCCAGTCCCATCTCATCAGCTCATTCTACTAAGTAGAGAGAGATCGGTTGGGAAGGACCAGCCCTTAGTTTCTTAACCTTGAATTATATTCTGTTTCCTCCCCTCCCACTTAACTTATAAAAATTGCACTTTATTCAGCTGCTTTTACTGTTTTTGTGCTTCTTCCTACTTTACTTAGCTTTTTTCTGCATGTTCATTGTGTTCTGTTGCATTTAGTCTGCTGCATTTACTACTGCTTGTTATAGCCTGATTACATTGTAACTGTTATTCTAAGCCTCTTAGTTTTGGTTTAAGCACTTGGGTTTCATGCCAGTTATTTTGCATTAAGATGGTTTGTAGTCTACACTCTTGTGGGAAGACAGGCTTTTGAGCTGGGAATTGTTGGTTGAATGCTTACTGTGCCAGTTGTTCTAAGTGTCTTTGTTCTGGTTTAAGCACTTGGGTTCTACACCAGTTATTTCATACTAGGTAGGTTTGTGATCTATGCTCTTGTGAGTGTATTCGACTTAATTGCTGCTTATTTAAACTGTTTTTTTTTTTTTTTTTTTTTTTTTTTTGCTGCTGTGACTGATATTTTCTGCACCTTGAATTTCTGGTACTTCTGCATTTTATAGCATAGGCCAGATTCAGGCTTGCTGAATCTTGACTGTTTGATATCATTTGAGCACTAAAGCCAGCCATCTTACATTAAGAAGGCTCCCCTGCACCCTTGTGGAAGAAGTGTGCAGCCAAGGACCCATCTGAGTTGGGGATTTCTGAAATAAGGCTCATTATTAGCCTTTCCCTTTGGTTACTTTGTATCAAATCATTTAACTTTACTTGTATTTAGGCACTGTGTTTGCGCAGGTTTGCACTCAGTTTACCGGAGCTACTTAGAGATTGCACTGCTGTCTTGCGAGCAGCTCAGTTGTGCATTGTGAAGCAATGACACAGTTTTCTACCTCTAACCCTCCATAGAATAGCCACTTTTTGTTAATTTTACAGCAAAATTTGGTCCATCTAGCCCACTCCTCGCTAGTTACTAGAATATATACCTGATATAATGGACAGACAGTATCTCACCATTTCCCCAGCTGGCGTTATTGACATGGGCATCCTGAGGTAATGATGCAATTGCTTCATGTATACTGACAACCAGTTACTCCTGGAACAAACAAATACAACATGTGAGAGATGTATATTATTAATTTGGACTCAATTCTCTCACATAACAACAAACCAGATATCAAACAAGCTGTCAGCACACACATTTCACCTCTTGCACATAACAACACATAAACCCACATGCATGAAGGTACTTGCTAGAAGCCTACCTAAAGATTAGAGACCTCCCAAGCGCAAACCTACTGCACACACTGCAGACTCAACAGAATCCACTACACATAATAATACATACAACAATGTCTCAGCCAGTAAGCCCATAAGGCAAAACACCTCAAAATCAAATGTCTTAGTCATAGGTGACTCCATAGTGAGACACACAGATGTCCCCCTCACCAGGCTGGACAAGGAGAAGGTCACGGTCAGCTGTCAGGTGCCAGGATCCATCAGATCATGCATGCCCTCAAGTCCTTCAACAACAAGTACTGTTATGACTCTGTCATAGTCCTTGTTGAAGTGAATGACTTGAGACATACCTCAATGGACTATATGAAGAGAGACATGACTGAGCTCTCAGATTTTGTGTCCCAGGCAGATGTGTACCTAGCCTTAAGCAGTATTCCACCATCACCCAGGATGATGCCTCAAAATAAACAAAAAATGATTGACTTCAACAACTGGCTTAGCTTCTGGTGTCAGTCCAAGGGGATCCAGTATCTGTCAACCCGGGAAGATATAATCAACAGACCATGCTTCTTTGCCAGAGATGGTCTTCACCTGCCATCTCTTGGCTTTTGGTTACTGGCAAAGGCACTTGCCTCCCCCATTGTGCCTGTTTAGGCAATGTCATAAAAAATCCTGATGTAAAAATATCTACTAGAGACAAACTCAGGGTTATGCTGCTTAATGCTAGGAGTCTAAATCATAAACTGCACTCACTGGAAGCACTCCTTACCTTGGAAGATGCTGATGTCTGTGCAATCACAGAGACATAGTTCAAGGCTAGAGAGAGCACCCAAGCCATGCAAGGCTACATTGCCTTCCACACATTCATACCTCAAAACAAGCATGAAAGAACCAAAGTGGAGGTGTAGCCATCTTCATTAAAGACAAATACACCTTAAGAGTGGTCAAACAGTATGATTCTGTAGAGCTACTCCAACTCCAACTAACTGTAGGCAAACCCCACCTTCCATGTCATTGTTAGCTATAGGTTCCTCACCATGAATCACAAGAACCACTCTGCCTATCTGGACCTATTTGAATCACTCACTATACAGTAAAACACCTTGGTCATGGGTGATTTCAACTATCCTTCCATTGATTGGGAGTCATATATGAGCAAAAAGAAAAGAAAAGGTGGTGGGAGAATTCAATGCACGACCTCACTTGTGATACCAAAATGAACGCTTTATTCAATATTGCGTTTTCGTCCAAAAGACTTCATCAGATAAAATACGTACTTAAAATCTAAGCTTTTATACCATAATACATGTTATTATTAACCAATCATGTTTCACTTCTAATTAAAAAAAGAATCCCAGTTGAATTCAGCATTTTACAATATACTAATAGTACATTCATGTTCATTTTATATAAGAAATTCCACTATCTAAAATATTAATTTAAAATAAATATTTGTTTAAAAACTTTCATTAGTTTGTAAAAATTGCATCATTCAAAAATTTATGAATTTATTAAGCATTTCAAAGGGTTTACTCTAGAATAACCTTACTTTTTCAATTTGCAGTGAACACTGCCATCTACTGACCTTATTTATTATAGTTTACAAGATTATATTTTAGCAGCTTTTAACTTTAAAAATGGTAAAATGGATATGTTTTCATTTAAACCTGGGGGTCTATTGGCTTCCAGGGCCAGTTGCCACCACAATTCTTTGAAGCCTATATTTTCCTCCCAGGGACCCCCTCTTATATCAATTTTTACTTGATCTAATACAAAAAATCTATATTTATATTCCTTGCAGACAAGTGAGTGCTTAAAACGTGCATTGGTTTCCTTGCATTTTTTGATTTCATAAGTATGTTCGTAAATCCTCTTTTTCAAGGTACGCTCTGTCTTACCCACGTAGTAAGAAGTACATTCCTTGCAAATCGCTAGGTAAATCAATCCCTTAGACTCACAATTAAAGTATCCTTTGCTATATAACCAAATATTTCTACTTTCCAAGTAAATTTTATCTTGGTTGGTTATATACTCACATTGTCTGCATCTTCCACATTTATATGTGCCTATTTTTCCAGGGTTGCCCCTTTCACCTTTGTGTCCTAAATTTCCTTTTTCTAATACATTTTTTATGTTGAATGAGTTTTTAAACACTACTTTTGGGTTGGAATCAAGTAATCCTTCCAAATCCGTGAAGGCTTTGAATTTTTCCCATTCATTGTGAAACAAGTCTTTTACTTTACTATTGAGCGCATTATACTCTAATATGAGTGCTTGTTGGTAGTTGTCTTTCTTTTCTGGAATGTTTTTATAAGGATTTTGTATTTCTTCTTTAAGTCCCAATATAGGTTTGAACCTCCCATTTCTAGCTTTGGACACCTCAGTCCTGTATTCCATGATAAATTCCTTAGGATATCCTCTATCCAGGAACATTCATTCTAATCTATCACATTCCATATTAAATTCATAATCAGTGCTGGTCATTCTGGAACATCTGACGAACTGTCCCTTCACTAAGTTTCTTTTACAATGGTTGGGGTGGTGGGATTTACGAACATACTTATGAAATCAAAAAATGCAAGGAAAGAAATAAGAGGGGGTCCCTGGGAGGAAAATATAGACTTCAAAGAATTGTGGTGGCAACTGGCCCTGGAAGCCAATAGACCCCCAGGTTTAAATGAAAACATATCCATTTTACCATTTTTAAAGTTAAAAGCTGCTAAAATATAATCTTGTAAACTATAATAAATAAGGTCAGTAGATGGCAGTGTTCACTGCAAATTGAAAAAGTAAGGTTATTCCAGAGTAAACCCTTTGAAATGCTTAATAAATTCACAAATCTTTGAATGATGCAATTTTTACAAACCAATGAAAGTTTTTAAACAAATATTTATTTTAAATTAATATTTTAGATAGTGGAATTTCTTATATAAAATGAACATGAATGTACTATTAGTATATTGTAAAATGCTGAATTCAACTGTGATTCTTTTTTTAATTAGAAGTGAAACATGATTGGTCAATAATAACATGTATTATGGTATAAAAGCTTTGATTTTAAGTACGTATTTTATCTGATGAAGTCTTTTGGACGAAAACGCAATATTGAATAAAGCGTTCATTTTGGTATCATAAGTGAGATCGTGCATTGAATTCTCCCAGCACCTTTTCTTTTCTTTTTACTGGTATTTGTGCTGTTTGGAAAAGTTTGCCGTAAAGACTCTTTTTTAGTCATATATGAGCACTAAGGTTCCTGGACTTTGTTAATGCAAATGCTATGGAACAGATAGACTGCACCTCCACAAGGGGTTCAAATGTCCTAGACTTAGTACTCACCAGCAGAGGGGGTCTCTGCACTAGGCCCTGTGTGTTGCCCTCTCTGGTAAGGTCTGATCATAAATCAGTCTCATTCAAAGTAATGATCATACCTGAGCCCCCTCAGCAACAAAAAGGATGAAAAATGTCTCCAAAGCAAACTACAGCATCCTAAGTGGTGGCATAAATACTATCAAACCCTCTGCTACCACTGCCAACAATGACTCCTATACAGAGGTGTACACAAATGCCCTGTATAAACACCTATACAAATGTATAGACTTAGCTATACCTGAACATATAAAAACAAGGTCCTCACAAAAAAATAAGCCACCCTGGAGGACATCAAGCATAAACAGGTTATACAAAAAGAGGAAGAAACTAATGTCTAAGAACAAGAGGGAACTGACTTGGCAGAGGAAGGACACCCTCCACAGCTTGGAAAAGCAAATTAGATATCTTGGAAAGTCCTCTAAAGTCAATTACAGAGATAAAGTAGCATCAGTAGCTAAGGATAATCACAAGGCATTCTTTAGCTACATCAGAAATCTAAAAGAGAAGGCCTAGCTTTGTGCCAAACTAGTAGTGGATGGTACCAGTCATACTGATCCTAAGGACATCACCAACCTGCTAGCAGACAGATTTTGCACAAACTTCACCCCCCCCCTGTTTCCACCAGACATACCTCAAAGTATACCTGTCATCAGTCCTCTACTGAGTATCTCCAAAGAACAGGTCACAACCACACTCTCCATGGCCAAAAACACAGCCTCTATGGGGCCAGATAACATCCCAGGCTGCTTACTAAATGGTCTAAAATAGGACCTAGCAGAATCACTTGCCACTGTCTTCAACCACAGTCTAAGTACTGGCTATGTCCCAGCAGAGTGGAAAACAGCAACAGTAATTCCCTTGCATAAAGTAGGTCCATCAATCAACCCTGGGAACTATAGACTCATAAGCCTAACCAGCCTTATCTGCAAGGCCATGGAGAGAATCATCATTTGCCCCCAACACCCCCTTACTATATATACCAACTGAGAGACCACACTACATTGGAGAAAAGGGGTTTGAAACACTTCGGTATGTGAGATGGGGAAGTGTTAGACAAGCAGTTACTTACCCTGTCGATGAAATGAAAGTTCACTGAGTGAGCTATCGATGTTTATTGTTCAATGTTGAGCTGTTCGATGGCTAGCCCATTTGATGGCCAACAATAGACCCCTATTATTCTATGATGATTATCAAAGCTCAAGTGTAGCTTGTTTCCTCCAAAATGTCGACACATTTAGTAGTTATGCAAATAAATTTTACACTCACCTAGAAAACTGTATAAACTGTCAGTCCCTACCAAAACTAAACTAAAATTAGAAGGGCGATCTACATGTATAAATACTATATTACAGTAAAAGGAAAAAGTTCATTAGAATATATAGAAAAATTAAAGACCCACAAATAAAGGTCAACATCAAAAGGTTGTACGAGGTACAGAAAAATACTATCAGGAAAACAAAAGCTTCCCATGAACATTGGCATTGGAAGCAAAAGATAATTACAGATCCTTCTTTACTTACATTGGAAAGTTACAAAATAAAGCCAAACATTGCCCTAAACTTATTCATAATGCCTCTAGTTACTTTGTTTCAGTGGATATTGAAAATTTGTTGTGAAAAATTCAGCACAGGTTTAATCTCAGAGAAATCAATATAAAACACACATATACCTAAAGATCTCCTCAGCCCCTTATTATCACAAAAGAACAATTGCTAAAAGTACTCTCCAAAATAAAAAAAATACATCCTCTTTGGAATCTGATAACATAACAGGCTGCCTGCTGAACAGCACTAAATTTGTGCTGGTGGACCTACTCCTACAAATATTCAACTTCAGCTTCTCTACTGGCTTTGTCACCGGGATTTGGCCTGCAGCAGTTATGATGCCACTGTACAATGGAAGCCCTAACTTGTACCTTGAGAATTAAATATCCATCAGCCTGACAAGCATCATGTGCAGGGCCATTAAACAATCATAACAGACCTGATAAACAATGCTATAAAACACCTTAGGAGACTTCACTGCCAACAGTTTGAACTTGTTAAGGTAGAACCTGTCTAATGAACTGGGTGAACCTCCAACACTTTGGCTTTTCAAGGATAGATCCTGCCTAAAGAATCTTGAGAATTCTTTTGCGGGAGTAGCACAACCTGTGGACAGAGGTCATGCTGTTCATAGAGCATACCAGGACCTCACCAGAGCATTTGATAC
>NC_056726.1:215421399-215526399 GCF_019279795.1 Protopterus annectens
GTGAGCATGACATGGCAGAATTCTGTAGCATCTTTATATGAAACCGTATTCCTTTGAGTACTGTTCTACTACACTGTTATTTGGCCAGGGTGGTATGTATGTGTTCTTAAAAAATTACTGTGGGATCAGGTCATTTATGACATAAACAGAGTACTAGGTCATGCCTACATCGAGTTAACATATAATAGTAGGTTTATGGACAGGCCAGGCAGAGTACTGAAAGATGAATGACACCTTGCTTTGCAAAGGAGGGAAACAGGTAATGGTTTACAAAAAGACACATAACGTAGTGAAAGGAAAAGTTTTCTGGCACCTCTGGCTCAAACAAGGCCCACAGGTTCTGTTCTCGCAGAGGGGATATGAAGTTGAGAAGGAACAAACATGGATTCCAATAGTTACATAGCAGTATATAGATTTATGCACAGATATCCTACCATGATTATTTATGGGATCTGACAGTGTCATGTGAGGAATAAAGCTTTTTTGATGAAAAAAAAATTACTAAAATTGATAAGCTTGACAATCATTATTATTGTTGTTGTTGTTTTTGTTGTTGTTGTTGTTAATGCCCATTGATTATACTATTGTATATTGTTTTTATTTATTAATTTCTTTCAAGTATTGTCATGCATTAACCGTGTTAATCTTGTGGCAGTATGTAACTAGTGTAAAAATAAAGCAAGGTTTAGCCACTTTAATAATATACTGAGTACATGAAAAAACAACAAGGACATTGTAACAGAGTATAAAAGGCCATGCACAATTCAAATGAAGTTTCTAGCTCAGGAACAACTGGCATCAATCCACAGCAAAGAAAACAGGTATGTCAAGTTTTCCCTCTTTTCTGCAAGAGGCATATGCTAGCACAGAAACTTATGGTGAAAAGTATTCATTGCTAGTGGTTCTTCAGCAGTTCCTCAGTCTATTTTAAGCTTCTCAGCTACCACTAGAAATCAGAACTGCAATTACAACTGAAATCTGAAAAGGAACTTGTACTGGTTACATAGCTCTCAGATGTCCAAATTTTTGCAGAATGCCCAGATTTTTGCCACATATTTTTGATCTTTTCTTCATAACATGTGTTGTTTTCTGCCAAATCACTGGGAAGATCTGAGTACTGAAGTCACAAAATAATGACATACATTTAAGTTTCATACTGCACATTCTTCAGGAAATACATGTACATGCAAATCCTGTTATTCTAATGACTTTCTAAGTTTATTAGAGCAATATATAAAATTTGTCCCTATTTTGGGTCTTTGTTCCCCCATTATGTCAGGCTTTTTCTAAATTTCTTGCACTAAGAAGTTGAGAGGTATGACGGGTTACTTGACAGAGGGCTGATATAAAGCCTACACTATTGTAAGGAATTGAGAAATGTGATATTTCATCTTGCTGATTTTAGGACCCTGGTAATCCACAGACCCAAGGAGAGCCATTTGCAGTGAAGAATAGTTTTGTCAGAAAGGTGTCCATCAAGTGCTGCCTGAAATTAAATGGACTTTTGCCAAAAAGGAAACAGTATAGTCTTGCAAGCAGTCATTTAATTTTTCTGGATTCACCTGAGCGCAGACACAGGACTAAGAACTGCTTCTCCATTGCTCATAAAGGAACAAAGGCCCTTAAAGAACTATTCCAACGCATAAGGATCTGAGGAACCAGAAAAGGAACTAAACAGTAACACTAAAGGCTGTTTCTACCCAGAAGCATCTGGATATAAAATATTTTTTGAGACACATAAATGGTACCCAACATTTTCTTTTCTTTTTCACAAACAGTAAACTAATGTGACTTCTTCTTGTTAATGCTGTACAACTCTTCTTCTTGTGTTTTAATGATGTGTAGCTCTTTTAATTAATGTCTACTCATTACGTTCTATAAATTTAACATTTTAACAGTATAATGCATTCTATTTTTATATGAAGTTAACCTTTTGCATCTCAGCTGTTTTAATTCTTAGCTTAATTTAAACCTAGAACAATAGGTTTGGAAAGTGGAATGTATATGCTTAACTGACTTGTTTTCCACCTATAGACCAAATGCGTAGCTGACAGTATAAAATAATACATTTCTTTCTATTTATTCTAACAGATTTTTATGAGGGTTCATGCAGTATAAGCTATTTAGAACATCCATAAGGACGTAGAATAATAACTAGGGAACTGTACATGTACCTTGATAATGATGAAAAACAGAACTGGGATCTGATAAAAATGACTGTGCTTCTTCTGGTGAAGTTTTATATTTCCTTGTCTTAAATGGTGTTATTGCTGCAGCTGCTATGTTTTGTTCGATAATCAAAATACCATGACTATCCCTTCAGCGACTATGAAGACCTTTTAAAGAAAATACAAACCAGCAGTCTACATGCATTTCCACAAAGGAGTACGAACAAGTGCCTTGCAATGTCCCTTAACTGAAAATTGCTGCAGACTCTGTTAACATTAAATAAGAATCCCAGTTCCACTGCACAACCCCCTCTCCCACAAAATGGGAGGAAAATAGAAAAGTTAATAGAAAAAGGGATGAAACGGATACTCAAGAATTATGACTTTGAAGTACAGCTTAGACAGAAGTGTGAAATGTATGAAAGACTTAGGTGCAGATTCAATAAAGCCTACCGGGTATAGGGCTGTTTTGTATTCAGTAAGCAGTTCTACATGCACTGTAGAGCCATGCAAAAATAGTAAACATAGTTGCTTGCTATTTACAACATAAGCAGCTGAACTGTACGCTAATGAACCAATCCAAGATGGAGGAGCTATTCAAAAATCTATAAAGCAATTGTATAGACTCAGTGTAGGCATTCCCTTTGAATTACAAAACCTATGGGAATACAGCCATGGAAACAATGTTAGGGGCTGCTGTTGCTCTTATACATGTGTATGTGCAACAGACCCAAGTCTGTACTGCTGCTGCTGCTAATAGACCTTGGCCAAGAAGAAGAACGGTGTTTAGATTCCGTTTAACTTTTCATAGTCTGTCTGATGTGGAAAATGTAGACCGCTACAGGGTGGATACAGACACACTACAGGAACTCTGCAACTTCTGTCGTCCTCAACTGAGAGCAAGGGCAAACCGAGGGGAGCCAATACCTGGGAGGCAAGGTATGTGTAGCATTTAAAATACTAGCTATAGGAACCTTCTAGAGACCAACAGGATATATGCTGAGGGTGTCACAGGCATCACCATTCAAGATCCTGTATCAGTTTCTGAATGCTATGCTACAACATGCCAGTGACTACATACAGTTTCTCTGTACACCTAAGAAAAGAACAACAAATATGCAGGATTTCTAACCTGTAGCACACTTCCTTGAAGTCCTAGGTGTCATAGACTGCATGCACATTGAAATCAAAGCACCACCCTGGGAACAGTGAAGGGTGTACATAAATAGAAAGGGCTTCCACTCCATTAACTGACAGGTCATATGTAATGGTTAGGGAATCCTCCTGAATGTGTGTCCTGGCAACCCAGGCAGTTACAATGATTTCCATATCTGGCACAACTCTGAACTCTATCAGAGGTTTTCTGGGGGCTATTCCACAGAGGCATTTACTAGGGGGTGCAGGTTATGTACTCGAGCCATGACTGATGACACCCATCAGAAATGCACACATACCTCCCCAAAGAACTCTATAATGAGGCACACTCTCAAACAATAAATATCATAGAGCATGTGTTTGGGCTGGTTAAGTCACATTTGAGTTTCCTAGATACATCAGTAGGAGCCCTGCAGTACAATTTCTGTACTTGTGCCAAAATTTTCACTGTCTGTGCTATACTTCACAATATTATTCTGAGAAAACAGCTTAGCAAGAGCATCAAGAGGAAGGAGCACACTTCCCACCACCACTGGCAAGGTCACCACAGCCACACATAGATGAGGAGTCAGAGGGGGAATCACCAGCCACTGTGGTTGCAGATATATGTAGATATGCACAATATGGCCTTGCCCTAGCCAAAAGGCAGTGGATAGTACACATGCTCACCACCTAAGGGGGCAAAACCTTCTTTCTGTGCACATACAAGCAGTAACATTGATGCTATGCAAGACTCACAACCTTTACTTACCCATGTAATGGCTGTATACTGCTAGTATCACACACACTCAACCCTGAATTAAAACACTTGTAACTGCTGGGCTATCAATGTAAGTGCTGAACTTGGAACAGGAAAACAAATGGCTAAGAAAAAAATGAATGGAATATCCTTGTGTACTGTTACTTGCTAAAGTAACAGTACGCAAGAATATACTATTCATACTGTTACTTGCTAAAGTAACTATCTAGAAGGTGGGTGATTTTTATAGCAATAACATCACTATGTGACAGCTCTGACTTATGTCAACAGATGTGTCCTCCATCAAGTAATAGGCCTCATGCATCAAAGATGCACACATTACAGAAATCTGTAAGAAAGCAGAACAACTTTCAAAACAGCATCACAAACACATATAACAGGATAACTACACAAGAGCAAACCTCTCAAAACACAGCTTCTGTTGTGGTAACACACAAATGGTACTTGGCTCCCCACCCCCAAAATAAAAGGCAAATGACAGTTTGTACAAACCAAGGAATACCACATAATGCAATTGTTATAAATGCTTTCAAAAAATCTTCACAAAATATATACACATTTACAACAGAAACGTAAATTTTATACAATTGCTACTCACCTCTCACTTGCCAGCACTCCCCTAGAGATGTCTATGGGTCAACATAGAAGCATAACACTGCTGTGTTATTGGCAATATAGTACATTAGATTTCCATGAAATAACATAGAAGAGTGGAAGATAACCAGTTTTAACAATAACACTTGTGATGAAAGCTAACAAAGGCTGTCTATATGATAAAGCAAATTCCTACCAAAAATACCTTTGCCAACAGTGAACTATAAGAAGTGCATACAGATAAAAGTTCCATTTTTTAATACATGTACATAAAATTTTTCTTTGTAACATGTTAAAAATTTAGCATGTACTTGTAGAATACAATAATTCCTTAGCAAAATCAGAAGCCTTTTGTGCAGATAAATAAAAATAAATATTAATCTTCTGTATTCTCCCTATAGACAAGTCTCTTCACCTTTAAGTTCCCTAACTATACAGTTACCTTTTTATGGTATTGATTCAGGCTTCTGAGCATGGTAAAGATGCAAATGAGATATGAACTCATTATAATTGCTGAATCCCAATCTTTCGACTTTGTGTATCAGATGTAAACATAGTGTAGGGGCTACCCCAGTGTTAGTTGCTAATGGATTACAACTGTCAATGATTAGTAGGAGGGAGAAGGAAGACACAATGACAATTCAGACTACCTTACATGCAGTGGGTGTGTCACCCATGATATACTTACAAAGTATGGAATTAATTGTATCAAGGTTTTAAATGGAGGTGAGCAGCACACATTTCTCATTTCTGTTCACTAATAGCCAAACTCTCCTGCCTTTGCTGAAAACTGTTTTGTACTGTCATGTACTTTTATCAAACGTTTTAAGGACAACGATACAAAATGTCTTATAGACTGCTTGCCTCAGAGTACAGCACAGATAAAAGAAGAATTAACACAATACAAAGAGAAGACAGAGCTGCATTGGTGCAAAACAATAGTCATAAATGGTTGTCTGATCACTCATTGCACAACTATATAAGCAACATGTACAAATAACTGAGAGTGTACAAGTGTATATGTCTTGTTAATACTGTGGAGGAAATGGGACTTGCTTATATGCACAATGATTTGCATTTCTGCTGCAAAGTTGTTTCTGTGGCAAAGAGGGATAAGGCACCCCTATTGTGTTTTGTAGGATCATTAGTCTGACAATTGAAATCCTGAGTTGTGTAAAAATCTGTAGGTTGTTTTAAAATGTATTTTGTAATGTTGTTTATGTTTCTTTTTTTGTTTTGTTTTTTTCTTTCTTTAAATGAATATTTGTGAAGCACACAGCTTAGAGCAAATGCAGTGAAACGGCTAAATAAATTAAACTTAATGGATGTTTTTACTATGACAAACAGCATAAATTAAAGCTGTGAATCAAATTTTGTGTAATACACATGTTAAACACAATGTATTACACAGTAGATCAAAGTTCAAGTTCCACATTTATCTTTCAGTGATGAAAACTAATGCACACTTTTTACTATAATAATGCAAGTTTTGCTTTGCTAATCTCATTTGCACGTTGCTCATCTCCATGCTAACATGGCTTAATGGCCCAGACAACAAGCAGAAATTGTCAATTTCCAAAATGATGCATTGTTGCATTTTGTTGCCTTCCATCACTCAAACACACTAATTGGCATTGTGCAGTGGTCAGCACTCTTCCATAACACCTGCAGGTCCAGAACACCTGCAGACAATAGACAGACATTGTCAATTTCCAAAAAGATACATTGTTGCATCTTTTGCTTTCCATTGCATAAATATACTAAGAGGCGTTGCACGGTGGTTAACACACATACACAGTAATGACTGTGAAAATATACAGCTGCTGCCTAGCTATCCATTTGGCAGCAGGTGTAAGTTAAGGGCCACAATACAGGTCAGTCCGGGATCTAATCCAGCAAACTGAAAAGGTTTGTGAATGCTATTCCACTTTAGTTCATATAAACATTCAAAATAGAAAAATAGCTATTCATACAAATAACTATGTATAGCAGGTGCATCGAGCATGTACATGATATCATATATATTACATGTCTAACTGTAGGTATCAGTACAATTATGGTTCTAAAATTAAACATTAATTTTCTGAACATTCATGTCATATACATACATGGGTAACCACTCAACGCTAATGTATATGTATATGTATAACAAATGAGCATGTTTGACAAACAAGCTCTTATCTGTAATGAGCACTTTGCACAGTAATGACTGTAAAAAATACACCTGCTGCCCAGCTTTCAATGTGGCAACTGGTGTAAGTTAATGCCCATCATACAGGTGAGCCAGGGTTTTAATCTAGTGCACTCCAAATTTTATTAATGCTTGTCTACTGAACTTTAAAATCTAAAGATAATTATAAATAACAATAGCACTGAAGACCGTATGAATTATATGTGTGACTGAGGGTATACTGACAGTTATGTTTCTGTACTTAAAAGTGTCTTTTCTGCCCTGGGATGGACCTCATACTTCAATGATAGTTATATATACATGAATGCATAAACCAGGATCTTGTCAGGTCACACATACACATGGTTAACTACTCACTCTTTCATGTGTCTATATAATTAATAAGCATGTCTGGCAAGCACTTCTCCTGTGACAAGGATGAAAAAACACTTATGTGAAAGAATATGTTTTGTCTGTTTTACATAGGTTTGAATCCCATATTGTACAAATGACTTTTATTAGTGTGTAAAGTATCACAAAAAATGCCCCAGGTCATAAAATTTATTCCCCCAATACATGTCTGCAAAGTTAAATCAACTAACAGGTACAGCAGGCTCCAACCCATAAACTAAACTGCCACACTATCCTTCCTATTTCATAAACTGCCTTCATCTCTGTTTGGCAATGCTGCTCTCTGCTTAACATAAAGCAAACTTGGATAGCATGGTTGTTTGGGTTTGCACACTAGCTGTAAAACACAATATCTTGGATTTTCAGGAAAACACTTTAACTGTTGCTGTTTGACCTGTGCAGAAATGGAAGGAGCAAGAAAGGAAGGTGCCCAGTTTAGGGCTCAAAGATGGGGTGTAGAGGAGTCCAGAATATTAAATGGACTCCTTGTAAAGTGCCAGAGTCATAGACTGTGGCAGGGGGACTATATTTGGTCTCAATATAAACCATAGGCTTGGAATAGTCTTGCTAAGGTTACCTCCAGTGTGAGTGGCATTTCACGCACTGGACAGAAATGAAGGCACCACTACATTGACCTGAAAAGGTGCAAGCAGGAACAACTCAACCAATAGCTGGATGAGTTTAGGATTACTGACATCCTACACTTCTGTAAGTATACATATAAACATACTTTAAATTATATAGAAAGCTGGATATAGCCAAGACTGGTAAGCATAATGCTCTTCTCTTTTTCTCTCCATTTGCTTTTACAACCACCCAGGAGATGGCAGTGAACAGGGAAGGCCATGCTGAACATTTGGAAAGACTAAGACAAGAAAGGGTATGTATGCAGCACAACATAATTATTATTTTATCAAATGTTTTGCTCTAATATACATTAGTAGCAAATTAAGCATGTATATCTTAATTGTAAAATCAAGCATGCATGCTTCATTCTGTAGCTCAAGACAATTGTAGGAGTCACTTGTAATAGTGTATTTAGATGTTGTGGGCTCAAACCCCACAGGAAACAAATATATTATAAAATAATTTAAAAATATTACATAATAATTTCAACAAAAGCCCTAGTGTGTAGTTTTTGGTCGGCATTTCATAGGTTCATAGGTTCATAGGTAGGTACTAGGCTATCTGCTCAAGGGCATTTATAAGCCTAGCCAGAGTGTGTCTGCTTTTGCCACCCCATTGATTAATTAACTGAGCCTCTGTCAAGCAGAGCCAATGAAGTGATCCCAGGGGTGTACTTTCTGTTACCCATCCACTCGTCAAGGCTTCTCTTGAAGGGTGTGAGTGAGGGGCTCTGCCTAATGTAGTTAGGAAGTTTGTTCCAAAGCATGGGGAGTCTCTGTGACAGGAATCTATCCCTCCAGCATGTTCTATTTATTGTTGTGGCGAGGTTTAGCTCACTAGAGCGCATGGCTCGCAGTGACTTGGACTTCTTTAGGTGGAGCATGTCCATCAATTCTGAGTTGGACATGGCTTTGTAAGTCAGGCAGAGATCACCTCTGAGTAAGCAATATGCCACTGAGTACAGCTGGAGATTTTTCAGTCGGGCTGCATATGGCATATGTTTGAGGCCAGTAATCCTCTTGGTGAGGTGCTTTTGTGGTCTTTCAAGCTGTTGGAAGTGTCTTGTAGGTACATCCTAAATGGGGCATTGTACTCTATGATGGGTCTGATGAGTGACGAGTAGAGGGGCACTATAACCTCTTTATTTCCAGATGCAAACCCCTTAGTAATTAGATGGGCCACATAGAAGGATTTCCTAACTACTTTGGCAATATGATTGTCAAAGGAGAGATTACTATCTACCTGGGTCCTCAGATCTCTTATTACCTCTTCTGTATTAAGGGGGCTGCAGCCTATGTGGTACTTCGTGGGTGTTTTGTTTTTCCCAAACGGGATGACTATGCATTTTTTGGCATTTAGCTTGAGGCCATGACTTTGACACCAGGTGTCTGTCTCAGTAAGGCCTTTTTGGAGGATGTCCATATCAGCCGGAGAGTCAATTATGGCTCCCAGTTTGCAGTCATCGGCAAACATGGTTAGCCATATTCCTCCTGTGTTTGCCTGTACTTCTGAGAAATATATGCCGAACAGTAGGGGTCCCAGAACTGAGCCTTGTGGGACAGCACTTGTGACTGGTTTAGAGTCAGACCTGGAGCCCGCTATTCTTACCATGTGAGTTCTGTCTGTAAGCCAGTTAGCAACCCATCTTGTGACATAGGGGTTTATGTTCAGGCTGGTGAGTTTTTCTATAATACCTGAGTGAGGAATCATGTCGAACGCCTTGGCGAGGTCAAGGTAGGCTGTGTAAACCACCTTTCCCTCATCTATGGCCTTGGTAACTGTCTTGAAGAAGTCAACCAGGTTTAGTAGGCATGATCTGCCCTTAACACAGCCGAACTGGGTTGGGTCAAGGGTTTGGAGGTCCCCAATGTCTTTGTTAATGAGTTCCATGAGTTAATGAGTTCCATGACTCCATAGCCTTTTAGACTAGGCTAGTCAGGCTTATGGGGCGATAGTTACCAGGGTCAGTTGTGGCTACTCCTTTGTGGAGCTGAATAACCATTGCTGTGTGCCATTCTATGGGCACGTAGCCTGTGGAGAGGCTGAGGTTGAACAGCGTGTTTAGGTGGGGGGTTAGTTTGTTCTGTAGTTCATGCAAGACACAGACTGGGACACCATCTGGCCCCATTGATGCTGTGTTTTTGGCTTTTGAAAGGGCTGTTTTCACCTGTGCTTCTGTGATTTTCGGGACACTACACTTTTCTGGTATTGTTGTGGGCCCTTCCTTTTGAAGGTGAGAGGAGGTGAAGTTTGCACTGAATCTATCTGCCAGTATGTTGGCAATATCAGTAGGTTCAGTATATTTTGTGCTATTTTGCACTATCTCAGAGCATATCTGTGAGTTGCCACTTAGATTCTTGACATAGCTAAAGAAGGCTTTGTGGTTATCTTTCGAATCCTTGGCTATTTTTCTTTCGAAGTTAGCCTTGGATGATTTTATGAGGGACCTTAGTTTCTTACTGATACTGATCAGGGATGTCTTTGCTTCTTGGGATTTGCTTTTTTTCTGAACTAGTTTCCTCCTTTTGTTGTATAACCTGTTTATGGCAGGGGTCCGCCAGACTGGTTTCCTTTTCTTAGGGGAGTGAGTCTTGGTTTTTCTAGGGATGGCACAATCCATGCATCCTTGTAAGTGCTCATAGAGTGCAAATGTAAATGATTCTGCATCTTGGGCAGTGTTATCCTTTAGAGTGGGGGCTGTTAAACTTACCACCTCTGCTTTAAGTAAGGTGAAGTTTGCTTTAGAAAAGTTTTTCACTGTGATTTCCTTAGTTGGGGGTGGTGGTGGGGTGTGGACATCCAGAGTAATTAGTTTATGGTCTGATCTAACCAGTGACGGGTTGACCTCCGGTACGGAGCACCTGTCGCCCATGTTGGTGATGACCAGGTCCAATATGTTGTGGCCTATGGTAAGGAAGTTTATCAGCTGATCCAGGGCATTTGAGTTGATAAATTCCAGGAAGCGCTGAGCCTGGGAGTTTGTACTCACGTAGTTTTCCCAGTTAATGGTAGGGTAATTGAAATCTCCCAAGATCAGGGTGTTCGGTAGGACCTTCATGTTTTCCAGTGTCTCCATAAAGGCAGAGTGGTGGTCCTGGGTCATGGAGGGTGATCTGTAGCAGGCCACAATTTGCATTGCAGATTTGCCCGATATTAGTTGCACATGGATGATCTCAGAGGTATCATGCTGCGCCACTAACCTGGAGGTGTGGGTATCCTTGATGAATATGGATACACCCCCTCCTTTTGTGTTTCGGTCCGTGTTCTGTGGCCGAAATGTGTGATATGAGTTGTAGCCCAGTAGTGTTGGAGTGCTCTCTGGAGCCTTGAACCAGGATTCAGTTACTGCACAGATGTCGATGTTCTCCATACTTAGGAGTGCTTCGAGCGCATGCATTTTGAGATTTAAACTCCTGGCGTTGAGTAGCATAACCCTCAGTTTTTTACTTGTGCTGTTTACGGAGGTGGGTTTGAATTTTGAGCCTTGCCTAAAAAGGCACTATGGGGGCAGCAAGAGCCTTGGCCAGTATTCAAAAGCCAAGGGGTGACAGGTGCAAGCCATCTCTTGCGAAGCAATGCGGCTTATCGAGCATGTCATCCCAGGCTGACAGACACTGGATCCCTTTTGAATGACACCAGAAGCTTAGCCAATTGTTGAAATTGATCATTTTTTTCTTTATACTGAGGTATCATTCTTGGTGAGGGCAAGATGCTACTCAGGGTCAGGGTCATACCCGCCTGGGCTACATAATCAGAGAGCTCTTCCATGTCTCTTTTCATGTAGTCCAGGGAGGTACGGCTCAGGTCGTTCACACCAACATGAACATTGACAGAGTCATATTTGTACTTGTTCTGGAGTGACCTGAGTGCTTGTGTTATGTGGCAGATTCTGGCTCCCGACAGGCAGCTAACAGTAACCTTCTCCTTGTCCAGCCTAGTGAGTGGGCCATCAGTGTGCCTGACTATTGAGTCACCTATTACTAGTGTGTTGGGTATGTTATTTCGCCTTAAGGGCTGTGATTGTGCGGCACATTGATTTTGTGTTTTATGTGTTGTCTGGTTTGTGACGGGAGGTGCAGGTTTTGTGGGTGTCTGCTTTGGAGCTCTCTGATGCTTTTGCAGGTTTTTGTTTAGAGCCTCTGAGTATGATTTTGTGTATTTATGTGTATTTTTTGCCAGTGCTGATTTAGTAGGTCTATGTGAGGCTGGAGGTGTGGTGCAAGTGATAACTTTCTCCTCATGACTGTCTGTTCCAGTCTTGGGTGGAGATACATTAGCCTTCAGTTTGGCTGTATAATTGCATCTCTCACATATGTTAGTGTTTTGTGGTAGGAGGAGAGGGCTGTCTGTGTACATGAGGCAGATGTAACATTGCCTCAGGATACCCAGATTCACCAGCTGGACTGGAGAGTACACCTGAAGTTGCCCTTTGGTCATGCCTGAATAGTAGGGTGAGCTGCTTAGTCACTTGGTTGGTGAGGGGTGGATAAAGAGCCTTGCCCTGCTGGGCAGTCAAGTGTCGGGGTATATTAGTGCTTGCTATTAGGTCTGAGCAAGTGCTGGACTGTACGATGCGTTTTGAGTGCTTAGGTTGAGAGTTAGACTAGTTTCAAGTGAAAAAGTAAAGAGGAGACTTAGTGGAGCCGGGAATAATTTAACCCTAGCTAACCGGTGCTGCCCAGCGCACAACCATGCAACGCATTTTTTAAACTACTAACTTCTGGGCTGCAACCACTCCTCCAGGGACAGATGGCTGCTCAAAGTTCCCTTCTCTCACAGGTGGACAGAGAAACTTCCCTCTATCCAAGTAAGGTATGGGCAACTCAGAAACTTGTAACACAGCCCTGAATTCAGCACTAGCCTGAAAACTGGACTATACTAGCTTAAAAAGGCGGGAAACAAGAAATGTATTTATTTATTTATTTTTGAAAAGATAAGGCAAAAACAGTAAAAAGTACACTTAAAAGAGCTTTAAATGACTACAAGTGATCAGAAAATGCTATCACACATCAGTGTGTAGCCTACAACAGTTAAACAATTTATTTAAACAAAAAGTCAAATAAGTACAATATGTGAAAAAAACAAGCATTTATATCACAAAAAGTGCTGGAAAATCAGCGTTTAGGTGGAAAACAGTTAAGTACAGCAAGAAAATACAGAAAACTGATACTCAATCACTCCAAAGTCTCTCTTTTAAGCTAGAAGGCTTATATCAGTTTAAGGCTTTCTAGTGCTTTCCAGTAGGTTAGTTACAGGAAAGATGGGAAACAAATGCAGATGTGGTCTTTTAAACCAGAAAGTTGAAAGAGATGGACAACTTCCCGAATGGTCAATAAACTACAATTCCTGAGCCAAGAACCACTCCTCTTGTGGTAGACAGGCTACCAAGTACTTACCACTCCCACTAATAAGCTAGAAGGCTGCACTCCAACACAAAGGCTTGGGGGGCTCAGAAGCTTACAAACAGTCCTGGATACAGCAAATCTGTACTTGGACTAGACTAGTTACGAAAAAGGTGGGGATCAAGCACAAACATGGGTTTTAAACCAGAAAGTTGAGAGAGATGGAAAAAAAAACTGCCCAAACGGCCAAAAAACTACAATTTCTGGGCCAGAACAATCCCTCTTGTGGTAGATAGGCTACCTAGTGCTTACAACTCCCACTGATAAGCTAGAAGGCTTCCCTCCAACACAGAAAGGCTTGTGGGGCTCAGAAGCTTACCAACAGTCCTAGATACAGCAACTCTGTATCTGGACTAGGCTAGTAACAGGAAAGATGGGAAACAAGTGCAAGTGCGGCTTTTAAACCAGAATGTTGAAAGAGATGGGAAAAACTGCCCAAACGGCCAGTAGCTACAATTTCTGGGCCAGGAACCACTCCTCTTGTGGTAGATAGGCTACCGAATGCTTACCACTCCCACTTATAAGCTAGAAGGCTTCCCTCCAACACAGAAAGGCTTGGGGGGCTCAGAAGCTTACAAAGAGTCCTGGATACAGCAAATCTGTACCTGGACTAGACTAGTTACAGAAAAGGTGGGGAACAAGCGCAAATGCAGGCTTTTAAGCCAGCAAGTTGAAAGAGATGGAAAACTGCATAAACAGCCAATAAACTACAATTTATAGGCCAAAACCCACTCTTCCCTTGGCAGATAGGCTACCTGATGCTTACCACTCCCACTGATAAGCTAGAAGGCTTCCCTCCAACACAGAAAGGCTTGGGGGGGGGGGTCTCAGAAGCTTACAAAGAGTCCTGGATACAGCAAATCTGTACCTGGACTAGACTAGTAACAGGAAAGTCAAGAAACAAGCACAAACACAGGCTTTTGAATCAGAAGGTTGAAAGAGATGGAAGAGCTTCCCAAAAGGCCAATAAACTATCATTTCTGGGCCAAAAACCTATTCTCCTGTAGTAGATAGGCTACCTAGTTCTTACCACTCCCACTGATAAGCTACAAGGCTTCCCTCCAACACAGAAAGGCTTGGGGGGCTCAGGAACTTACAAACAGACCTGGATACAGCAAGTCTGTATCTGGACTAGATAAGTTACAGGAAAGGCAGGAAATAAGCTAGGAATTTTTTTTTTCAGAAAAGCAGCTAAAAGAGCAGTAAATACAATTCAAATGCATTGCAGCCTAGCACACGTATATCAATATTATGGCAAATACAGTTTAATTAAATGCAATTAAATTAACAAATGACTAAAAAACAAGTGCAGAAGGCATTAAATTAGAATGCTACTAACAAGCAGTAATAAGTGCAGAGTAAGAACAACTGAACAGATAACAGCACGCAGAACAGCAACTAAGACAGTTACAGTAAGAGCAGCTGAATATATATATATATATATATATATATATATATATATATATATATATATATATTTTTTTTTTTGAGGGAGGGAACACAGCAGGATTAAGAGGCTACAGAGATTGTCCTACTCAAATGCTCTCTTTGTGCATAGTAAGAGTGCCTATGATCTCACTGCACTCAGTTGACTTTTCCCGGTTAGGGGTCGCCACAGCGGAACACTGGTCCGCTAATGATTGGCAGTAGATTTATTTATTTATTTATTTTTTATGGTGCTGAGGTGCCAGCCTGACGCCCAACCTTCAGTGAAGGCACGCCCATTCAAGCATGTCTTTTGGAGGCCACTCAACCGCGGGGTGGACATGCAGGCTCCACACAGAAGGCACTTCAGCAGAGAATTGAACAGGAGAACCTCTTGCTGTGAGGCAGCAACACTACCGCTGTACCACCACGGCTTCCTAGTGTGTAGTTTTTAAAAAGTATAATGAATGTAAAAATAAACTTATATTTATGTCATAGTAATTTATTGTATGTGATATATGATGGTTTTAATTATCTTTTTCTTTTTTTCTCTCTTACCTCACTCCATGTCTCTCTTTTTTATTTTTATATATGTGGTTAAAATGTTCTGATGTCATCCGTTCCTGACAACTGACAAAATTATTTCCAGCACAGGGAGGTAGGCCAACTAGTGTGGTTCAGCCTGCCACCCCTCCAATGATTGCTGCACTGATGCCCAGCACATCTTGGACTCAACATGGCAGTACTGCATCTGCAGCCCCTGCACTACTTGGGCCCTCAACATCAGGTAGCATTACCCTGGCAGCTGGTGCAGTGGTACCCTCTGTGAGTATTGGTGTAGGTGGTGATTTTGTTGCCCACCAAGGGATACCAGGCATGGTGCATGAGGTCATGGAAAGTACCATTGGTGCATGCCTTAGTTGGATGGAGAAGATGCTTGCTGGAATGCTTGGAAAAAGAAAGTGTCAAGCACTCCAACAGCAAGCTCAGGAAGTGAATGGTGATGACAGTTCTGAGGGTGAGGACTAGATTCTCATGGTCCTCATGTTTGATGGGCATGGGTGCCTGATGTCCCCTCCATATCCACAATCATGGTGCCCCCCAACATTTTGTGGTCCTCACCATCCCTGTCTCTGTCTTGTTTGTCCTGTGATCCTGACATACCTACATCCCTTACCCAACATTATTCTCTTACTGAAATAAAGTAAAAATGGGCACCTGTCCCACAAACACATATCATCCCATACATAACTCCCTGCTTCACACAGGCGTCTTCATGAGACATTTGATTTGGTCCGATTGGCTAAACAAAATTACTGCGTTGTTGTCACCCATCTTTGTTGAGGTGACAGTCCAGATTCATCCAAAATTCTAGCCATGTTCATTTTGCACTGTTGAACAAATGGATAGTTATGGTTCTTTCTTAACCCCCTCCTGCACATTCCTATATTGCTCTCCCTTTGTTCTTTCCCCTGTTTGCCCCTCATTTGACCACTTTTGTATCTACCCCATTTTCACACATTTACTCTGGTTATAAAATAGAATTGTATACCACACATATGGCAGAACTGCCTTCTAATGAAACCCTTCACTTTTTGTCCTCTGTGTTTGCCCAGAGATTGGCATTGTGCACCAATGTTGAGTGACAGTGAATGGTTCTTCATATCCTATGGGATAGTGTGGTTACCTCCGCTCAATGCTGCTTAAACTTGCTGCATTACAGAAAAACACAGTTAAGACAGAATAAAGGCACTCATATTAAATATTTCCTAAAATATTTATTTAGACTGATGAAATGTATAGATATGCAAATCCATATGTGCACTGTTGACATAAATCAATTGAGTAATATTTGTTTTTATATAGTACTTCACTATAGTCATTCCCACCCATATTTGCAAAAATTATCACATATAATAATTTAATGCCATCCTGAACACATTTGTATAAAAATTAGATTGAGATGGATTCAAACCCTGTATCATTTGTGCTCAAAATGAGAGCTTACTGCTGTTACACCTGCTGCCACAGAGACAGCTAGGCAGAAGGTGGTTTTCTTCAACTCAGTACTGTCTAAAGTGCTGACTACCACACCTCTCTGTTTAGTGTATTTGTGTGGATGAAGGTGAACCAATACAACTATTATAAATTTCTCAGTGAAGCAGACCCCATGTTTGCTTGTCATTTAACCCTGTGCAAATGGGGAAAGCAGTACTAATATTCCTTAATGTCACAAAATTTATGGCACAACATTTTCTATATAAACTGCATTATGAACATTATGAACGCCAAAGTATCTGTCAGCTATTTCTACCATAGCCTATATAGATGAGTACTTCTCAAGCAGTAGTCATTAAATATGTTTTTGACATGTGCAAACACTTTGTCATTGACTGCAAATTAGCTGCTTGGATGTGCTCTATGAAAAGAGCTGAGTGGCATGAATTAGTATTTTTACTGCCCAGTTAATGTTCATACCCTTATGATCCATGTAAAACCACAACTAAAGGGAAGGCAGTTGTTACTGGCTGAACACATATTTAAACAGAGTTATGTGTGCCCTCCACACATGGACTTGAAAATGGATATGTCAGTAGTAGTTCCCAAATGTAATCTACACTGGAAAAATAAAGAGTGCAACTATATTGTTACATCATCTAAAGCTTTATACTGAGAATAGACATTCAGATCATCTTATACATGTACTACTGTGGACATCAATTCATCACAAATATGAACACACAAGCATACACAGTTGCATCCATCCTGATCACAAAACATGTGTATGTCTGTGTTAGGCAATAAGTGTGTAATGTACACAACAGACTGAGAAACAGATGCATATGTCACAGTTCTGCTACATGCATTCCTGACAGTTTTTTGCATTTAGTTTGAGAAGCTGTCTTTTAATGTATGCCTGCACATTGCAAACACAGCTGAAAATACAAAATCCACACTTTGCACATGGCTCTCATACCAGAATATGTTACCCCATCATATAATGATGATGGAATAATTTATAAAAACTAATATGACAGGTCAAAACCATCTTTCAGAGATAGTGCAATCATTAATTACTGTGTTCTATGGATGGGGAAAAATACTTACATTTGGGTTAACTTACTACAGCAGCCACATTATGTGTGTGTGTGTGTGTGTGTGTGTGTGTGTGTGTGTGTGTGTGTGTGTGTGTGTGTGTGTGTGTGTGTATGTGTGTGTGTGTGTCACTATGTATACGTAAGTCTGTGTGCATAGCCAGGCAGGCATCAGTCTGTATCCTACTATCATCAGTCCAGTCTCATGGAGAACTAATAATTTGACAGTCGTACATGCCTACACATCCCTATCATACAGGCCTCCCAACATCTTCTCTCAAACATCCAGTGATGATATTGTCGACTGTAAATTATCCAGCTGCAGTGTAAAAGTCTGACTTGTGCATTGGTGCTTCAGTGAAGTATTGAATTCTCTAGCTTGTGAAACTAGTTAGGTAGGGGTTCTAATCTCACTACAGTCAACTGGTGTGCATGTGTGTGTGTGTGTGTGTGTGTGTGTGTGTGTGTGTGTGTGTGTGTGTGCATGTGTGCGTGTGTGCGCAGACAGAACAGCATAAGTCTTCATCCAATTGTCAGCAATCCAGTCCTATGAAGAACCAATATTTTGACAGTTGTACATAATAATGCATTAGTTTCATACAGGCCTCCCAACATCTTCTCTCAGACATCCAATGATGATGTTATCCCCTAGAAATTGTCCAGCAGCAGTATAAAAGTCAGAATTGTGCCATTGCACTTGCATTAAGTACTGTGTGTAACTAGTTAGGCAGGGGTTCTAATCTCACTGCAGTCAACTGGTGTGTGTGTGTGTGTGTGTGTGTGTGTGTGTGTGTGTGTGTGTGTGTGTTTGTGTGTGTGTGTGTGTAGTATGAAAAGCATAAGTCTGTATCCTACTGGCAGCAATCCAGTCCCATGAAGAAACAATGTTTTGACAGTCGTACATGCCTAAACATCCATTTCACAGAGGCCTTCTAATATCTTCTCTCAAACATCCAGTGATGATGTCACCCACTATAAATTGTCCAGCAGCAGTGAAAAAGTCAGACTTGTGCCTTAGCATTTGCATTAAGTACTGAGTTTCCTAGCTTGTGTAACTAGTTAGGTAGGGGTTCTAATCTTGCTGCAGTCAACTAGTGTGTGCGTAGTCAGAAGAGCATAAACCTATATTCTACTCTCAGCAATTCAGTCCCATGAAGAATAAATATTTTGAAAGTCATACATGCCTACCCAGCCATTTCATACAGCCCTCCCAACATCTTCTCTCAAACATCCAGTGATGATATCGTCCACTATAAATTGTCTAGTAGCAATGTAAAAGTCACTTGCATTAAATACTGTGTTCTGATTATAGTTAGGTAGGAGTTCTAGTCTCACTGTGTTCAACTATTGTATGTGTTTGTGTTTGTTTTCAGTTAGTTCACATTTCAGACCCCGTTTTAGAACAGCATGAGAGATACTCCTACTACCATCTTCTTCCCACCAGACTCTGCTGATGTCATTAACTATAAAGTGTTGTCTGACACTGTAGAAGACAGACTTATGCTGTGGCTCTTGGGTTAAGTACTGTATTCTCTAGATAGGCAGGGGTTCTAGTCTCACTACAGTCAGTGTGTGTATATGTGTGTGTGTGTGTGTGTGTGTGTGTGTGTGTGTGTGTGTGAGAGTGTTTGTATTTGTATTCAGTTAGTTCACATTTCAGAGCCCATTTTAGAATGGCATGTGAGACACTCCTACTACCATCTTCTTCCCACCAGACACTGCTGATTTCATCAGTTATAAAGTGTTAAAAACAAAAAGCCAGAGGACTCAAGTTAAAGTAGTTGCAAGAAATATTTATTGAAGCACTTTTCGTTTGTTTCGATAAACAAACTTCCTCAAATAATTACGTTTGATTGGCCTTTTACGAGCACATGAATATTTATTTGTTATTTAAAACCTTTGAACTGTGGGATTTTATCTGAGGAAGTTTGTTTATAGAAACAAACAAAAAGTGCTTCAATAAATATTTCTTGCTACTACTTTAACCTGAGTCCTCCGGCTTTTTGTTTTTATCTAGTCTTTTCAGTTCCTTAGTTCGTTAGCTATAAAGTGTTGTCTGATACTCTAAAAGTCAGACTTATGCTGTGGCACTTGCATTGAGTACTATGTTCTGTAGATAGGTCGGGGGTTTAGTCTTGCTGTGATCAAGTGGTGGATATGTTTTCATTCAAAAATCATCATGTTCATAATTTTAGAATGGCATGTGAGTTCACTGCTATGTCAGACACCCTTTCAAATGTCTTCTTGCACCATACACTAATGATGTCATCCTGTATAAAGTGCACTCTGACATTGTTCAAGTCAAAATTGTGCTGTGACAGTAGCATTAAGTACTGTGTTCTTCAGCTTCTGTAACTAGATATTTAGGGGTTCTAATCTGGCAGCAGGCAAACTGAGTGTATATACACTCAAATAATATTTTTGATACAATTTTACATCAAGATGTGACTCAACATCCATGTCAGTCACTCCTTACACCGAGATATGACTCCACATCCATGTCAAGCATTCCTCCTAACATAGGTTCATAGGTTGGTACTAGGCTATCGGCCCTAGGGCCTACGCAAACCTAGCCATAACAATTACCTGGATATTTCTTCCCACAATATTTACTTCTCTGGGCCCCTGTCTAGCAGGGCGACTGACATGATCCCTGGGGTGAATTTCCTATCTCCCATCCAATCATCAAGGTTCCTTTTGAAGAACGCCAATGAGGCGCTCTGCTTGACATGTATGGGCAGTCTATTCCAGAGTATGGGGAGTCTCTGGGTCAGGAACCTATCCCTTCAGCATGTTTTGTTTATTGTGATGACAAGGTTTAGATCCCTGGAGCGTCTGGCTCTGAGGGATTGGGATTTCTTTAACTGGAGCATGTCCAACAGCTCAGGGTTTGACATGGCCTTGTATGTTAAGCAGAGATCACCTCTGAGTAGACGATATGCCACAGAGTATAGCTGGGGTTTCTTTAGATGGTCAGCATATGGCATCTGCTTTAGGCCTGTGATTCATTTAGTGAGGTATTTCTGTGGCCTTTCCAGCTGTTGCAGATGTCTTGTGAGGTACATACCAAATGGGGCATTATACTCTATAATGGGTCTAATGAGGGATGAGTACAGTGGGACAATGACCTCCTTTTTTCTGGATGAAAAGCCCTTAGTGATGAGGTGTGCCACATAGAAGGATTTCTTGACTGTTGTGTTGACATGTTCTTGTCTATAGACAATGATGCTATCATATTCCATAAAGTGCAATGTGACACTGTTAAAGTCAGACATATGTGGTAGTGCTACTGTTACACTGTACGGAATTTATCTTCCATACTTACATTGGTGTAATGTTCAAATCAGACAGTCTACTGCTGCGTGTGTTGTTGGTGGTACATTATGGTCATCGTATGATCTTTTAAAATGCTTTTCATATTACTACCACTTAAGAGAGCCTTTAAAGTAGCCCCATGCATCTAGCATCCCCCTTTTCCCTCTGGCTACATGACATTCTTCCTGCAGAGGAGTGCAGGATGTCATTCTGTCAAAGATGCATGCACACATCATGAAGCAGAGTCCTTCCATGAGCCTCTGCAAGCCATCTCCAGACCATTGGATGCGTGATTGTTAATTCTGTCATGAGGTGGTGCACATCACATATGGAGAGAGGCACTATGTAATGCAGTGAATCAAATACACACATATGCACATAACATTACTTTCTTCTAGCATATAGATACCTGGAGATTGGTTTACATGCTATAATAATGTTTAAGATTTTATGTGATGTTGGACATTAGCTTAGTAATGCCCTATGACCATATTAAAATTTCACATGTCAATTGTTACTGTCATCAACATGTGTTATGTTGAGGTGTGTATGTATGGTAGGCCTACAAGAAGGTATGTATGGTAGGCCTACAAGAGGGTATTACAAGCTGTGATGGAGACAGGCACTATGTATTGCCAATATACTGGCCTACAGATTCAGTGCCAACTTTACCCCTCTCTCCTCCTCCAAAGGACCAATCACAATACCAGTAGATTGCCAGGCACCCAGTATTACTGCTGCACAGGTTAAAACAGCACTGTCTAAGGCCAAGAATATAGCTTCTATAGGACTTAACAATATCCCTGGCTGTATTCTACATGAACTACAGAGTGAACTGGCACCACACCTGTGTGCTCTGTTCAATCACAGCCTCATCTCAGGCTTTGTCCATACTGAATGGTGCACTGCTACAGTCATCCCTCTCCACAAAGGAGGAGCAAATATAGACCCTGGGAACTATCGCACCATTAGCCTGATGAGTCTGATATGCAAAGCTATGGAACACATAATCATAGACCTAATAAACAAGGATATAGAGAAATGCCAAACTCTAGATCCCTCACAGTTTGGTTTTGTAAAGGGTAGATCATGCCTGCTCAACTTGGTCGACTTCTTTGAGTCAGTCACCTGAGCTGTGGATGAAGGCAAGGTGGATTACACAGCCTATCTTGATCTGGCCAATGCCTTTGATACCATTCCCCACTCAGGAATCATAGAAAAATTCACTAAGCTAGGCATCAACCCCTATATCACTAGGTGGGTTGCAAACTCGCTCACAGATAGAATCCACAGTGTGAAAGTAGCAGACTCCAAGTCAGACTGCCAACCAGTCATGAGTGGAGTCCCACAGGGTTTGGTCTTGGGTCCTCTCCTGTTTGGTATCTACTTCTCTGAAGTCCAGGCCAACACGAAGGGACTCTGGCTGTCAAAGTTCACAGATGATTGCAAGTTGGGAGCTATTATTAACTCCCCATGTGATGTTGACATCCTGCAGAAAAGCCTCACTGAGACCAATAACTGGTGTCAGAACCATGGACTTAAGCTCAATGCCAAAAATTGTGTCGTCATCCCCTTTGGGAAAAACTTGGTTCCCATGAATTACCACATCGATAGTAGTCCACTGAACACAGAAGGCATTATAAGAGATCTGGGAACACAGGTTGATAGCAACCTCTCTTTTGACCACCACATTGCCATTGTGGTCAGAAAGTCCTTCTATGTGGCACATCGTGTTACTAAGGTTTTGCATCTAGGAAGAAAAAGTTCATTGTCTCCCTCTACTCTTCCCTCATTAGACCAATCATTGAGTACAATGCCCCATTTGGCATGTACCTCACAAGACATCTGCAAAAACTGGAGAGGCCACAAAAATACCTCACATTGATGATCCTAGGCCTTAAACAGTTGTCCTATATGGATAGACTCAAAAACTCCAACTATTCTTTGTCTCATATCGCCTACTTAGAGGCACTCTCTGGTTGACTTATAAAGCCATCTCTGACCCAGCTCTGATAGAAATGTAGTCATAACGTTTTTCTTGATGCCATGGATATATGGCATCATTATCTAGATAATTGCTGACTTATCTGGCACTCTGATGTGATATATTTGCAGGAATTTGTACTATATCTCAGTGAGAACAAATGGGGAATTACTTTTACTGTGAACTATCATGCCCATACCATTACATTTTTGGATGTTCAGGTGACTGTTATGGAGGATGGAATGCTGAACAAGTCTGTACATAGAAAATATCCTCAGTTTAATACTCTCTTGCATGCTACCAGCTGCCAACTGCAATGTATGATTAAAAACATTCCACAATCCCAGATTTTAAGGCTTAAGAGGATATATTCAGTTAATGAAGATTTGAGATGCAAGCCAAGATATGGTGCTTAGGTTTCAAGACAGGGGTTATTGAATGGGGACCATTACATGAGCATTAGTTGCGGTTTGAAAAACCCATAGAAAACAAACATTACAGTACCAAGTGAAATCTAAATTGCAAGGGTCACCTATTGGATTCCTTATGGATTATGGGAGTAACAGTATTTTTCTGCAAAAAGTTATTCATCGATATTGGGATGTGCTGCTTACAGATGATAGGCTTTAGGAAATTTTAACTTCTAGCTGTTGTTTTTCATATAGGAGAGGTAAGACTATGGGGGGCTGGTTTACAAATAAAAAATGCAGTTGATACACAGGTTAGGTTGGATGGTAGGAAACTTTTGGGATGCCATCCCTGTGGGCATTGTAGCTTTTGTCAATATGTTCCTAAATGAGCTCCTTCACCTCTCCCAATTGTTCAAAAGTATTTGATATTTTGATTTATGGCAATTGCAGTTCGTATTGGGTTATCTATATGGCAAAATGCTCTTGTCCTGCATTTTATGTGGGTAAAACCTCACGTCCCTTTAAGTTAAGGATATCACAACATTTAAGTGACATTAGATGTGCTAGCTATACAAATGCTTTGTATAAACATTGTTTGAAACACCCTACTGCTAGGTTTTCCTTTACTATTCTTGGCAAGATTTCACAAAAAAATATGCCCCAGGATGAACTACATTCTCTTTTAAGTTATAAGGAACAGAAGTGGATAATTAGGCTAGGGGCCTTATTCTCTCCAGGCATTAATGAGCAATTAACATTTTTATATTTATAGTAGAAATATTTATATGGCTTAGACCTTATGTCCCTTCAAAATAAAAACACCATAAGATATAAATGAGTCCTTGTATAAAAGGCACATTAATATTGAAATATGATCTGGAATGAATTTAAGTCCGAGCATTTTGTCATCATTTATGACAGGTTATAAGAGACAACTATGTTTTAATTTGCATAATAATTTTTTGTAAAGTTCTGTGTCCTTTAAAACATTTTTTTGCAACTAATGAGCAATTAGGAACAACTGATTTTATTGTTCATGTGGGCTGATTGGGTTCAGTATTTATACATGAAGGTTTGATGGATTTTATCAGCACTGATGAAGACTGTTAGCTGAAACTGGTATGCTTCATACATCTTTTGGTGTTTGGATTTATTATTCTTGAATGTTACAATAAACTAAGATTTTTATGGAATTTTTTCCATTTTTTGTTTCTAATTATTGTGAGAGCCTTTAAGAGTGCTGGGTGGCTTACTTTGTGGATTGATTACATTTTGGGCCTAGCACCTTGCAGTACTTGCATGGGGGTTGGATTCAGATATCGCCTACTTAGAGGCGATCTCTGCTTAACTTACAAAGCCATGTCTGACCCAGCTCTGTTTGAAATACTACTTCTAAAGAAATTCCAATATCTGCGCACCACATGCTCCAGAGATCTCAACTTCATTACCACAATCAACAGAACGTGCTGGAGGGACAGGTTCATAACCCCGAGGCTGCCCATGCTATGGAATAGATTTCCCATACATGCCAAACAGAGGACCTCATTGGCCTTCTTCAAGAGAAATCTTGATGAGTGGATGGGAAATAGAAAATTCACCCTGGGGACCACTCCAATGGCTCTACTCGACAGAGGCACTGGGAACTAATGTCGGGTGACACGATGTCAGGGTAATCCTATGAGCTAGGCTTATAAAGGTTTTAAGGCCATTAGCCTATTATACACCTATGAACCTATGATGTGAGGTGAGGTATTGATGGCCGCTGCTGCCATTTCATTACATGTTCCTTCCATAACAGCTGTAGTAATATGCCTTCTGAGAACAGCTGACATTGGATGATACTATGTATATTGTTGGCTTAGGAAGGTCTGTGTTTATGTAGTAGAGCAGATCAAAATTCTAGGCAGTTCTCATTCAGCTATAACAGTGACACTTGCAGTATGGCACAGTATGGCACGTGTCTACCTACCATCATTAAATACTCTATGACATACATCAATATACATTCATTCTGATTACATGGGCACATAAGTGTTGTTTCATCCACGTGTTGTAATACTGTGATGTACAGAAAAAATTACATGTTTTGATTCACTTGCAACCTTGTAGAATCCATCGTCTGCGTAAGTGAGTTGCTATTCCCAAGGATTATTGAGGTGGTCAGCAGCACTATTGTGTGGCTATTAGCATTTGTGTCAGTACATGTTCTGCATGAGCCACAACTAACCCATTTGTAGTGTGTCCTTATATGGTATCAGGCCACTCAAACACAGCTTTCAAAAGAAAGTCATATAGGCATATGTTGTGCAATTGATGTAATTATGTAAAATTGGTACAGTTGTATGGCTGTGTGAACAGTACACTGTGTGGCATGTAACGGATAACCAAAGCTGTATTTGGAGGTGTTGTCACAAATCATTTATTTAAATAAGTGTAACATTTTAAGGGGAATACACAACTAAGTGCAGAGCTGTTTCTGGGTGCCACTGGCCATACTCAACTGGAGAAAACAGACGACCTGCTAGCTGACAGTTTGTCTCACACTTCACACCCTGTTGTCACTGGTCATCAGCCAACGTATACATGCAAACATTACTCAGTTTATTTTCACAGGAGAGCAACTCATGTGTGTGCTCTCTAAGGCTAAAAACACAAAATCAGTGAACTCCCAACTGTACATACTTTCATAGGTTCATAGGTTCATAGGTTCATAGGTTGGTACTAGGCTATCAGCCCTAGGGCCTATACAAGCCTAGCCATAACAATTCCATGGCTATTTCTTCCCACATTATTTACTTTCCTGGACCCCTGTCTAGCAGGGCGACTGACATGATCCCTGGGGTGAATTTCCTTTCTCCCATCCAAACGTCAAGGTTCCTCTTGAAGAGGTCCAAAGAGGCACTCTGCTTGACATGTATGGGCAATCTATTCCAGAGTCTGGGGAGTCTCTGGGTCAGGAACCTATCCCTCCAGCATGTTTTGTTTATTGTGATGACAAGGTTTAGATCCCTGGAGCGTGTAGCTCTGAGGGATTGGGATTTCTTTGTGTAGCATGTCCAACAGCTCTGGGTTTGACATGGCCTTGTATGTTAAGCAGAGATCGCCTCTGAGTAGACGATATGCGACAGAGTATAGCTGGAGTTTTTTAAGGCGGTCAGCGTAGGGCATCTGCTTAACATACTCGCAGAATGTCCAGATTTTTGCCTCAAATATTTGGTCTTTTTCTCATGAAATATGTGGTTTTCTGGCAAATCACAGAGGACTAAAATCACTAAAATGACCCAATAATGACATATGTTTGAGTTTCAGACTTCATATCCTTCAGAAAATGCATGCTAATGCAAATCCTGTAGTTCTAGCAGCTTTCTAAGTTTATAAGAGTAATATTTAAAACCTGTCTCTATTTTTGGTCCTTTGTCCCCTCTCCATTATTTTAGGTTTTGTCCAGATTTCTTGCATTAAGAGGTTGAGAAGTACTGGTCTCTGATAACATCCCAGGTTGCCTTTTCAATAACTTAAAACCTGACCTAGCAGACACAGTTGGATCCCTGCTTAAACAGAGCCTCCAGACAGTCTGTGTTCTTGCAGAAGGGTGCACAGCAACAACCATCCATCTGAACAAGGGGAGAACCATCACTTGATGCAGGGACTTATAGACACAAAGTCATCCTCATCTATGAGGCAGACCAATGACTCATCATGGACCTTATCAAAAAGGACACAGGTAGTCTCCGTACTGTGTATCAAACCCATGTTTGATTTAGCAAGGCTACATCATGTCTGTTAAATCTGTTTTACATCCTCAGGAAGGTCACCAAGGGCATGCATGATAAAAAGACTGTCATCCTGCATAACCTGACCAAGCTAAGGCATCTGACACAAATACACACTCGGGTATTGCAGAGAAACTGTCTCAAGTTGGAATAAACACATACACCACCAAGTGGATAGACAAATGGATCATATACAGGACACACAATGTTGAAGTGTGTGAACTCACCTCTAGCTAGACTCCAGTGACCAGGTCCGTAACTCAGGAATCTGTACTATGCCTTTTCCTGTTCAGTATTTAAGTCTCATAAGTCAAGACAAACTTACACATCCTTTGTCTAACCAGCTTTGTGGATGACTGCAAATCGTGGACAATCATTGAATCTAGGAATGCTATTCATATACTACAAAAAAGTGTTAAATACACAAAGGATTGTTGCCAGAGTCACAGAGGTATAGTAGATGAACAAAAATCATGATTAGTTCCTTTATGAAAGCAAATACAGAAGGTAATTACAATCTAGACAGTACATCCCTATCAGCAGACTAAGTGGTACGTGACCTGGGTTCATAGGTACAAAGTAAGCAGAAGTTCCACCAGCATGTGCCCCCAGTCATGAAATTCCTTTATATGTAGAGCATCTCCTGAGTATTGGCAGGCCATCCACATCAAAGGATATTTTAGTCCCATTGTTCTCAGCCTTCACACCAATAATTGAGTACAATGCATGTACCTCACCAGACACCTTCCAGGGATGATTTACTCAAGTGTATCCTTTTGCCACAGTGAGCTCTTACACATGTCATCTGCCATGCATATGTATTCTTTGTGATGCATAACCATTAGGAGTTGAGAGTGCAGGCTTCCCTTCAAGGTGTTATACAAGATGCATGTGTGATACTTGTTCTTGTTATGCACCCAGTAAATACATAGCTCACTGACAACATTGACGGTATGGGCTACATTGTTGAAAGTGTGGATATGTCATGCAAACCTCTCAACTAGCCATGATTGCTTGTAATTTAAACTACAGATATAACAATGCCCTTCCAAAAAGTGGTCATTTTTGAAGACAGTGTGCTTGATTCCCTTTATCGATTACTGCCAAATCATTGCAGTTGTACAAGTGTGTTCATGCAGAGCATATATGATAACTCACAATCTCATATTTAATGTCAGTGACACAGACTAATGATGTTATTATTCTGATATTTTCCATGATTGTGCATGCTTCTGTCTACTGCTGTCCATGAGCCTATGGTTATGTGTCTCCATTGGTTGAGAACTATGCTGACATTGCATTCATATTCAAGCAACTCATTTTGTACATCTTCACAATATGCACATAACCACTTTTGTATGTACCATCCTTGATAAATGTCCTCTCCATTGATCATTACAGGGTTTTTATATCACAACCAATTATCTGCATTGATATGTGACCCTTGTGTGGCAGTCACATAATATACAATAACTGTGTGATGATATGAATATACCCACACAGGAGGTGTAAACAGCAGTACATACTGTATTATGTACTTATTTGATTATTGTTCACATTACAACTGTCTTGTCTTTGAGGTGTACATACACTGACATGTCCTTGTCTGGTGTAAATTACCATGTTTTGCCTGTTTTCTTACCCTTCCTTAATTCCTACCATTCATGTGTGTGGCCCTTTTCATTACACAGTCTATGTACCATTGATGATCACCACCAAACCTTTATCTCTTTGTGCCTAACACGTTTGTACTGTACTTTGTACTGGCTATACTTTCCTATAATGTGTTAGAAATGTATTCCTTGCCTTAAATTAAACCCTGGTAGTCATTGTGGTTGTCTGCACAATCTTGAAGACCTAGTTTCCCTGTAGGTAAACTTCTCTGCAGATCTGAGTGTGTTTCTACTGCTTTACATGGTTTCCTGTCTAACAACACTCGCTTGTATTTGTGTAAGCACAATGCACGACATGCATATGCAATTATCGCTGCTGCTCGTCATGCAAAAAAATAAACTCCATGTAGGCTTTATGCTAAGCATACACAGAGTTGATTGAATCCCTGGATTAGTCACCACAGAGACCTGCTACTAGAATAAATAAGTGATTTGGAATCTTGACTGTTTTGAAAGGAATCTCTTTTGAAAAGTGTGTAGAGTAATATAGATTACTTCTAGTACAAGAAAAAGTAAAAAGTACGAGAAATTTAAATACAAGGAGAGGCATGTTTTTTATGTTCTGAGGAAGTCCCAAGTTATAGGGACGAAAGCGCTCAACTAGGTTGTTTTTGTTAAAAAAAAGGGTTTTAACAACTTTTGGTGGACTGAGCAATTATTGAAATGAAGGTGCTGGTTGTTTGGGTCTGCTGATGCTGGACTACATGGACTGTTCTGGTTATTGGTTTTGTATTGGGTCACATGGTTTACACACTTAGTTTGGGTTCAAAGACTACTTCTGGTACTATAAGTCTGAATTTAAGCATTGGGGGGGGGACTTATGGCACCTATAATTGCAGATGGAAATGCTAAAGTCATTATACTCCTGATAGAAATGTGCTACAGCTGTAATAGGTGCAGTGGACCAGAAAGGAAGGGCTCCAAACACCCAATTAGAAAAAAGGTCTTGTACCCCCAATAAGCATTTACGAAGAAAATGTATATCTGGGAAGAGGACTAACTGCCAGAGTGACTCTGATTTTGGTAGTAATGACTGCCAGTCTATAGGCAAGAAAAATGTGAGCAATACAGTAAAAAGATATGCAACCTCACACATTATTATGCAACTCTTACAGCTATTTTCAGTAAGTTCAACTCAAAGGCAAAAATGATGATATTGTTCTACATATTTTAAAGTTAAAAGAATGATTTATAGAGTTATCGATAACAAGTAAAGAGGAGCAAATTTTCATAATTAGGTGGTGCAGAGATGATGTAAAGATGGACTGGGCAAGAATATCTAAAGCCACAGAGCTTGTATACATTTTTAAAAAAAGTGATCTTGAAAGACATCAATGTAGGATGGAAGCTAGACAGGCAACCTACCAAATGTAATGTAATGGCAATCAAAACTCACAATTATGTCCTAGTCAGTTAAATTATGTGCATTTTGCAGTTCATGACTTTTCAGATACAGAAAGTGATGATTTTTTTTTTTTTTTTTGAATGTGTACTTCCAGAGTTTACCTTTCCACATTAGGACACAGGTATCCCTAGAACTTAATAAGAAACCTCAAACTGTCCATTGGGTGCTAGATAAAGTAGGCAATATTTGGGAATCTACTAAGAGGGGGTAAAGACCTGCCATCAAAAATGGGCCCAAGACCAGGTACTAGAAGACACAGCATCTGATATTCGTTGAATGGAGGGAAATTAACTGTCTCATTTGAACGGCATCAAAACAGTGAATAATAACCAACCTACACACACTAAAGGCCATGTTCTGTTACAAACTAGTGTCAGTTCTTGTACAGCTCAGCAAATGCCTCCTGTTCCACAATCTCCAATGTAGTTAGCTCTGCAGTCCAGACTTCCACAGTTCACATATCCCCCTTGTTCTTATCTGTGCTAGGGATAGTCAGACAAAAAGCAGGCTCTTGGTAGACAAAAATAACAGAAGATACAACGGGGAGCAAATCAAATCGATTACTAGGGTACCAAAACATATAGCAGAGGTTAACACAAAAGTAGTTCAAATTCTCCTCACAGAGAAAAGATTAGAGAAGAAACAAGAAAGACACAGAATGAGGTCGGAAAGGTAATAGAACAAACGGTATAACTGAACACTGTCCCAAAATTTCTGGAAATAAATACCTCACTGTCTCCTGGGTTTCCTTCTCCTGGATCTGGAGCACTCACCAGTCCTACTCCCACTCACACTACTACCTCCAATAACCAGACCTATTTCTTCTGTCTTGTCTCAGGCTGCCAAGATAAATGATTCTGATATGGTTACTGGTTTAAAAGAAGTATGCATTGTAAAGGCAGTAGCAACACAGTGTCTAAAGGTAAACTCTCACTGGAATCTGTTTCTACTGGTGTTAAGCGTTTTATTTTGCCATGTTACAAAGGCTGCAGCAAAACAAATTCTACCCAGGGGACTTAAGATTTAAGGGAAAACAGTTTAAATTATGAGGGCTTAGTGACTCAGGAGCTGAAGTAACTCTAATGACAAAGGGCTTCTATAATCATACTAAAGAATATAAGAAAATAAATGTAGAGAAAATTACTCTTTTCCACGCATGAAGTTTATTTTCTGGTGCCTTGGCAAAAGCCTTAAATGGAGGTTTCTGTGATAAGTTGAGCACAAAATTGAAATATTCAGAGAAGCTAAAAATACTGCCTGATGTCCCGCAGGTGATAGGCTGCATTACAGAAGAACAACAAACCTTAAAGAAGGTATAGCTAAAGCAGAAGCTTGGGAAAATGGAAGTGAGACATCCAGTGTATGTCAAAACTAGGCCAGGGGATGACATCTTAATTGGTAGCCATCTACTTAGGTGTATAATTCACCATTTTCATGAAGTCTTTTGTTCACAGGAGAAAGAGTTTAAATGTCCATAAGCAGACAGAGTCATGTATTTGGAAAAACATGGTATGAGAAAAGTGATTTTTGCAAGGTCTGATGTGCCAGATGTGGTCAGTGCTTGGAAACCATGAGGATCTAACCCCATGCAGACAGATGGCACATATGGTATGTGTGTGTGTGTGTGTGTGTGTGTGTGTGTGTGTGTGTGTGTGTGTGTGTGTGTGTGTGTGTGTGTGTGTGTGTGTGTGTGAAACAAGCTGTAGTAATATCTGTGATAAATGCCAGAGGTTTTCCATTATTTACTAAATAAGTAAACATTGTTATTTCACAGTCATACAAACACTGCAAACGAAAGGTTGTCTAATGACAGTGAAATGCAACTCTGATAAATTTGTACACATAATTGAGGTAATTCCTGATGTGTTCATTGTGGATTGATATGTCATGTAACTTGACATCTGTAAATGGTATGACTTTCTTTTATTAATTATGCGATGATATGTCTGGCAGTTTGTCTTTCATACAAAGTAACTGGACAACATGCTTGGCAGCTTCTGAAGTAAGTATAGTAGCTGACTCTAAAACTAGTATGGCTCTAGTAAAATGATCTGAGAGTACATAGATAAATGGCCTTCTACAGTTGCTAATATCACAAAACTTCAGATAAGAAGGGGAAATTTAGATGTCTGATTGTACTACATGTGATGTTACTAATGTAATCAATGTGTTTCATTATCCCTTAATTGGATGTATTTATGGGATTTTATATTATGCAGCTTGTAACAGAAGTGGTGTAATCCACTTTGCACAGTCCATTCTTGTTCATGCTTTCTTTTAGTTAAACAATTGAGTTTAAATTATGGATAAGGGAACATTTGAATGATGCTACAAAAGTTTACTACAATGTTCTGGCAAGGTATATTTTAAAATATTTTAGAATCTGTTAACTGCAATAGAGTTAAATTCCAATTTTGAGAGAGTTAGACATAATAGCAGGGCAGATTATTTTAATATTGGAATGGAGAGTACATGCATAGCATGCTTTATTTGTAGCTGATAAGGCAGTGGGTCTTAATGGATACTTTAAAGTAAAATAAAATTAAAAGTAAAAAAAAAAAAAAAAATTAATTAAAAATTTATTTTTAATTATTATTTTATATTATTATATTATTTAAATAAATATTTTGTGTTGTTTGCTATTCATTCAGAATGTGCCTTATAGAGGCCAGGTCAGCAGACAGTTTCTGAAGCATTTGGCTTTAAAACATTGAATAATGGTTCAGCTCAATGACATATGTAGTAGTGCAATGATCTCCTTGAAGCGACTAAGTATTATCTTTAGAATTAGATGGGTTACAGAATATAATTTGTTTTACTTTGATCCACATGTGTCAAATTTTAAATTGCTAATTACCATTGCCCATACCTCTTTAATTATAGTGTTAGTTTTTATGATTTGATTGTTTATCTTTAATTATAATGTATGCCCTTTTTGCCAAATGTCCGGTGCAGAGGTTGGTTGGCAGATTTGGTTATATTCATGTAGCTTGTTATTAAATGTGCTTCTCCATTACTTTTTATAGGATAGCTAATACAGAAGATTGGTAGTTTAATTTTTATCATTGCTAAAAAGTAATGCACAGTCTTTTATTTTCTACCTGTTTCAAAATTACTTCAATTTTACTTCAGCTGATGAGATATGGATACACTCGGAGCTGCATCAATTTCTCATGTGAATGGGGTTGTTTATAACAGATTGTTAATGAAATAAATGAACCTAATACATGTGCACGCCAGTTGAAGTTAACTAAACCTGCTATACTTCTTGTTTATGTTCATAGTTTGTCCCCATAGCATGTACAGGTGTTACTGCAACTAAAAAAGCAATTCTACACAATTAAGATTATATGTACTATCTGTATAGGAGGAGGAAATCTACAGTAGGGTATTTAAATGTGTTGAGAATATATAAAGTTGGACAGATGCTAGTATTACTTTACAGAGCTCTGAGATGGAGACTTGTGTACCCTCTCTCCCCACAGTGCCATATTTATTTAATTGACTGTGGAAAAATTCTGTTGGTGATTTTGTGCTCAACTTATCACAGGGTTTTATCTTCAGAATATAAGTATCCATATACTTTATGAAAAATGTTTTCTTGCTTCACTGACTAACACTGACTAACTGAACACCACTTGTTGACATGAAATGAATTGTTGTTTCAGGAAGTCTAGGCATGCTGCAGTTATTACTGAAAAGGAGCATGACTTGAGAGGCTGGAAATCTTCAGCAGCTGTATGGAAAAAGTGTTTTTATTTGTTAATGGAAAGTTGTATTTGCAATGCTGAAACAAAGTGATGGGTAGTATTTGAATTTCGTCTGGAAATCATTTAGTGTGATTGAAGGAGACCTGACCTGACTTGTTTCACTCCTTTTAACTTGTTTCATGGAGTAAATGATCTTCTAGCTGGACACAACAGATACTACCAACTTTCTAGTAAGTCCTGGACTCAGTTACATATACCTTTCATTGTCATTATTAAACAGTTTGTTTCATATGACAGATTACACTGAAGTTCCCTCGGTAAGGAAAAAACACACAGACGCGCACACACACACACACACACACACACACACACACACACACACACACACACACACACACACACACACACACACACAGGAAAATATATAGAAGACATCATAGTGGCTTTGATTCTCTCACAACATATGAAATTATCCGAAATCATGTGTGTATGTTTGTGTTTGTGTGAGTGCACATGTATGTGCAGTACCATAAATTATGTTCTAAATTGTTACATAAAGTAATTGGTATACAGGGTTTGCAACCCAAGCCAGGTAAATGGAAATATGAATAACTCAGTGAAAGCCCAAATAACTGAACTATTTGAGGAAACTTGCACGGTTCGACCGTGTCTCATTTTATTTTTGTTTTATCTAATAATATCTGAAATTGATTTGACAGAAGATTGCAATATTCCCTGCGTAATATAACTGCAGCATTCTCATTCCAACATTTTCTGAACAACCGTACTAGAGCAAGATTAACATCTCCAATAAATTATATTCCTTTTGCTACATGGGTGGGAAGCACTATCACCTGGAAATAAGTAAAGCTTTCATTTATTTTTTAACTTATTAGTTTTTTAAAGCAGTGCTTTTATGTATTGTACTATCCCACCTTTTTAGTCTTACCTTAAGCATGATGAAATGCTCTGCACAGAGTAATGAATATTTGAAATAGCATGCCTGTAAAGTTATGACTCAATGAACACTATTTGAGGTGGAAAATTGCTGATAATTACATGCCTTCATTCTGTGATATTTAGAGAAAGAACAACCTCTTAAGAAGAAATTTTCTGTATAAAGAAGATAGCTTGCAGAATGCCTCTATCATGATCAGAGTTTGTTCTGAATTTATTCTGAACAGTGAAGTCAAACTCATTGCAACAAACTGCCAGAAATATAGTTGGAATTTGACTTTCAGTGCAGTAATCAGAAAAAAAAAAACAAGTTTGCAGTTAATAAATGTGTATGATGTGCCAAAGTGTTTTTTAGAGTCTTGACTTTGTTGTTGTAATAACATAAAGCAATACAAAAAAAAAGCAAAAGTTTTAGTTGTTCCACAGTTTCTCACAAAAGAATATCATTCTCAAAATAAGGTTTGTTCGCTGTCCAACTATTTAAACATTTTACTGCTAGAGAAAGTGAATAAAATAATCTTACCCTTTGCATTGCAGTAAAACTGGCTCATGTCTAAATTCTAAATCATCCACTGTTTGGTGAACTGGAAAAAGTCCACCAATTATGATATTGCCTGAAGCCCGTGCACCACCAAATGCTTCTGGGATTTTACATGAGTTCAAAAATTCACCACAAAAGCCTAAAAGAAGGCTAACAATTAACAGAATGGTATGTTTCTTCATTTTTTGTTCAGACAAGAGTGGCAGCATATTGTGTGTTAGTGATATGTAGTAGGTGGTTTAGAAAACAGCATTTATAACCTTGAGAAACCTGACACCCTGTTATTTTTTTAAAAAAATGCAGTTTGTCTGGTGAAATGTGATACACTGACAGTGTATGTCTGACGTTATGTTTATTACAACTTTGTCTAGACATACATTCCACTCGTCGATTCATCCAGATCATTTTTTAAAACTATTTTGACTTATTTTTCAATGTTTTGTCATTACTTTCAGGTATTCTCCAAGCCTCAAAACAGCTATGCATGTGTTCCCATTGTTAAGAGTTTTGACAAAAAGGAATAGTAATATAACAAGAAATATTAAAGCTAACTGCCTATTCAATCATCAGAAAATTCCCATGTAACTTTAGATCCTGCTTTGCATCTAGGACTCATTGTTTTCAGTCCACTTAGTTATTCTTGCTGAGGTATGTTCATGTGTGGGTCTGCAAAAAGCAAATAAAAAACTACCAGCAGTTCAACAATTTAAACATTTTAATACAAATAAACTATTTTCTCCTTCTCCATTGGTGCAGAGAGATGGAACCTGGATTGTAATTCAGATGGCCTGTGTTTGATTAGGGACAAGAGCACTGGAGGCCATGGGTCAGGGAAGATGGAAGTGAGGCGCTATTGTCATCTTGGCTGCCCTGGATGGACAGAGACAGCTCTGGCTCTCCACTTAGATGACAGTTGGCAGGATCATTGGGTATAATACCTGCAGAGTCTGAGCTTAGCAAGTACATTCTGCCAAATGTCTATGGTAACCACTGAGGCCACAATAGTGTTTAGCAATGCAATTGCTCCTCATGATATAGTAGCACCAGTGGAACTTGAGTGAGCTTCTGCATGAGTTACAGACTCCATGAGATGGGGGATGGTATTCTGCTTGTCCATCTAACTGACCTGCTCCTGGCTATGCAACACTGTTCTTTAATGGCAGATTTGGGTTCTGGTTTGAGTTCACTCCCTTTGCAGGGAAGGAATGGTTTGGATGACTCTTGCCTTTGTGCAGGGAAGGTTGTTATCAGTAGACCTAATGAGCATGGAATATCCTTCAAGTTGTGAGTTGCTGATTGAAGGCTTAGTGTCTGTTTTTCTAAAAGTGTATTAGTTCTGGTTTAAGCACTGGGGCTTCAGGCCAGTTATTTTACATTAAGAAGGTTTGTGGTCTGCACTCTTGTGGGAGGAGAGGGTTGATTCTGCCCTTCTGAGCTGGGAATTTCTGGTTAAAGGCTTATTGTGCCTGCTTATTTGAACTATTTCTTTCTGAAATTGGTGTGCCTTGTTTGCTGTAGCATAGACTAGATTCAGACATGCTGAAACTATCTTTCTTTGTATAACATGAGCACTAATCCAGACCATCTTTTTTGGAGAAGGTTCCACTGCACCCTAGTGGCAGGAGTGTGCATTTAGAACTTGTCTGAAGACTGCTGGAATGGGGCTCATTTTATAGCTTTTTTATTGGTTACTTGGTTAATCTGTTTAAATCAGTTTGCTTGTTTGCTACTGTTATATTAAAAAATGCACTTTATTCATCTGTTTTTACTGTATTTGTGTGTCTTCCTACTTTATTACTTTATTACTTTATTTTGTTTTTGCTGCCTATTCTTAAAAGTATTCAATTGCATTTATTCTGCTGCATTTATTACTGCTTGTTAGTAGCCTGATTAAATTGTAACTGTTATTCTAAGCCTTTTGTTTTAAGCACTTGGGCTTCAGGCCACTTGTTTTACATTAAGAAAGTTTGTGATCTGCACTCTTGTGGCAGGACAGGTAGCTTACATCCTTCTAAGTTGGGAGTTGCTGATTGAAGGCTTGGTCTCTGTTATTCTAAAAGTGTCTTAGTTCTGCTTTAAACACTTGGGCTTCAGGCCAGTTATTTTATATTAAGAAGTTAGGGTAAACTATTACCGGTGCCAGAAAGTCTACTCTTCAATTTTTTCCCTTAGATCTTGCTAATTCTCTTCTATTTTGCATTTAACTAACTTATTCGCCTAGCATTTCATCTGGTTTCTTGTAGCAATTATTGTAGTGCACATACACGCTAACAGCACTAAACATCCTATAAGGAAACAGCTCCAGTACTTATTAATAATGACCATCCCTCTTGGGCTGTCTAAAGGTCAGTTCCCTGTGCTTTCTCCTATTAACCTGGTGAACTTGGGTATTCTGAGGTAGTGTAGCAACTGCCTCATGTACACAGACAACCCTTTCCTATTACCTCCCAACACTTGTGAGAGATGCACTTATATATCCAAACTGGAAGACATGTACTCTCCAGCCAAGACTGGAGTAGCTGGTCAAGAGGAAAAGGTCAACACCTGCATCACACCACATAGAACACATAGCCCTCCAGAACACCCACCATCACAGCTCTCACATAAAAACACAAACTACACACCCACCTTTGCTGAGGCTCTCAATAGAAGTCTAACCAAACAGCAAAGCCCTCAAATCAGAAACACACTCAACCACCACAACATAGCACAAATCACAAGACACATAGCTCACCTACACAGTGTGCCCCTCAACCTAAGCTCCTAAAGAAAAACAGCTTGCCCAATACACTAATCATAGGTAACTCCATGTGAGGCAGAGTACCTCGCTGACTCTGTTCAAGAGAAATCTAGACCTGTGGATGGGAGATCGTAGGTTTACCCCGGGAATCATCTCTGTGTCACTGCTGGACAGAGGCACAACAAACTAATGGGCACAGTATTTTTTCATATAAGGGGTGGCGTAAGCCACAAAAATTTGGGCTAGGCTTATAAATGCCTTAGGGCAGATAGCCTAGTATAAACCTATGAACCTATGAACTCAGTATTGAGGCACACTGATGTCCCACTCACTAGGTTGAATAAGAAAAAGGTAACAATCAGCTATCTGTCGGGTGCCAGGATCCGACACATAACACATGCACTCAGGTCACTCCACAACAAGTACAAGTATGACTCTATTTATGTCCATATGGGTGTGAATGACCTAAGATGTACCTCCCTGGACAACATGAAAAGAGACACGGAGGAGCTCTCGGATTATGTCGCCCAGGCAGGTATGACCCTAGCCTAAGCAGCATCCTGCGTCACCCAGAATGATACCGTAGTACAAGCAGAAAATGACTGACTTCAACAATTGGCTAAGTTTCTGGTGTCATTCTAAGGGGATCCAGTATCTGTCTGCTTGGGATGACATGACTGACAGACCTCGATGCTTTCCCAGAGATTGCCTGCATCTGTCACCCCTAGGTTTCTGGATACTGGCTAAGGCTCTTACCACCCCTATAGTGCCTTTTTTAGGTGGTTTTCCAAAGGCCAAATTACCACTGTAACAGCTATAAATAAATGCAGTCTGAGGGTCATGCTGCTCAATGCTAGAAGTCTAAATCTCAAGATGCACTCGCTCGAAGCACTTCTCAAAATGGAGAACATGGATATTTGTGCTGTAATGGAGACCTGGTTTAAAGCAGCAGAAAGCACCCCTGCGCTACCAGGCTATAACTCATTCCACACCTTTCAGCCCCAGAAAATGGACCGAAGCTCCAAAGGCGGTGGTGTTTCCATATTCATAAAGGATATGCACACCTCCAGACTAGTAGCACAGCATAATGCATCAGAGATACTTCAGGTACAACTAAAAGTGGGTAAGACGGCGATTCAGGTCATAGCCTCCTATAGGTCCCCAACCATGTCCCAGGACTCTCATTCAATGTTTTTAAGCACCCTGGAAACTATTAAGGTCCATCCCAACACTCTCATACTGGGTGACTTCAACTACCCCTTCATCAACTGGGAAAATCACTCATGGACCAGTACACTTGCCCAACGCTTCCTGGAATTCATTAATTCCAATAAGCTGAACCAGCTCATTCTTACCCCGTCAAGAGGAAGCAACATCCTTGACCTGGGTATTACTAACATGGGCATCCATTGCTCAACACCAATTGTCAATTCCTCCCTGTTTAGATCTGACCACAAACTAATTACCATGGAAATCCACATCTCACCCACACCACCAGCAAAGGCAACCGCCATGACATACTTCTCCATAGCTGATTTTGGGCTCCTAAAAACAGAGCTGGCTAACTTCATGGCACCTATGCAAATGGAAAATAGATGCATGACCACTGAATCATACACCAATGCACTGTATGAACAAGTACATTAATGCATGGAACTAGCCATAGCCAACAGAACCAAGATGCTCTCCTCCAAAAAAGGAAGCCAATCTGGTGGTCCCCTGCCATTAACAAACTCTACAACAGAAGAAAGAAACTGTTGCAGAAGAAGGTGAAGTCCAAAGACTGGAAATTCTCCCTTATTAGCCTCAACAAAAAGTTGAGATCCCTCATTAAAACCTCTAAAGCTAGCTATGAAGGCAGGATTGCAGCAGACACTAAAAATAACCACAAAGCCTTCTACAGTTATATCAAGAATCTCCACAGCAATACCCAGATTTGCTCTGAGTTTACTGCACAATGGTACCTCCTATACTGAGCCAACAGATATTGCCAACATACTGGCTGGCAGATTCAGTGCCAAGTTTACCCCCCCAAAGGACCAATCACAACACTGGAAGAATGCCAGTCACTCAGCATTACCGTAGCACAGGTTAAAGCTGCACTGTCCAAGGTCAGGAATAATGCTTCCATGGGACCTGACAATATCCCTGGCTGTGTTCTACATGAACTACAAAATGAACTAGCACCACACCTGTGTGCCCTGGTCAGTCACAGCTTCACCTCAGGATTTGTCCCTACAGAACGGCGCACTGCTAGAGTCATCCCTCTCCATAAAGGGGGAGCGACTACAGACCCTGGGAATTATTGCCCCATTAGCCTGATGAGTCTGATATGTAAGGCTATAGAGTGCATTATCATGAATCTAATTAGCAAGGATATAGGGATCTCCAAACTCTGGATCCCACACAATTTGGTTTTGTGAATGGTAGATCATGCCTGCTCAACCTGGCTGACTTCTTTGAGTCAGTCACCAGAGCTGTGGATGAGGGCAAGGCAGTTCATACAGCCTACCTTGATCTGGTCAAGGCCTTTGATACCATTCCCCACTCAGGAATTATTGATAGACTTACCAAACTAGGCATCAACCCTTATATCACTAGGTGGGTTGCAAATTGGCTCACAGATAGAAACCACAGTGTGAAAGTAGTAGACTCCAAGTCAGACTGCTGACCAGTCACAAGTGGAGTCCCACAGGGATTAGTCCTGTGTCCTCTCCTGTTTGGCATCTACTTCTCAGAAGTCCAGGCCAACATGGATGGACTCTGGCTGACCAAGTTCACCGATGATTGCAATCTGGGAGTCATTATTAACTCCCCAAGTGATATAGACATTCTACAGTAAAGCCTCACTGAGACCAAAGACTGGTGTCAAAACCATGGCCTTAAGCTTAATGCCAAAAAATGCTTCATCATTCTCTTTGGGAAAAACTCAGTTCCCACTAATTACCGCATTGATGGTAGCCCACTGAACACTGAAGGCGTTATAAGAGATCTGGGGACACAGGTTGACAAAAACCTCTCCTTCAATCACCACATTGCCACTGTGGTCAGAAATTCCTTCTATGTGGCACATCTCATTACCAAGGGTTTTGCATCCAGGAAGAAAACGGTCATCATCTCTCTCTACTCTGCCCTCATTAGACCAGTCATGGAGTATAATGCCCCATTTGGCATGTACCTCACTAAACACCTGCAACAGCTGGAAAGGCCACAAAAGTACCTCACAAAGAGGATCCTGGGCCTTAAACACATGACCTACATGGATAGACTCAAAAGGTCCAGCTTTTCTCTGCTTCATATCGTCTATTAAGAGGCGATCTCTGCTTGACTTACAAAGCCGTGTCTGACCCAGCCCTGTTAGAAATGTTACACCTAAAGAAATCCGAATCCTTCTGCACCACATGCTCCAGGGACCTCAACCTCATTACCACAATTAACAGAACATGCTGGAGGGACAGGTTCATAACCCAGAGACTGCCCATACTCTGGAATAGACTTCCCATGCATGTCAAGCAGAGCATCTCACTGGCACTTTTCAAGAGAAATCTTGATGAGTGGATGGGAAATAGAAAGTTCACCACTGGGATCACTCCAGTGGATCTATTTTATAGAGGCACCGGGAACTAATGGCGACATGATGCCAGGGCACTTCTATGGGCTAGGCTTGCAAAGGCTCCAGGGCCATTGGTCTGGTACACACCTATGAACCTATGAATATATGGGTCAGAGGCCTCTTGCTCTGGTCATTAAGGATCCCGGAGGTGCTGGCATCTTTCCTTCAGGAGAAAAAATAAATGGGTCATTTGGCTAAATGTAGAGAAGCCATTGGGTGGTCAAGTGGAGCAGGAAAAATACATAAATAAAAAAGTATTTAGCTTGTTTATAAGAGCTCACAATACTGAGATACTTCACATTAGGACATGGCTAACCAACAAAGTGCACTTCTTCTTGCTTGTTCATAAACTTGAGGTTTGTTATAATGGGGTCTCCTTCACTTTGATAATAACCTATTGTGTCTGCAACCTCATTTTATATACATCATATCACTCTTTATTCATTGCACAGGCAAGGGAGCCCGCAGGATTTTTTGCAGGGGGGTGCAAACCCAGAGCCCCACCCACATAGCTCACCCCGCCCCCTTCCAACACAGCCCCGCCCAAGACCACCCACCCCAAGCCCCGCCCACACCACCATTCCAGTGTCCCATTACTTGGCTATTTCTCCCCATTTACTGTAGACACTGTTCAAATGTGTGCATACTGTTTTATGCTTTAGTTCTACAATGATTACAGGCAGTTGGATTTAATTTACAACTTTTATTTCAAACATTATAGCCCAAACACCGAGACTTTTACTAAACCTAAACAAAGCAATAGTCTTACAATGAAAACAGACTTGGCATTAGAGTTTCTTTACTTTTGAAACTCAGTCAATGAAACAGCATTGAAACCCACATTCAAAGAAAATGCATCTGGCCAGTGGCAGGTTATTTACCTTTGAACTGTTTTCAAGCAATAGGTTCCTTGCACAACGTTAGGGTCATGCAAAAGTTATTTGATTTACCTGATTGTATTAATTATAATATATAATTGAATTCTATATCTTGTATTATACAGCAACACTTGTTTTGAGTGTCTCTGCCAAGTAAAAGTAATCTGAATAATTCCACATTAAAGATATCTGAAACTAATGAAGATGTTGCTAGAAAACTGTATATTTCAGTGTTTCATCTACAAATTCAGTGCCTGCTGCCGTCAAAGAATAAATTGCCTATGTTAAATTAAAAAATGGTAAGCTGGTATATTGCAATAGAAAATGGATGACAAGCTGAAAAACAGGTTCATAGTTATTAGGCATCTCATCCAAAGGAGGACATCCTGAGGACTGCAGCATACAAATGTATATGCTGTAGGAATAGAACCTCAAGCCTTTACATTAAGATGCAAGTATTCTACTTGTGGTGCTACTAACATAGCTTTAAAGCTTTATACCACAATAGAGATACCAATTGCTAAACAAAACAGTTGCACATAGTAAACAGACTTGGCATGAGCAGCAGTGAACTTAGCTTCCCTTAAAACTCACAGTTCCTTGAAAATGCACTTGAAAATTCTACCTGCTAACTCTAGCTTGGGCATTTCACTTTCTCTCTCACAAACATACCACACCCCTCAAGACCTCAACCTTAGTGCAAGAAATCTTGACAAAGCCTAAAATAAATAGGGACAGACTATAAATATGGCTCTCAGAAACTTAGAAAATTGCAAGAGTTAGTATGCATTTTTCTAAATGACATGACATCTAAAACTGAAATCTAATTTAGCAACTTCAATCCTTTTTAGGAGGAATATGGGGCAAAAATCTGGACAGCTGAGGGGTATGCTACCTCCCTCTTATACACACACCAAATAATTCCGGCCAGACTTGAATTAGTTCTGGGAAGGTTGCACTGAACGGCACCGTGCTTGATCTGAAGTGGGTGAAATCCTGGTAGCCAGTGATAAACTGATCTGCAGCTCAGCAATGTGGAGCATTGAAGCATTTTTAGCAGAGCATTGTTTCATCACTACCTATTGTGTTTGCACATAAGCTGTAGTTATTTCAAACATTTGCCTTTTTTGATTATTACAGAGTACATTTACCCACCAGAGCTATTGTGTTTTGACTTCAGTGTGGAGATAGTTGTTGCAGGGCTTGGCTTTTAAGTAAGGTAGCAATGCTTATTTACCATATACCATTAAAGCCACCCAACTACAAGTGTACCAACACACAAACACTGCTATAAGACACTGGTCTCCAATAAAATGTAATGAGCTTTTGAAAATACTGTAATCCTGTCCTTTTATTACAAATACTGTCATATGCATTTCAATACCCAAGGCTTATACATTATCTAGTTATGTAAATATTCTTTGCATGGCAACAACGAAAAGGCTTTCAATGCTGGTAATTCTTTAACAATATGCTTACTAAAGCTTACTTGCATCTTACAATCTCCGACAAGCTTACCTGATGTTCATTAAACCATGGCTACTTAAACAGAGCAACAGGGCACTGTGACAGCATGCAGTTCCTGAATAATAAGAAGCATAAATCAACAGTATAAAAATCTGATAGAAAACCAGAACATTTTGCAAAATCAAGGACAGATGAAAAGCCATGGTCATATTTGTGATCTACCTTGGATGGGGAATACTCTGCACACTTACACTGCATAACTGCTCCTTGCCTTCCTTGGGCACATCCAGAGCCACTACAATGGGGGATGGGGTGCAATAAGTATGTCATAATTTGAAATGTCTCTGGCTGACAGTGATGGCTCTGACACTCATACCTCTCAACTTCAGAGCAAGAAATCTGGACAAAGCCATACATAGAACTAGAAGTGGGACACAGTCCCAAAAATAAGGCCAATTTTTAAATATTGCTCTTATTAACTTAAACAGAACAGGTAGATCTTACATTAGTACAAATTTTCTGAAGGGTATAAAATATGAAACTCAAATGTCTGCCATTATTTTCTAACTTCAATCTTTAATGACTTGCCACTAATTTGCCAGAAAGCCACAATTTTATGAAAAACAGACCAAAATGTAATGCAAAAATACCTGTCAAAAAAGGGACACCTTTTAATATTAACAGTTAACTTGAGCAGCTAACAACATAAGAGCATCCACATGCATTTCTGAAATAAAGGTAATCTATAACTGATCATTACAGTTATATATAATTGTAAACCCTCCACACTTTCTTCCAAAATTGTCATTTTGGAGGAGGGATTATTAGGGGAGAGCAACATTTTGAGCCAGAATTGGGGACAATTGAGATGTTTGGATATTCCTAATCTACAAAGTGATTTGCACGTACCTCTCAACCTCTTAATGCAGGAAATCTGAACAAGGCCAAATATATTGGGGAACATACAAACACTACTAAAACTGCTCTTTATAAAACTTAGACAGTCTTGCATTAGCATGCATTTTCTGAAGGTTATGACATCTGAAACTCAATGTCTGTCATTTAATGGCTTCATTCCTAAATGATTTGCTAGAAAATCACAAATTTTATGAGGAACAAACCAAAAATAAGCAGCAAATATCTATTCATTCTGCAAAGATATGGACAACTGAGCGGTATAGTTCAACTGGGGCTGTATGAGTTTGCTACCCCCCCCCTCACAAAATTATGGTCAAATGGAGCCTCCCCCCTGCAGCCATTCCAATGTCCCATTCCTTGGTTATGTTGCCCCATTTACCATAAACACTAATGTGCATACTGCTTTACTTCTGCGATGATTTAGGATTTCATTTGAAAGTTTTATTTTGCATTTTACAGCACAAACCCTAATACATATCTATTAAAGCAATGCAGTTTCACAATGAAAATAGATTAACATTAAAACTTCTCTGCCCTTTAAACTCACATGCATTGAAACAGCACTGAAAACCACTTTCACAGAAAATACATTTTGCCAATGGCAAATATTAACTCTGGGCTGTCTTCAAAATCATAGGCCCCTCGAACATAACAAACATGCTCTTTGATACACCTTCCTGACTGTATTACATTATATTCCTTGTACAATGCAGTACAGTTGTTAGAGGGCATTTTAAATTTATTGCTTTGAACATTTTTCCAGTAAACAATGAAACAAAAAGCATCCACCAATGACAAAATTGCCCAATTCAGAACATTTCCATCATAAAGTCTACTCAAGTCCACCAGTATCAGTAAAAAATACACAATCTCTGAAGTAGTAAAATCCACATTGAAGAAATTTGTAACTAATAAAGAGGTTGCTGCTAGCATTTATATGTCATTGTTTAATCTACAAATAAAGTGCCTGTTACCCTTGAAGAATAACTTGCCTTTGTTGCATGCAATAAAAAAAATGAAAAGCTAGTAATAACGCAATAGGGAATGGATAGCAAACTGTTAACAGTTCCATAGTTACTAGGTATCTTTGCCAAAAAGACTGCAGCATCCACCCCCTTTACAACACACTACAGCATCAGCAATGCATTTACCTACTGTGAGAGTAGAACCCACAGCCTTCAGCATCTAAAGTAAGTACACTATCTGTTGTGCTATTAACAATGCAAGCAGACTAAACATAAGCAGCACTAAACTTTTGCTCCCCTGCAGCTCTCAGCTCCTTGTAAAATCTACTCGACACTCAGCTGTATCTCTGAACTTTGCAGCACAAGAAATCTGGAAAAAGCCAAAATTTATTGGGGGAGGGGACAAAAGGCCAAAACCAGGGACATTTTAAACATTGCTTGTATAATGTTTGAAAGTTGCTAGAATAAAATGCTGCGTTACCACCATACATTTCACTGCCATGTCTTGAACCCAGGGGACTCCGTGAAAAACAGAGCAACATACCACTATGCCAAATCAGCTGTTTTGTGAAAGAGGAAGACTGAAACTTAAATAGCTACCATTTAGTGAATTCAGTTCTCACCATAGCACAGCTGTCAACCTCTTGGCACAAAATACCTGAACAAAGCCAATAACGGGTGACTACAACCACCAAACATTCAGTGAATTCAGTTCTCACCATAGCTCTCAACCTCTTAGCAAATAACACCCAGACAAAGCCAGTAATGGGAGAACATAGCCCCCAAACATATTCAATGAAATCAGTTCTTACCATAGCTCTCAACATTAGCAAAAGAACTGGATGAAGCCAATAAATACCTGAACAAAGCCAATACTGGGTGAATACAGCCCCCAAACATATTCAGTGAATTCAGTTCTTACCATAACTCTCAACCCTAGCACAAAACCTGGATGAAGCCAATAATGGGGGGGGGGATACAGTCCCAAACACAGGGATACATTTCAAATATCCATCTTGTACACTTAGAAATTGCTAGAATAAAAGCTTTTGTTACCATGCACTTTCTGAAGAATATGAAGTCTGATATTGAAATGTGTCCATTTTAACATTTGTTAACCAGGAAAGTCTGACTTTGAAAAAAGCTAATTTTTAGCAGAGGCCCAGGGAGAAACACTCCAGACAGCCAAGAATAAAACTAGAGAACATGTAGCTGTCAGGCAACAAGGACACAAATGCAGAAACCACAGATTTTATGAGGAACAGAAAAAGTATGAGGGAAAATCCTGCAACATTTTTACAAATGGTGGTGGGTAGGGAATTCAGGCTCTTGCCACTTGGGCCCAAGGTACAGGGTTCAAGCCTTATTCTCTACCCACCACCATGTACACCTGGGGCATTTCACACACACACACCCACACACACACACACACACACACACTAACCATGTGAAATTATAGCTGCAAATGTGGTAATACATACAATATTTGACTCTGGCGGCCATGATGTCCTTTCCATTCTTACACATCCATGTACAGAACTTCCTCAAATGAAATGGAATCTTTTAATGTGCAACATTTACATAGAATACTGCATATTTTTAATTCAACACATCAAAGCTGTATTAGTGAACATGAATTTGATACACAGCTAGCATTTTATGTGACTTCTGTCCTTAAGAATACTAAAGAGTTGAAACACTTTCTGAAACAGACCAAGCAGGAATGAGAAGAAACCACTAAATGCAGCTCTATTTCTAAGAGTGATATCAGATATATACATATTTCTCACCTGTTTTCTGATGCTTTACTGAACGCTATACTGACTAAATAGTATTGACACATTATGCCCACATCTAATAAAAGAGCTCTTGGGAACAGTAACCTTTCTCCATTTATACAGATATTTTCCAGTAGTTCAGGATCTTGTACAAACATTGAAAATAAAAACTAATTGCTTGTAGAAACATCTACCAGCATGGCAGCAAATGAAATTTGTAAGAGATGAGTTTTACTTGAGTGGATATTGGAACTGACAGCTACCAGGAAGATGTAAGCATGAAGTTGTCTTGCACAGCTATTAGCCATAATATAGTTTATTCCATACCTTTGCCTCCAATTATCGTCAGAAATTTGGTTTCTTTCCTAGATCTTAACAACAGAATGTGATGTCACATTAAGATGTTTGTCTCCTACTGTACTTTTCATCTAAAACTGTGTCCATTTAGTTCAGTAACCCTGAATAGCATAAAGCAGTTATTGGAAAAATAAATGATTTTTGTACTGTGATGCTAAGCATATCCAAAGCTATCAGTAACAAGTAACAAATTTTCCTTCATTAAGCATCAAAGACAGCAAACACAATTTCTGCTCACATTTTTATATAAACCAATAGTACACTAGGGTTACCACCTGTCCCACTTTGTGAGGGACAGTCCCTCTTTGGCCAGTTGTGCCCTGCAAAAAAAATGTAAAAATGGCAAATGTCCTGAGATTTTAGAACAAAACTATTTCCTATATTTTTTGTAATGGTTGCATAAAACAGTTATTCTGAATCTGAAACACCTAAATGTTATAAGAAACAGAATAAGCAACTAAAATGCTACAAGAATAATCTTTTACTTGGGCAAAAAAGTGAAGTTGTGCACTTTGTACTGGCCGTGGGTATGTTTCGGCCTGCAAAATCTGACGTGTGTACCACAAATGTCCCACTTTGGACATTTGAAAAGGTGGCAAGTTGGCAACCCTATAGTACACTGCGCGCGCACACACACACACACACACACACACACACACACACACAACTCTACCTGAAGTGTCCCATCTTCCGTCTGTTTACTCCCGCGAGTCCCGCTTGCTATTCCGTTTCAGGTCCCAGCCATCTTCCATTCCCGCTCGAATCATCCCGCTTGCAAAGCCATCCTTGTAAACTCCCGCTCACAAACTTCTACATATTCGCGAGAGTGATGATGTCACGCCCGCGACTGGACTGTTAACACACACGGACTTCTTTCTTCTTAAAGAAGAACGCACGTACATAAAAAAAAAAAAAAACTTTTTTTTTAAATTATCTAGTCAGCCGATTCCAGGGGGGTGCAAGTGCACCCCCTTGCACCTGCCTGCGGGCGCCCTTGTGCACAGGACATACAAGCACTTTTTAGGATTGTAGTGAGAAACATAACATATCTCTCAGACCAGCAATATTGGGAACATAGGTATAGCAGTTCCCAAGCATCATTTAGCACTCCTTCACTGGAGAAAAGAATGGGTCTACATTGAAACCGCGAAAGCCCTAGTCACCAAATACATAAACACCGACACATATTACGAGAACCGCGAATACACCGAATTCCCTAAACCACGAAATTCAAAAACTCGAACAGTCATAGTTATCCCACCCCACCGCCCGCTACATACTACCTACCCAAACAAACTAAATAAACCACTTACATACACTAACCAAAACCCTAATTCTAACCCTAAACTAAACCCTACTTCTAACCCTACACTAAATCTTGCATATACCACCATGTATGCACTTACCTTAACCAGCACCCTAACCCTACGGTTCGTAACTATCACACACTTACCTTAAGAAGCTATACCCAAACAAACTAAATAATCCACACACATACACTTAACAAAACCCTACTTTTAACCCTACACTAAATCTCACATACATTACCATCTATGCACTTACCTTAACCCGCACCCTAACCCTAAGGTCCGTAACTATCGCACACTTACCTTATGGAGCTATACCGCAGAAGAGCCAACCATGACGATTCGACATTTTGGATTTTGCACTTCTGAACGATCAATGTTTTTGCAGTTCGATGAAGACATGTCGGCGTTTACGTATTCGGGTAAGTACACCTTCGAGCTTCTAATAGGGAACCGAAAAGACTAATTCACTTGTAATACACCAAGAATCATTCTATATATTCAAAATGGTGTAGAGTTGTCTTTAAGCATATATATATATTTTTTTCTTTTGGGCACTCTAGAACTGCCACTGAATGTTTTCACACAGTCAAGCTTGAAACCTGTTTCTTTTCTCACTACTATGTAAGCTGATACATTTTTAACTTGTCTTTCCCTTTCAATCATTTAGTGATGTCCTCATTTGGAAATTCATTCATGCCTGATTTTGGCATTAGAGGGAGAGGTAAGATCTCCTGAAGGAGATTAGGTGATTTCCTAACACAACTAACAGCCCTGCCCCAACCCCCCCCCCCCCCCAGGAGCAGTGCAGTTCCTGGCTATGCTGGACTATTTCCAAAATGAGTGCTCTGTACACTTTTGTAGTTTAGCTGGTCTACACACAGTTTTTAGCTAGACTTACCTCCAAGTCCCTGTGCACAGGGAGAGAGTGCTGGGCCTTCTCAGACTTTACCTGCTTCTGTTCCTCAGGAAGGGTAAGGCATCTTCGGCCCATCACTGCTATTGCGACTCCAGCCCTGGTCGTGTGGGGTGAATTCACTGTTTCAACTCCTTCTGAAAGATTCTTCCTAAAAAATACTTAATTTTATATCCCTAGTTCAGTGAGTTTTTATGTATGTTGCTCATCAAGTACCTTGTTCTATTGACTTGTTCAATATTTAAGTTTTCCTTACTCCTCCCTAGTAAATCAGTAGCCATGGATATGCACTTCTTGACACTCTCTATGGCCAGTCTGGTTGAGATGGTTATTCTGAGGCACTGTAGCAATTGTCTCATGTACACTGACAGTCCACTTATTCTTATTAAAACAGATACAGTACATGAGATGTGTAACTACACTTTAACACTGCAGGCAAAACTCTGTTATACAACCAAAACTAATCCTATAGAGGTTATCAGTGACACTTGCACCATGTCTACTGCACAGGATAAAGACCCTACACATAAAAATACTTATGCTGAGGTACTTAGAGGTAATGTTTCTAAAACACTAAGACCTCCTGCCCTCCTGCGCAGCACAGTAAAAGAAAGAGTCCTCAGCCATCACATAAACACTCTGTTATAATACTACCTGCAGCTACACATAGTAATACCTTATCCAGTGCCTCTGCTGCCAAGCCCTTAAGGCAAATTAACACACAGCAAAATTTACTGGTCATTGGTGATTATATAGTGAGGCACATCGATGTCCCCCTCACCTGTCTGAGTAAGGAGAAAGTCATGGTTAGCTGCCTTTCTGGGACTAGGATCCATCAAGTCGCACATGCACTGAAGTCATTGAACCACAGGTACCAATATGGCTCTGTCATAGTCCATGTGAGTGTTAATGACCTGAGATGTACATTCCTTGACTATACAAAATGAGACATGATTGAGCTAACTTGTTATGCATCTCAGGCAGGTATGAGCCTAGCAAACTACCTTCTCCATGGATGATGCTACATTACCAAAAGAAAAATTATTGATTTTAACAATTGTCTTTGCTTCTGGTGTCACTACAGGGTACAATATTTGACAGATTTGGTGGACATGGTTGACCTTTAATCAGGTTTTTGCCCAAGGAATGAAAGATGGTTACATTCATTCATCTGCACAAAGGCGGTCCAACCACTGATCCTGGTAACTACAGGCCCAAAAGTCTTACCAGCCTCATATGTAAGGCCATGGAAAGAATCATCATTGATATGATAAATGAGGACATAAGTAACCTGCAAAAGCTGGACCCATCACAGTTCAGTTTTATAAAAGGAAGGTCATGCCTATTAAATCTGGTGGACTTTTTTGAGAGGGTCACCAAAGCATTGGATGAAGGTAAGACTGTGCACACAATTTATCTCCACCTGGCCAAGGGTTTTGATAAAATGCCCCACTTAGGCATTATAGACAAGCTCACTAGTTTAGGTATAAGTCCTTTTATCACCCACTGAATACCCAACTGGCTCACTGATAGGACCCAGGAGGTCAAAATAGATGAGGCCACCTCCACCAAGAGGCCAGTAACTAGTGGAGTCCCCCAGGGCTTGGTACTGGGCCCTCTCCTTTCTGACATCTATTTCCCTGAAATGGAAGTGGATGTTGAAGGTTTATGAATTATTAAGTTTGCAGATGATTGCAAGCTGGGGGTGGTCATTGACTCCCCTGCAGATACTAGCATTCTTCAAGAAGGTCTATGTCTGACTAACAAATGTTGCCAAAGCCATGTTCTTAAACTCACTGCTAAGAAATGCATAATTGTACCCTTTGCGAAGTCAGCCATTCTGGCTAATTACCATGTTGATAATGCACCCCTAGGATTCAACTCAGTGGTCAGGGATCTGGGTACACATGCAGACAGTAGCATTACCTTCAGCCACCATCTGGCCACAGTGGTGAGAAAATTCTTTTATGCTGTACAATTTAAAAGTAAAGACATGGCATCTAGGTCCAAAGAGGTCATTATCCCGCTGTTCTTTGCATCATCAGACCAATAATAGAGTATAATGCTCCCATCAGTATGTACCTGACCAGGCATATGCAACAACTAGAGTGACCTCAGAGGTTCCTTACAAAAAGAATACAAGGCATAACAAACCTGCCTTATGCAGAGTGCCATAAATCCCTTTCCCTCTACTCAGTCTCCTATAGATTGCTGAGGGGTAATTTATGCCTAGGTTAGAAGGCATCTGCAAACCCAACACTTATAAATCTTCTACATATCTGTAAGTCAAAGAGTACCAGAAATACAAGGTCTAGGGAACTGAATTTTGTCTGTAACTTAAACAGAACAGGCTGGAGACACAGGGGTCTATATTATGTTATCGAAAAGGTTTTCCATCGGACATCTTTTCATTGACCCTTAGAAAGTGAACTGCCATTTCAGTGAATGGCTACATCAGCAATATTTTCCCTGAGAAAAAAAATTGCTTTTCCATCTTCGTGAGTTTGCCCTTTTCCGCACTGTAGTGCGATCTCAGAGTTGGTATATTTAGTTGGGCAGATCTGGGGGGCAAAGGCCCCCACTTTGTAATGTTTGAAGTGATGTGTCATTTTTCGTAGGGCAAACTATTTTTGTCCCTTGGAGAGAAATTGCTGATGTGGCTGTTCGCTTATTTGGCAGTTCACTTTTTATGGGTCGATGAAAAGGAGTTCGATGGAAAGCCTTTTCAGTAACAAAATATAGACCCAAGCAGGTATGTGTCCTAGAGACTGTCCCTCCTATGGAACAGGCTTCCCATCCATGTGAAGCTGAGTTTAAACTGCTTTTTACTATATTATTATGTGGAAAAGTAACATTTAAAGACTTTTACGTTTTACCAGCTTTTGCTGCTTGTTTTCCATTGGAAAGAGGCATTGTTTTCTGCTTGACCATGGAAAAAACTGCTGGTCCCATGGTCAGTCCTTCCATCGAAAAAAAAAAACAAAAAGTGAAGCAAACAGCCTTTGCCACCACAGCAGGCAATCAATTTGCCTCAGCCACAGGTGGGTGATTCTGCTGGGGCCATTTGTCATACATCAGACTACTTATCTTTTACTCCAGATCCCTCTGGTGTAGCACCTACAGCCACTATGGACCAGGGTTTATTCCTGTCCCCTGCAGCTGTAGGGGTTCATTCAATGAGCAAGGGAGAGTCATTCTTGCCAGTGCTGGGAAAGGGAACAGAGAAGGCTTCTCTGTTTTATCAGAATGTAGTGGCCATTCCTGGGGAAGCTGTTGCTACCATTAATAACACTGTTGGCCCCATTTTTCTGCCATAATGAAACAGAAAACTAAACGTATCTTTTTTCATCACAAAGAAGGCCAAGTGAATAAAATAAATTCCATTTATTCAAGAACCACAAAATTCTCTAGCGCTTTGGCTGTTAGCCTTTACAGAGTATGTTTTGTTTCAGTATGTATCTATTCTTCCTCAAATTCCCCTAAACAGAAATAGTTTACTGGTTCTAGGTTAGGGTTTAATTCAGGCTATTGATCCTTCTCATAAAATAGTTTCTGCTAAAAGAAAGAGGGATACCCTTTTTCCTTAAGCTATTCAAGATTCTGTGTCTGGACAGGAAGATGTAGGGACAGATACAGGGCTTTCAGACTTAAAAGAGAGCTCATTTTCTGATTCTCCCTATGGGTGTTTCTTTTTTTCTGAGACTAATTCTAGAATGTGCCATTGTTTGCAGTTTCAGAACACTGAGGTTTCTCAGTTCCTCAGAAAATATTATGAACAGTTACAAGAAGAATTTCAAGAACCTCCACCCATTCCTCCAGTTCTGTCAGCTTTGGAGGATGTGTGTGCTCTGGCCTTCAGTTTTCCTGACAGTTAGCCTGCTACCCCTAGAAAGGCAGATAGGATGTACGAAGTTCCTAAGTCTTTTAATTTTTATACAGTCTTCCCAAAGTTGACTCAGCAGCTATAACTTTTATTATTGATACTTCTGCTAAGAATTTAGTTAATTTCAATTCTACTCTTTCTGATAAGGATGGGAAGATACTTGATAAGTATGGGAAAAAAGTGCATGCTTCTACAAACTTGATTTTCAGAATTTTGAATTGTCAGTCTCATAAGTTAAAGTTTGTTCTGACTAATTGTGAAAGTATGAGGAATGTTTTGTCTGCAGTTTCTTTTTGTGAAAAAATATCTGACTTAAATAATTTAGTTTCTTCAGCTGTACACGTACTACTCCTTGTTTGTAGTGGGTATGACTAAGCTGATACTTCTTTCAAGACTATAGCCACAGATAATGTCTTAAGCAGGTTTGCCTGGCTGCATTTTCAGAACTTCCAAGATAATGTTAAGAATGTAATTGTAAAATTCTGCTTTGGACAGAGATTTAGTTTTTGGCCTCTCTGCTACAGAGGTGATCATAAAGTGTGATGAAATGGGTAAGTTGATTCAGGCAATCTCTCAGCCCTCCTTTTCTAAATTTTCAAAAGGATTCTCTAACCCCCTCATCCAATTTTGGTGAAAAAAGAACCCAAAGTAAAGTCTAAACAAAATATAGATATACAGATTTTTAAGAAGAAATGGCAAGGGTGTTCCAAAATGAATTCTGGAACCTCCCAAAACCAAGGACAGTCCAACAAGTCAGAATGGCTATTTAAGGGACCTTGCCCCCCCCCCCCCCTTCCCACCCTGGCAGCCCCATTTCCATTCCAGAAAATCTGAATCTCAGCTTTTCTCTTTGACAACAGGATAGCTTCGGATAAATGGATTCTGAAGATCATTCATCAAGGTTACAGATACCAGTGGGAGGAAGCTCCTTCTTTCCACGGGGTAATTTCATATCCACCAGACCAGACTTTTTTTTATTTCCACCTGTCCTTCACCACATACTGTTCTAAGGAGAGATAGAACTAGTTCCTCCTTCCCATGTGAGTAAAGGTTTTTATTGAAGGATGTTTTTAGTGCCAAAATAAGAAAGTGCTTGCAGACCACTTCTAGATCTTACCTTCTTAAACCTGCTTGTGATAGTGCCCAAATGCAAAATGATGTCACTATACAATGTGTTATCTCTTCTTCCTTATTAAAGTTTATTGGTAACACTAAAATTAAAACATGCTTATCATCTCATCTGGCCAGTTGTTATCCTGCTGATCTCCGACCAACACTAAAGCAGCCTGGTGCACAGAACTGTGAAACAGCACAATGACAAAATTGCAGTCTAACTGTGTTCCCTCAAAAATCAACCTATCCAACACCTATCTGGCCATTTGTTACCCTGCTGATCTCTGACCAGTGCATAGAACCATGAAACAGCACGACAAAATTGCCATCTAAGTATGTGCTTGTGCTCCAAGCAATTGGTGTAACCTTTTTGTTAACTTAAATTGCAAAACCCATAGCGAGCATGCTGCCAGAGACACCCTGCAGATTATCCCTCTAGTTTCCACTACTTTTCAGCCTACTCTCCCTGTATCTCTTGCTTGATGTAGTTACATCTCTCATTCACACTCAGCCCCTATTACCCTTCTACACTTTCCATCATCTCCTCCTTCCTCTGCATTGTTAGAGTCTTTGCATAGCCACTTGTAAAGTTTTAAGTTGTAAACTCAAAATTCTATAGCCTCTGCTAGACTCTCTACACTAATTGGACTGCAAATTATAGAAACTTGTAACTGCACTACAAGATATTGCAGAAGTAGCATCCTTTCTCTATATTCTACTTTATTTTTACACTTTACAACTTTACCTTAGCTGTAAATCCTCCAACTGGTTCAAAGAAGCTGATTGTTTCTGTTTGGCACACATTCTACCTGGGGTTGGCCCCACTCCATTCACGCTCGCTTCACTCAGGCTTACTCCACTCCACTCCACTACCCTACCCCCATTCCCAACCATCCTCACTTCCATTAAGTTTATACCTAACCACACCACACCACTGCCACCAGCCAACCACAGCCAGGTCTCCTTAGTCTCCTCCTTTCCTCACAGCTCTGACCTACCCATATACAACCTACCACTATGTCTCTTTTCTTCTCCATACTAATACTCTACTACTCTACCTTCTCTACCTCATGAATAACTTCACCTCCCTCCACACATCCACTATCAATCACCTCCATTCACCTACTCTCTCTCTGCCCTCTACCAACAGTAACACCCACATATATGCTGACATTAGCTGACATATTTTCATCGCACCTACCTCTCTCCACCTACCATTCAAGCACTTGCCCACTCACTGTACCAATCCTTCTACTCCCAGATATATAAAACTGACGAACAGACTCAGAAAACTACTTCTATACAATATAACACAAATTAAACTCCAGGCTGACATCTACCTCAACACAGGACCAAACACCCACCCCCACCTTGCCAAGCTGCCTTCCCTCCCTGCTCTCCACCAACCCCTAGTCACCACCACCCCCTACCCCCACTTCCAAAGGCCAACAACACTGACCTTCTCTTTATGAACTTTAACCTCTGTGGTACCATAAATAAAATTACTGACTTGCGCGTTCCCCTCAAAACCTACTTACCAGACATTGCTGTAATTACAGAAACTTGGTTAAAACCTCACATTAAAGACAAAGACATAATTACAACTGGTTACAACATAATAGGGTTAGACAGACCAAACAAAAGGGGTGGTGGGGTCTTCATTATGTATAAAGACACACTCAAACTTGAACAATTGAACTGTGCCCCTCCTGATCTACCTAACACAGAAATCCTAACAACACACCTAGTAATAAACCCTAACAAAACTATTATTATCATAACCGCCTACCTCCTCCCAGGCAATAACCTACCCACCATTGAAAACCTACTCTCATGGGCATCATCAATTTTTAACCAGGAAACTTTTATCCTAGGTGATTTCAACCTAGAGTGGCATTCCTGCAGCTCTAAAAAGCCTTCCAATTTCCTAAACCTCTTCAGCTTCACCCAAACCATATACTGTCCAACCCAAATAGATAAACACTCAAACAGGCAATCCACACTAGATTGGATACAAACCAAAAAAACCCAATCTATGTTACTTAGCAGGCTGCTTTCCAGACATCCTTAGTGACCACTCACCTACCTGCCTATACAGAAAACGAGTTCAGACACAAGCCAACACAATATATAAATTTATCCAAAACAAGAATTTCTCCCCCTCCACTTTCAGCCTACTATTTCAACAAAGTAACTGGTCCCCTCTTAAAAACCTCCCAATTGATCACGTTGTACAGTAATTCAACAATACCTATCTAAAAACACTAAATAATCTAGCACCTGCAAGAAAAAATAAGAGCTAAACATAAACAGATATCCTGACTAAAAAAAGATACCAAAGCACTACATACAGACAGGGCATGGTTACCTTACCACACCACCAAAGATAAAACAAACCTCGCAACATATCAACAGCTCTGAAAGCAGGCTAAGAAACAAATAAAATCAATCAAGCAAAATTAATACCTATCATGTCAAGAAATCCACCAAAACAACCCCTCAAACATTTTGGCAAAACATTAACAATATTCTCAACCCAGGCTTTTCCACAGCCCCCCCACCAGCCACCTCTAAAGTAAGAGACCCAATAGCTACACAAATTAACACCCACTTTATAAACACAGTCAGATCACTTCTTGATAATCAGACTAATGAGTCTCTCACAGTACCCTCTCCCTCTTCAGATTCCCCCAACCCCTTCTCTTTAACCCCAATCCAAACTAGCTACAAACAACACTCCTCTCCAATCTCAGATACTGATGTCTAGCAGACAACTATCCAATGCCATCCTCTCCCCACTAGCTAAAATCTTAGCAAAATGCATTCACTCCCAAATCCTTACCCACCTTCTCAATCACAACCTCCTCTCCCCCACTCAACATGACTTTAGGCCAAAACATAGTACCAGCACTGCCCTACCATCTTTTATCAACCCCATCCAAGAACTCATAAATAGAAACCAGATTGTCCCCTCCATATTCCTGGATATGTCAAAAGCTTTTGACACCATTTCCCACCAAATCCTACTCAACAAACTGTCAACCTACAGCCTCAATACATCTGCACTGACCTGGTTCCATAGTTATCTCACTTACTGTCTGTAAGCCACCAAATGGGAAAACACACTTTCCCCCCTTCTTCCCATCTCTGTTAGAGTATCCCAAAGATCTATAGTTAGCCCCCTGCTCTTTACAATTTTTACTAACAACCTCTCATCTGCAACCTAACTAGCATTCATAGTACAGTACGCAGACGACTCCACACTTATATGCTCAGCCCCTACCCCCCAGGAACTACAAACAAAAATGCAAATATCTTTCCAGGATATAGAAAAATACCTCACTAACCATCAACTAATACTCAACCCAAATAAAACCAAGATAATAGTTTTCAATTATAACAAACCCAAAGCATGCCAGTCCCCACTATCAATTCTTTCCACAAACAGAACCAAAAAACAACCCACTAGCCAAAACAAACTTCTAGGTGTCACAACTGATGATAACCTAAGGTTTGAAAGTCACATCTCACTCACCATCAAAAAGGTGTACTCCAAGCTAGGTAGCCTATATAGAGTCAAACCGTACCTTACTGAAAGTGCCAGACTAGCCACTGCCTGCTCACAACTACTTTCCACCCTCCTCTACAGATCCCAAGTATTTACCAATTTACGTAAATCTGACATATAAAATCTAGAATCCTGCTACAAAAAAATTGCCAAATTCGCTACAGGCCACCTTACAGAACTCACCACTGCTCAGTTCTCTCCCAACTCAAATGGTTAGAACTCCCAAACCTTATAACCTTAAACCAACTGTCCATAGCCCACAAAATAATTCACCAATCAAATGCCTGCCCTGCCCTGACCAACCTAATCCAACTCAATCTAAATCCTAGATCCTCTAATAAACTAATGTTAAAGACTACCCAACCCCACAACACACAATGCACCTCCCTCTACTCCTATAAAATTGCCAAACTCTGGAACTCTTCCTCAACCTATAGCTAAAACCGTAGCTATCGGGAGTTCAAACACCTACTTAAGGATCATCTAACAAAACACTGGCTGTGCTCCTGCCATACTCCTGGCTAGTCAACCTGCCTCCAACCAAATCTCCCGTAACTACTCCAGCCCTCCCTCCCTAATCCAGCTCATACCCCACAGCTACTGTGTTATAACTGCACATGACTTACTTGGTTCTACACCCTGTCAATAAGCAACTAAACTGATTACATCCTAGGCAATTAAAATGTTCACACATTGCAACCAGTACTGCCTCTGTTTACATAAAATATGACAGCATAGTCATACTACTGTTTTGGAAACCGTATTTTTTGTTTTTAACTATTTATTATTTTCACTATTAATACATCTCATACTTTACTAATTTTGTTAATATTGATGTTAAATTAGATTACTAGGCTGTAAATACATTGTAAATATTATTAGTATTGTTATTGTTGAGAGAACTGTTAATTTTTCTCTGCTCTATGTCAGGACCTTTTCACCCCAGGCCATTGCTGAAAATAGGCCTTGTGTCCAGTCGGACATTACCCAGTAAACAAACAAACAAACAAACAAACAAAATAAATAAATAAATAAATAAATAAATAAATAAATCCAAATCCCTGTTCATTAAGACTTCAGGCATTTATTAAGGTTTTGTGTGTCTGGATCAGATTATCAGTTCTCTACCTTACCCTTTGGACTATCCACTGCACCAAGAGTGTTAACAAAGTGTCGCACTCCAGTTATAGCTCAGGGTACTCACTTGTTTTCATATTTAGATGACTTGCTTATCTTTGTAGAGCCTTTTTGGGTAAAAGATCTCTTGCACAAGCTGGGATTCCAAGAGAACATTTAAAAGTCTTTTTTGACTCCATTACACAGCTTTTCTTCTACAGGAAAAACAGAACGTTATCTATATTTCTAAGGTTTTTCCACTCAGACTATGGTCATTGTTAGGGAATACCTCAAGATTTTGGGTCTCAAGGTACCTATGATTCTCATGGTACCCTGGCAATACTCTACATGAGAAAGACACAATGGTATCTGAAGTCTCTTTGGTTTAAGCACAAATATCCTTTGACTTTTCAAATCCAATTACTGGGCTTTTTCAGAAAAGATTTGGTAGAGACCGCAAATATTCTTAAATCTGGATATCTCCTTCTCCCTCTCTGATCCAAAGCAGTCAGTCACCATGGATACCTCAGACTTTGCTCTGAGAATAGTGTCAGGAGTGATAAAAGCACAAGCTGAGTGGGACACAAAGGACAGATGCAAGAACATAAACATAAAAGAGGTGCTTCCCTGATCAAGGCACTCAACTTCCTGATTTATATTTGGTCCTTGGGACCTCTTCAAGTTGTTACAGATAATGTCACAGTCATGTGGTACATCAACAAACAAGGTGGGGGGACCTAGCTGCACTCCTTTTGCAGACTAGCCATGTTAGTTTGGAATGTAGCTTCACAGCACAATCTTACTCTACAAGCATCCTACATTCGGTCAGAGCAAATTTGTTTCACAGACAAGCTGAGCAGGACAAGGATAGACCATCATGGATGGAAACTAGATCAGGGGACCTTCCAAGATTTGATCTATCTGTGGAGAGTTTCTTAAGAAGACCTATTCACCTCCTCTCTGAGCAATCAGCTGGCAAGGTTTTGCTCCAGGATTCCATGCAAGAAATCCTGGAAGACAGATCCCTTTTATTTTCCTTGAGAAGGGATGTTCCTCTTTGCTTTTCTACCATTTCCACTGATATCCAAGGTATTTCTAAAGAATAAGAAGGAATCCCCCAAGATCATTGTGCTGATTCCCTTTTGGCCAGGCAACCATGGTTCTCCATTCTTTTGGAAATGGCTAAGATAAATTACCACAAGCTTCTTCATAGACTGAATCTACTCACACAATAACAAGAGTGTTTGACATTCCCAACAGCACTCAACTTCAATTGACTGCCTGGATGATCAGTTCTTAATTCCCTTTAGGCACCTTTATAGTGAGGATATGCAGCAGGTACTAATGGAGGCAAAAAAACTTTCTACTTGAAAATCATATAGTAGTAAATGTAAAAGGTTTTCTAGTTGGTGTCAACAACTTAACCAGTACTTATTCAGGGCTAGTTGTTCTCTGGTTTTAAAATATTTGTGCAAGTTACTATCCTATGGCCTTTGTTACTCCTTCATCAAGGTTCACTTATCAGCCATTTTAGCATGTCTGCCCATGGATCCTCCTCTTTCAATGTATTCTCATGTCAAAATGTTTTTGAAAGGGTTTTTACATAAGAGGCCTAGAAAACTGGCCCCTCATTGGGATCTTAATTTTGTGTTAGAGAAGCTAACAGTTGCTCCATTTGAACCAGCTAACCAGGTTAACTTGAGGTTCTTAACATGGAAAACAATTTTATTGATTGCTCTGACCTCTGCAAGAAGGGTATCTGAGTTGCAAGCTCTTATTGTGAGTCAGATCTATCTCATTTTCCAGAGACAGGGTTTCTTTGAGAACTAATACTTCTTTGACACCTAAAGTGATGTCTGAGTTTACTTTAAGCCAAACTATCTTACTTCCCATTTTTTTCAAGAGACAAAAATGAAGGAAAAGGGATACTCCATACTTGGATGTCCACGGGCAACTTGGGTACTATCTTGACAGAACTAAGTCTTTCAGATCTTCATATCAATTGTTCATTTCTTGTGAAGGTAAGAAGGACAACCTGTGTCAAAACAGACTATTTCTCAATGGTTGTCTAAGACTATTACCTTTTGCTATATTCACCAAAGCAAAACTATTCCAGGCAGAGTCAAGTCCCCCTCTACCAGGGCCTTGCCTTTGACTATGACTTTTCGGAAAGATTTAGATTCTAAAAGCATTCTAGAAGCTGCAACTTGGTCCTCTGTACATACCTTTACAAACAATATAAGCTTGATTTCTTTTTTAGGTCTAGAGCAGGCTTTGTTAGGATCATTCTTCAGGGGGTCTGGGACCCTTCCCTTCCACTTCCCAAATGTAGCAAGCCAGGGTAGTCTACCCATATAGCTAATGCTACTACAGCAGAGATCAATATGATGAGTATAGTACCCTTGTGTAAGTAAAGTTACAATAACAGTAAATGTTTACATGATAAATGCAACAGTATCCACTCCCTCACTCCATTCCCCTTGTTTTTGATGTGTTGTTTATGCCAGGGTGTGGACATTTATTTTTGTTGTTCCTAGTATTGTACTTTCAGGGCCAAACATTCCTTTGTCTGTTGGCATAAAAGCTTTGAAGAGCTTGGCACCCAAACCTGTCATTTCGGTCAGCTCAGCTCAAGCTGACTGATGGTTTGGGTGCATGGAAGGTGTCCTGAAGCTTTGGAAGCTGGCAGACTGTTATATCCTCTACAGGATATAACCCATATAGCTAAGGCTACTGTAGTAGTGATCATTTAAACATATATTGTTATGGCAAATGTACACAACTGTACTTCACACAGAGGACATATCCAGGTGTCCCCCCTTTTCAGTTTTGTTTTAGGCAGTGATGCAATGCATGCATTTTCATTGATACACATATTGTATTGCTTCAAAAACAATAGTTCATGTAATAACATATATTCTTAATTAATAACATATAATGTTATCAATTACAGTTTGAGATATTTTCTCGCTAAATACAGTTTTATGTTTGATATGTAAGTGGTTACCCCTTCATGTTATTGGTAGTAAGTTGATTATCTTGCATCATTTCAAAAGCTGAATCACATTTGTATTAAATCACTCTTGCAATAGGTGGATTGTTTTACATTTGTGTTAAAGAATTATTGTAATGGGAAAAACATAACTTTTTGAAAACAGCCCTATTTTAATATTCATAGCATTACTCTACCTCAGTTTACATTCCTGTCCATCAATGCTTTTAATCAGCATAGCTGCCATTTATTATTGTCAGTCATTCTTGGCCATGACAACACCTGCATGTACTTTGGCAAGTGATACATGTAATGAGTAAGTTATGCCGATATTTCAGAATGCTGAAATGGAGCGATGTGTGCACGTATTTGTTCAAGTCGAATGCTGATGGTTAGCAGCAGCTGCATGATACTATTTTCAACTTTCATATAAAGAACTGACCCTCCCTTCCTCTGCTTTGTTTTGACAAGAGAATCCCTCTCATTGACATTGTATCACCCATAAAAAGCATTTTCTCTGACAGAATCTAGAAAAGCCAGAAATATTAGCACTGATATCCCAGATATTAAAAAGTACTTAAAAAGCATTATCTTGTCTTTGAACAGAGCAATTGAGCTGTCCACAGAAGAAGAAGAAAGTTATACACCGGCATGAAGATTGAAAGATATGAGTTCTTTCCATTTCAACAATTTGCACAGAATCATAAACTCTATTAGGAAACTATGAAGAATTATTTCTGGATAAAAAACAAAGTTAGTTCTCAAAATTAAATCATTGCAGGAAAGGTAAATAAACCTAAGAGCCATGAGCCAGGAAGTGTGATCTGCAGTTTATGGGTATTTCTGAGCTTTTTAATAATGCCAAATCTCCTAGCATAATTATTTCCACTTTCCTTTCTGAAATGGCAGTCCAACTCCAGAATCCTTCTTTAAAATTTATTGCAGTATATATATATATATATATATATATATATATATATATATATATATATATATATATATATAGTACATCATCTAAATCTGGCCTTAAAAGAGCCATTAGATCCTGATGTTGTTCTCCGTTTGAAAGATGGTGCAGGAATCTTTTCCATTAGTGCTCTGTTAACATTTTTCAGGATCTTCACTCTGATTTTGCATCTAGAAGAAAACCTTTAATCATCCTTTGAAGAACTCTCCAGTAAGAGGGGATTTCCTCAAAGTTTATTTACACATTGACTTTTTTGGTGAATTATCAAGATTTATCGCTGAAATGTCCTTCTCTAACTTGGGCTAGGCTTAACATTGGATATTGTCCTGAATGTATGACATTTTATAAAGCATGGACTATTTATTTATTTATTGAGGGGGGGAGAACAAGCAGTTTTGGAATTTTCTCTATTTCCACATTTGGATTTGACAAATAAATATAGGTTATGCAAATTACATTTATTAATATTAATAGACTTAACCACTACATTAATGAGTTTAAGTTAAGTTTCTTTCACAGACTCCATCTGGTGTAACATGCTTGCATGAGATCCATGTGACCTTGGATAAGTACATAAGAATTATTGGCTCCAAAACATGTATTAATGCAATTAACACACCAGATGATAATAATCAGTAGGTGCGGCTATCATGTTCCATTCTTCAGATTTTAATATCGTGGACTTTCTTGTTAGTTCTCAAGGTGGAATATTGTCGTGGAAGTTATGCTATAAAACATCATCATTTTTTAGGCTCAATATATGCACATTTCACTGCTTATGATACATTTTTACTGTTATTAAAATAGGGTTTAGTTCAGATTAACTCTCAAAACATAATTTTAGTGGTCAGGAAGTGAGACTTGTAGACCTCCAGTATATTTTTCACTTAAAAGATTATTGGTTTGTTAAATACCCAACTCAGACAGGAAATAACATAGGTTCATTGGTGGTTACTAGGCTAATGGCCCTAGCGCCTTTACAAGCCTGGCCATATAAAAAATCCCATGTACCTTAATTGACCATAGTTAGATGGTCATTGTTAGCAGATTGATTCTATGATCAGCATCAACTACCATGTCCATGAGGGACATAGGTGCCACCCTTGGGGTGAATTTACAGTCACCCATCCAATTGTCAAGGTTGCACTTAAATAGGGTCATTAAGGAGCTCTGCTTCATGTGAAGTGGGAACTTATTCCAGAAGTGTTGCAGTCTCAGGGAGATATATCTGTCTCTCCAACATTTTTTGTTAATGTCACAGTCTAGGCTGAGACCCCTGAAGAGTGTAACTCTTGCACCATTTGATTTGCGGATGTGTAGCATTTCCATTAGGGCAGATTCAGAGACTGCTCTGTAGGCCAGGCACAGATCACCTCTCAGCAGCCTGTTTGATACAAAGTACAGTGAGAGGGCTTTCAGTCTTTTTTATGTAAGTCACGTTTTGGAGGCCCTGGATTCTCTTGGTTAGAAACCTCTGTGGTCTGTCCAGTTGCTGCAGGTGTCTGCTGAGATACATACAGAAGGGAGCATTGTACTCAATTAGTGGTCTAATAATGGTTGAGTACAGTGGAGTTGTAACCTCCTTAGTCTTGGATGCAATGCCCTTATTTATGAGATGTGCAATTTAGAAGGCTTTCCCTACCACTACGGACATATGGTGATGAAGTTTAGATTGCTATCAACCTGTGTTCCCAAGTCTCGCAATACTGGGTTTGAGCTTAGAAGGGTGCTGTCTATATCATAATTAGCAGGGGCTACTTCTCTGTCAAAGGGAATAATGAGGCATGTTTTGTGTTTAGTTTTAGTCCAAGACTTTGGCACCAATCATTTGTCTGCATCAGCCCGTTCTATAATATGTTTACATCGTTGGGGGACTCAATGAATGCACCCAGTTTGCAGTCGTCTGCAAACTTGGTAAGTCACAGGCCATCTACTTTCACCTGGACCTCAGAGAAATCAGTTTTAACCAGTAGAGGGCCCAGCACAGATTCTTGTGGTACTCCACTGGTAACTGGCCTACTGGTGGGTGGACTCCCCAACTTTGATAGTGTGTGCTCTGTTGGTGAGCCAGTTGGCTACCCATCTAGTGATGTATAGATTAATCCCAGCTGGGAGAGTTTCTCTATGATCCCTAAGTGAGGAATTGTATCAAAAGCCTTGGCTACATCAATATAGGCAGTATGTACTGCTTTGTCCTCATCTAGGGCTTTGGTGACCTTCTCAAAGAAGTCCACCAGGTTTAATAAGCAAGCTCTACCCATGACAAAACCAAACTCTGTCAGGTCAAGAGCTGAAAGGTCATTTGTGTCCTTGTTGAAAAGGTCCATAATGATTATTTCCCTAGCCTTGCTGATAAGACTGGTTAAGCTTATGGATCGATAGTTTCCTAGGTTGGTTGATGGACCCCTTTGTGCATGAGGATTACAGTTACTGCTCTCCACTCTGTCAGAACAGAGTCAGTGCACAGGCTATTGATAAACAGAGTGCCAAGGGGTTCCACTAGGTCTTGTTTTAGATTGTTTAGTAAGCAACCTGGGATGTTTTCTAGTCCTTTGGCCTGAGAAAGGGGCTTGTATGACCTGTTCTTCAGAGATACTCAATAGAGGACTGGTGTCAGGAATGCTTTGGGCATGGCCGGTGGGGACATGGGCCAGAAGTTATTGACAAATCTGTCAGCTAGCAGTTTGGCAATTTCCTCAGGTTCAGTGTGAGTGGTACCATCCACTGTAAGTTCGGCACACAGCTGGGCATTCCTTTGTAGGTTTTGGACGTAGCTAAAGAATGCCTTATGGTTGTCTTTAGCTAGGTATTCTTCCTATGTTGAGTAAGTTTCATCTTGTTCTTAGATATAATTTTTTTCTTTTGTTATATAACTTATTTTTGCTTACAGCCCACCAGGATGGCTTGTCTTTTCAGGAGGACCTGTTTTTAGTCCTGTCAGGTACAGCTGAGTCAATATATTTGTTTAAGTGACTATAAAGGGCATTTGTGTACTGTTCCGCATAGGAATCATTGCTGGCTGTGTTAGTAGGGGCTTTGAAACTTTTTATACCATCATTTAGTAGGCTATAGTTTGCTTCTGAGAAATTTTTCAGTTTTTTTGCTCCTGTGGAGGTGTCAGGTTTGAGCTTTACTTCAAACGAGACTGATTTAAATCTGATCTTACCAGGGATGACAACACAGAGGGGGTAGTGCAGTGAACCCCCATGTTGGTGGGCACTAGGTCTAGGACTTACGAGCCACTTGTGGCTTTGCAGACCAACTGTTCAGGGCATTTGAATTAACAAAATCCATGAACCTCAGAGTGATAATGTTTGTGCGCATGTTATGTTGTCCTATTGATGGAAGGATAGTTGAAATCTCCCATGACCAAGGTATTTGGCTCTATACTGAGCAACTGTAGCAAGTCCAGGTAGGTGGTGTGCTTCTCCTGGTTCATGGTGGGGGACCTGTAGCTAGCGATGATGTAGTGAGGTATTTTACTTATAGTTATCTAGACCTGGAGTAGCTCAAGAGAGTTGTACTGTTTTACCAGTCTCAAGGTGTATTTGGATTTAATAAAGATGGATACACCTCTAACTTTGGTTCTTTCGCTCTCCTTTTGAGGTCTAAACATGTGAAAGGCATTGTAGCTTTGTACAGCCAGGTTGCTCTCTGTGGCCTTGAACCAAATCTCAGTGAATGCACAGATGTCAGTATCTTCCAAGGTGAGGAGTTGTTCCAGGGAGTACAGTTTACAGTTTATGCTCCTAGCATTAAGAATCATGACCTTGAGTTTGTCTCTAGTGGATTTCTTTACTTCGGAAGTTTTGTTGCGTTGTCATTGCCTAAAAAAGGCACTATGGGGGTGGAAAGCATCTTTACCAGTATCTGAAAGCCTTGAGGGGACATGTGAAGGTCAACTCTGGCAAAGCAGTGTGGTCTGTCGACCATGTCTTCAAAGGCTGTCAGATACTGGATTCAGCTGGAGTGACACCAGAAGCTAAGCCATTATTGAAATCAGTCATTTTTGTCTGTGTTGTGGCATCATCCTAGGTAAAGGTAGAATGCTGTTTAGGGCTAGGGACATACCTGCCTGGAACACATAAGCTGAGAGTTCAGTCATGTCTATCTTCATATTGTCCAGCAAGGTACATCTCAAGTCATGCACTACAACATGTACTATGCTAGAGTTATATTGGTGACTGTTACTGAGTGACTTGAGTGCATGCATGATTTAACTGATCCTGGTACTTGACAGGCAGCTGACTGTGACAGTCTCCTTGTCTAACCTGGTGAAGGAGACATCTGTGTGTCTCACTATTGAGTTGCATATTACTAGGACATTAGGTTTTGAGGTGTTTTGTCTTAGGGGCTTAATTATTAAGACACTGCTATATGTGTTGTTATGTGTAGTAGTGGATTATATTCATGTACCTGTACGTGTTGGTTGTTTGTGCTTGGAAGGTCTCTGGTCTTTAGATAGGTTCTTAGTGAGTACCTCCACATATGTGGGTTTGTGTGTCTTGAGCTTATCTTGTGTGATTGGAGAGGTGTCTGTGCTGTTTGATGTCTTGTTTATTGTTACACAAGAGGACTGATTCTAGTTTCATAATATAGCTACATCTGTGACATACTGTATTTGTTTGCTTTAGGAGCAAGTGGTTGTCAGTATACATGAGGCAATTGCTACATTGCCTCAGGATGCCCATGACACTCAGGATGCCTGGAGAAATATTGGGAAGCTGACTGTCCATAATAGCAGGTAATTCTTATGTACTAATTTGTGAGAGGTCAAATTAGATAAGCTATTGCTCTGGGATTAACAAGAGGACTTATTCTATAGAAGATCAGGGATGAAAAGTGGGGCAAAGCTGCTCAGTACTCAGCTGAGTTGCCTGCAGTGCAGACGTATGCAGCTGTGTTGCCCGTAGAGCAGAGGGGAAGTTGGGAGGGTTTCACTGACTGGTGTATAGGGAAAAATAGTTTCTAGGCAGTTGCATCTATACAAGGCACTGCTAAACCCCATTGCATGGTACGTGGCTTCGTGCAAATGTGATGCTTATATACAGGTTAAATTAAATAGTTTTAAACTAGTCTGCCAATAGGAAATCACACGATGATCCTTCCTCCAGCAATCCCCAGTTCAAACAAGGCTATATCAACACTCTTCTGGTACAAGGGTGCAGGGGAGCCCTTCTTAATGTAAGATGCCTGGATGTGAGTTCAAGTGTATGAAAAAAAGGTTAAATTCAGCAAGTCTGGATCTAGTCTATGCTAATTAAGCAATATTTCAGTGAAAAACAAGTGCAGGTAATAAGCAGGCATAAACAGTAAAAACAGCCAGAAAGGCATAAATTAATACAGTAAAACAATAAAATGCAATGAAAAGTGGGGTCAAACTCAAAATACCTTTATTTCTTGTTATTAGTTTTGGACAGCTTGGATTCAGCAGAAACACTCTGGACCTCTGGCAAAGGATGCCAAACTCAAAGCAGCTCGGGTTACTTGAGCCAAAAAACATGCAAACACAAGGCTTATATACAGGTGACATTAAACAGTTTTAAACTAGTCTGCCAATATAAAATCACACAACGATCCTTCCTCCAGCAATCCCCAGCTCTGACAAGGCTATATCCACACTCTTCTGCCACAAGGGTGTGGGGGGGGGGCCCTTTTTAATGTAATATGGCTGGATTTGAGTTTAAGTATATGAAAAACATGCTGGATTCAGCAAGTCTGGATCTAGCCTATGCTAACTAAGCAATATTTCAGTGCAAAACAAGTGCAGGCAATAAGCAGGTGCAAACAGTAATAACAGTCAAAAAGGCACAACTTAAAACAGTAAAACAGTAAAATGCAGATGAAAAAGTGCAGATTTTATGAGCAAAAAGGTTGCTACATTAGATTGTTTTTGTCTGTTTCTAATGCAATATTATATTTGCCAGTGATATGACATTTTTGTCTTGTCTGTTATATGACCATTCCTTAATTGCCTTAATTACAATCTTTTCACAAGGAGCTTGTTTCACAAAGTTTCCCACATTCAACCATAATGGTTTGACTACTTTTCATTCTGACACTGATCAGCAATTCATGAATTTTGGCTTTGCACATCATTTAAAACGTATTGGTATATTATTACAGTTTTCGTCTAAGTTAAAGTCTTTGAATAAGACAGATGATCATAATCTTTTGTTCCCAACTTCACACTGTAGATACCCTTATGCAAGTTAACGGCAATAAATATATAAGCATTAGATTTATAAGTCTTAATAAAATGAACTCCTTTCCATTTCAGCAATATTCTCTCGTATTTATGAGCAAGAGGTCTAGTATATTGAAGACTCCAGTGGGTATATTCACTATTTGGTCATAAAAAAGCTGAATGGAGTAAATAACCAAGAGCACTGCACCAAAAATAAAAATCCAACAGTTTTATTCCACCACGATAAGAGTTTAGCGCTTTTGTCAAACGTACATAAAATTGACTTCTTCAGAACTACATGACACACATAATGCTGATTTAAATAGCCTGCTCTACTCAACAAATTGTCAAACAAGAAATATGTAATTTCCTGCTAAACAAAATGTCATTTCCTGCTAAAAAAGTATGTCATTTCCTGTTAGCAAAATATATCATTCCATGCTAAAAAAGTACCACCCCACTAAAATAATACAACTGAATTACTGAGCCATTGATCCCCCCAAAATAGAGCTTATGTTAAAAACATTACATAAAAAAACAGCTTTTAGTTTTAACATAGAACTAATAGAAATGTTATCATTGAGCCCAGGTGGAACATATGCTTGAGCTCCAAAAATTCAAGAAAATCATCGACAGGTCCACCCCTTGTACCCAAGTCAACCTGCTCTAATACAAAAAACTTGAAACAGTGTGTGGGATATAATTTAATATGCTTAAATAAGGCGTTGGTCCCTATGTTTGTTAATATCATAACTGTGTTGATAGATCCGTTGTCTTAAAGCTCAGACAGTCTTACCCACATAGTAACAGTCACAACCTGTACAGGATGCAATCTATACAACCCCCTTGGTGTAACAATAATACTTTTTATGTGTAGTGATTTTACCAAAATTCCTAAGTTTAATAAATTCAGCATCAATCACAAAAGAACATTGGGTGCATCTTCCACATTTGAAAGTACCACATAGTCCAGATGCCACTTTTTTTCTTTTAACTAAACCTTTGAAAGATGTACACTTTTTGTACACCACCAGGGGGGTTTCACCTAGTTTATTAATGATATTCTCATCAATATGAAACATGTTCCAACAATCACAAATGATGCTTTTGGAGTGAAAAAATCAGTAGTGAAAGGTAACACTAATGCCCTGCTATAGTTGTTCATTCTCTCAGTTGTTAGGGGCCTGATTAGACCCAGAGGGTTGTCCAATAATGTTCTATAAACCCCATTAGTTCTTTTTTGTTGGACCTCACCTATTATGTCCTTAACAAATTGAGGGGGATAACCTCTTTTCTGTAACATACCCAGTAGGAGGTCGCACTCTCTAAGAAAATCAATATCCTCAGATACCATTCTGGCCAATCTAACACATTGTCCCTTCACAAGGGATTTCTTCTGGTGCAAGGGGTGCCAACTCTCAAAGTGCAAAAGAGAGTTGGAGTACATGAGTTTCCTATAAAGATGTGAGGTAAATCTCTCCTTGGAATAATCCTTCCTGATGGTCATGTCAAGGTAGTTCAAAATATCATGGTCCTTGGTCATGGTGAACTTCAGAAAAGTGGTAGTGTTGTTAATATAAGTGAAACATCTATCCAACTCGTCTTCACTACCATGCCAAAATAAGACCATATCGTCAAGGTACTGCCCATACAGTACCCACATGTCCTTGAACTCAGAATTGACAATATACAGGTCCTCCCACTGGGCAAGTACTATATTGGCAAACGACGGTGCACAACAGGTGCCCATAGCCACCCCTTGCACTTCTTTGAATATTTGCTCCTCGAAGGAAATTAAGTTATTGTCCAGAACCATCTCCATACAGGATCTGATGGTAAGAATGGTATCATGATTCAATGAGTTCTGCTTACATAAATAATCGTAGAACCATTCAATACCTACATCATGGGGTATTACAGAAAAGAGGTCCCTCACATCAATGGTGACCAATATAAGACATTCATTGTACATTTCATGTTTAATCTTGGACAAGAAATCCCATGAGTCTTTAATAATTAGATCCCTATCATCCAACACATGTTTAACTGAACAGTCAATGAACTTGGCCAAATTAAAAGTTTTTGATGCTTTTGCATCCACAATTGGCTGGAGGGGGGGATTAAGGATACTCTTGTGGATTTTTAGGATTCCAAAAATGGTCGGAATCCTAGGATGTTTTGTCTCTAGGAATCTAAAGGTCCCCAATGTGCTTTGTTCATTTAATAACAGTTGTTCTAGATCTAGATCAATATGTCTATAAGCTGTGTTAAGCTCATTAATGCAGACCTCAGTATAAGTATCACTGTACAGCAGGTCAATCATCCTACTGTTGTAGTCCCTAGTGTCCATAATAACTAGTCCTGCCCCCTTATCAGGCTTCATAATCCGGATGTCACTGTTCTCTAATATATCATGTAATAGCCTTGTTTCCTTTTTAGTCAAATTGCCAGTCCCATCTTGTTGCACATAATGATTGCTGTGAGAGATTGTTTTTCTAAATTGTCTCTCACAAAAAGATTTGAATGCTTCCACTAATGGGTGCATAGGTGGAATGAATGTACTTGGTCTGATAAAGGGGCTAGCACTGACCAAGAGATTAGTAATAGGGTCACCCCCCTGTGAAAAGAAAAGGGCCAAGTTAAGCTTCCTAATGTAGATTTTGAACTGTAAAATAGCATTGACAATGTCAGTTTTACACGTTGGCACAAAATTAAGCCCTTTCAAAAACAATTCTGCCCATTCAACAGTTACTTTGGTCTTACTGTAATTGTACACCTTAAAATCATTACCAAAGTTGAAAATAATGTTGCAAACATTGGCATCACTCATTTCCAATGTTGCTGTTGTTGTGGTCTCCCACCCCCCTCCACTGATTCTGGTAGTTTGATTGTCCATAGTTCACATTGCCTTGCCCCCCCCCCCTCCGGTTCATTAACCGCTGAGATCACCTCGGGGGAGGGTGGTTCTAAAGGGATGCTATGATCAGAATTAACCCCATCATCATTATCATTAATAACATCACAATCATCCTGCCTATCAGACCACCTAGCTTGTTGCCCTTCAGGTGGATCTGGAAAAGTCCTGCCTGCTTCATAATCAGTTTTATCTCTTGACAATTTCTTCTGTTTCTTGTTTTTAAACTGTACCAAATCAATTTCCACATTTTTAAATAAATTATTAAATTCAATCACTCTATGCTCAAAAAGCAAGTCTCTTTTAATTTCATGATCGTATCTGTTAATGTCTTTGAGTATACCAGCCATTTTCCTGTTGTTGTCACTAACGAAAATATTAAGTAACTCACACCCTTGCCTGTTGAAAAATGTTTTGATATCCTTATGCAGTTGTGAGTCTTTCACCAAACCAGTCGGGTATTTCCATGTCCTTAAACCCTTAGGGATCTGCTCCCTTCTTAAACACTCGTTGAAGTATTCATTTTCCAACTGTAACTTTTTGTACTTCCATAAAAGTTCCTTAAAGCAACGAAACTGGTCGTCTAGGCTCCCATAACTGTTGTTAACGTTGACATTATAGCCACGAAGCCCAGTATCATTTCTAAGCCAGTCATCAATAGAAAATAAAGGTGTGACATTGTCACACACACCCAGTGACGAACCTGATCCAGTAGCATTACGTTAATGTTGTTGGTAGCTCCACAGTCTTTGTCATTGAGACAAACATTAGAACACATAATCCTTTGTGCAGGTGTAATTAATGAATTGTCAGGGCTTTCTGGTTGCAAATGATTAAGGCCCTGAGAGTGAACTAATCCTCATTGATTCATAAGCGAATCAACCTTGGCGTACAGTAGGGCAACAGAAGAAGTAAGCGATGTCACAGATTGCAATAAAGCATTAAAATCGATGTTGCCAGTACTGCTAGGGTCTTCACCTCCATCCATGACAAACACAAACTAAGAAAAACGAAAATATCCAAACCCAGAAAAAGCTGAATGGAGTAAATAACCAAGAGCACTGCACCAAAAATAAAAATCCAGCAGTTTTATTCCACCACAACAAGAGTTTAGCGCTTTCGTCAAAAGTACATAAAACTGACTTCTTCAGAACTACATGACACACATAATGCTGATTTAAATAGCCTGCTCTACTCAACAAATTGTCAAACAAGAAATATGTCATTTCCTGCTAAAAAAGTATGCCATTTCCTGTAAGAAAAAGATATCACGCCATGCTAAAAAAGTACCACTTCACTAAAATAATACAACTGAATTATTGAGCCATTGATCCCCCAAAAATAGAGCTTATGTTAAAAACATTACATAAAAAAACAGCTTTTAGTTTTAACATAGAACTAACAGAAATGTTATCATTGAGCCCAGGTGGCACACATGCATTTAACCTTATTTGCCACTTGAGGCTATTTAAATCAGCATTATGTGTGTCATGTAGTTCTGTAGAAGTCAATTTTACGTACCTTTGACGATAGCACAAAACTCTTATCGTGGTGGAATAAAACTGTTAGATTTTTATTTTTGGTGCAGTGCTCTTGGTTATTTACTCCATTCAGCTCTTTCTTGCTTTGGATATTTTCATTTTTCTCACTATTTGGTCAAGGATGTTTGTACTGATGAAGTCCAGGAATCTCTGTGCTTGTAGATTTGAGGCCATGTAGGATTCCCAGTCTGTTGAGTGGTAATTAAAATCTTCTATGGGTAGGGTGTTAGGCTGGATAGTAAATGTCTCCACTAGATCCATGTATGCATTGTGAGCTTCTTGGGACATAGAGTGCGACCTGTTGCTGGCTAGGATATGGTACAGGATTTTGTTTTTGATGATCTGCATGTGAAGAAATTTCAGCATGTCATCCTGTTTGACCACCCTAGAGATATGCTTGTTGATGCATGTTGAAACACCTCCACCTTTAGCCTTTATCTGTGCAGCTACTGGTCTAAAAGTGCAGAAGGCACTGAAACCTTGCAGTGCCATGGTATTCTGTGCCACTTTAAACTGTCTCAGTAACTGTACAAGTGTGTGTATTCTTGAGTGTGAGGAAGACTTGGAGGGAGAGTAATTTCATATTTAGGCTCCTGGCATTGATGAGTAACACCTTAAGGTTCAGCTGAGTTGATGTTGCTATGTTGGTAGGTTTGTCAATTTGGCATTGCCTAAAAAAAGGCACTGTGGGGAAGGTGGATACATTTTAGCCAGTATTCAAAAGCCTAGAGGGGAAAGATGCAGGCCATCCTTGAGAAAGCAACATTATCTGTTAAACACGTCCTTCCAAGCTGACAAAAATGAATCCCCTTAGAATAATACTAGAAAGACAGCCAGCTGTTGAAATCAATTATTTTTGCTCATATTGTGGCATTATTCTCTATGACGGTAATATACTAATCAATGTTAGGCTCATACCAACCTGAGACACAGTCTGAAAGCTCCTTAATGTCTTAACTCATATAGTCCAGGGAGGTATATCTCAGGTCATTTACACCTACATGGACTATGATGGAATCATACTGGTACCTGTGGTGTAATGACTTGAGTGTGTACACGATTTGGCAGATTTTGGTTCCAGATAAGCAGCTATCAGTTATCGTCTCCTTGTTCAGACTGGTTAGAAGGGCATTAGTGTATCTTCCAATGGAGTTCCATATAATGAGAGTTCTGGGAAGTGTCCTTGATTTCCTTTGAGGCTTAGTGTTTGGGGGTCCACTGAGACACTATGTGACACTATGTGTGGTGTTAAGTGTTGTTTATTCTGAGTGACTATGGTCTTTCTGAGGCATAGCTTTGAGAACGGGTGGTCTAGGTGATCTTTATTGTTGTTTAGGAAGATTGCCCTTAAGTGCCTCAGTATACATTAGTCTATGTGCATGTTGTGCGCTATGTGAGCTGGGTGTTTTTGCATGTGGTTTCGACAACCTCATGTGCACTTAAATGCATGAGTTTAACCTCCAGTGTCATTGTGTAAGTATACCTGTCATATACTGTGTCGACTTCTTTAAGGATTAAGTGGTTATCAGTAAACATGAGACAATGGTTTCATTGTTTCAAGATGCCCATGTCCACTAAGCTGGCAATGGAGAAATCAGAAATTGCATGTCTATACTGTCCACTCCTTTGATTTGTGAGCTACAAGGGGATGGTGTATTGAGGTTAGAAGGCTATTAAGGGTGCTTTATTGGTGCAGACCAATAAGTGTGCTTTATTGGGGCAGATCATGCTAAACAGCACTAAATTCTACTAACTTTAATGTTTACACAGTATTGAATTCTACTAAATCTGTAGGTATTGCCAGTCAACTTCCAAGTAGCTGCTCTAAACTTGTTAGCACACAAGATATATATGCCATATTGCTTGGACCTTTTACAGGAAAAATTTGCTTTCTAGTTGTTTGCTAATGTACAGGGCACTGCTAACCCACACAAATGTGCAACATTTATTGCAGCACAGAAAAAAAACAGAAACAATAACTAATGAGCCCTCTGCACAATAAAATGACTACACTATGAGCCCTTTTGTATATTTCCAAACTCAGATAGACCAAGCAAACACCTCCTGTTACAAGATGAATAAATCCAGTCCTCAATGTAAAAAATGTTACCACAAACCACTTAAACAACTTGCTAGAAATCCCTTATTAAAGGCAATTTCAAGAGAATCTTACTAACAGTGAAAGGAAGAGCAATTATTTTTGCAAAACCATTCAGTGAAATGCACACATAAAATTAGGGAACTGTAGCAATCACTCAAAATAACTTAAGTGGGATTTAGCAATCAAAGGTACTTAACTTTGCATGGATGGCACTGGATACAAGTAAAACACTACAATGTGGGCTAAGACTCCAAGCTTTGCTGAGCTCCAGAAAAATGAATTTACTTGAATCTCATTTCACTGAATTTCATTTCACCCCATCCACTTCGCTGAAAACTGGAATTACTAAAAACTAATTTCACTGAATCTCATTTCACTAACCTGCAGTAAGCATATATGGCACTGTGTAGAGTACTGTAAGGCAAGTAAAAGGTATATGCCCTTTCCCCACTGTAGTGTGATCCTGGAGTTAGTATATATAGTTTGGGGGTGTGGGGGGCACAGCCCCCATATTGGGGGGTGAGGGGGTGTAGCCCCCCACTTAGTTTGAGTACATATTAAGTTCTGGAGAGAGTTAGTCATTGGTGTTGCAACTATGCATGTCTATTTCTTAAAATGTATTGTTTTGAAGTTTTTGGTAAAATATAACATAAAACAAACAAGGTAGGGGTTACACACCCACACACACCAATGTGGGGGTCTGTGCCCCCACACCCTTCTAACTATATATATATATATATATATATATATATATATATATATATATATATACATATATATATATATATATATATATATATATATATATATATATATATATATACTAACTCCAAGATTGCACTACAGTGGGGAAAAGGGCATATACCTTTTACTTGCCTTACAGTATTCACACAGTGCCATATATACTAAGTTCAGTTCAGTGAAATGAGACTCAGTGATATGAGTTTTCAGTAATTTGTGTTTTCAGTGATGTGGTCGGGGTGAAACGAAATTCAGTGAAATGAGATTCAAGGAAACAAAGTACACATATATATATATATATATATATATATATATATACATATATATATATATATATATATATATATATATATATATATATATATATATATATATATATATATATATAGATATATTTATATATATTTATCAGCAGCATATATGCACCATGGAAGTTTTAATGGGAGATATATTAATAATGATAATATATTATTAAATAAGTGATTGCATCAGCTGATCTGGAGACACCACATAGAAAGGACAAACTGACATAAATTATTTCTTAATTAATAGTTTTGGGATCCAATTTTTGTAATAATTTCACTTGACTATAATCCAATAATTCTCAGATTTTAGTGTGCTTACATATTTCCAAAAAATGGCTACTAATGGAATTTGTTTGTAAACCAAATATGTAAGTTTGATAGGATATGATGGCAGATTCCAATCCAAAACAATTATTTTGCTTATCTTTTTATAACCCACAGTAGGGGAAGAGCTTATTTTTTGTTAAAATCCATGCAAGTTTATAAAGTTCTAGGCAGGGAGGTTTATGGACCTATCACAATTTAGAACCCCTTGTAAAGAGAATTTCTGTGTAAAATCTGTCACCTCTGCATGCTGACATCATCAGTTAGCCAGAGGGGTGTCGTTTCAGTGGAATATACATGATAACTATCATTAGCTACTTATATAGTAACTTCTCTGCAGATTCAGTATGAATGCATCTCAGTATTGCAGGGATAGTTCTCTTGAGAACAACAGAGTTTGAGTTTTTGAATTTTTTCATTTATTTTCAGGGTGTGGTTTTGTTTCTATTTGCGGTATGCCTCTTCATTATTGATTGCCTTTCTAAACAATATTATGTAACATTTTGGGAAAAAATGGCAGCATAACATGCCATAGTTTGATGCCAGAATTGCAACAATTTCAACTACTGGTAGATATTTGCCAATAATGGTAACATAAACAGGAATAAAACAAGCCTAGACTGTCATATAAATCAGCATGCTTACACTGATAAACTTTTGCATTTTGGTATAAATCTGGTAGGTTTCTTCCTTTAAAAAGGAGCAAGAAACATATAAAAACAAGCAAAGCTATATAGCTTAACATTACTTCAAATCCAACAAATGAACCTTTGTAACATTCTAACAAAATCTCTCTCTTTAAAACATCCTCATTTATAAAAACAGGTTGGAGGTTTGAATATAAACCACACTGTACAAATTAACACCTGTAGAGTGGTACATCCTCCAATAATCAAGCCTGGTTTGTTGAGCTTCATTAGACGATTTACGTTTAAAAGGTCTAATGAAAAGGCTATGAAAATTTTAAATATATTAACTAAAACGGTTGAAAAACGGATTGCAAAATTAATACCAAAAAGTAGTTGCCTGATTTTGCATGTATAATCTGTGATATGTCCAATGAAAACTGCAACACTGCAGAAACTTGCCAGAAGAGAGAAAAACATCATATAACAAAGTGGTCCTCCAGCGTTGCAAACAGCAGGTGTGTTAAAGTTCCAGAAAGCAGTCCTGCAATGATTATCAGATGGACAACAATTCCTAAAACAGCTAACACTGCTAATGCAATAGCAAATCCATCACTCCACTTAAAGTATTCAATGGTTTTGTTTCTGCAGCTACTGCTTCCTTCATTGGCCTACCCATGTTCCCCACAGGGAGTACAGTCTGATGTATCGACAGGTAGAATGTGAGATAAGGTTAGAGAGAGCAACACTAGTGGATTTCACAGTATCATTCCTGCACGTTATTATAAATTTGTATGGCAAACTATTGGATGGATTTGCTCTGTCTGATATTTCCATCTACACCTGCTGACCATTAAGCCTCACCCTTTGGACTTCACCCCACTTGATCTCCTGTACTGAGTATCCCCAACAAGAGGATTAGAGTAAACTGGAGAGGCTGTCCTTCCAGTAGCCATGGAAGGTGTTTGCACCCTCACTGGCATCTCAGCAATGATGGCATATCTAATGAGACCATGACACTGTCCCAGGTGCCTAACATGTGCACCCACATCACTCCAGGGCATTCTACACATCCCTGTGCATGTGCATGTTTACATACAAGCAGAATTAGGGCAACCATCACTGACGTAAGATCACAAAGTCTGCATTCTCTGACCTGAACATTTCATTGTCATGCAAGGCTCTGCTTGTGTGGTAGTGACTGGCCAACTGAAACCACTATTCCCTCCCCAAAGGATGGGTGAGACAGTCTTCGCCATTAATTTTCATTTTCCCTTGCCTAGCTCTTCAACCACCCAAGTCAACTTGGATAATTTTGTCTTAGTCAAGATTTTATCCCTGCATGCTACAAACAGAGACCTTTAGGATGCAGAGGAAACAAATGTTATAAAAGAATGAAAAAAAATCGTAGATTCGCCATGATCCATGCCAAGTATTCAGAATGATAGGTAAAGTTAAATAGTGCATAAGGCAATGAAAGGTAAATAAACCAATTGCTTCAGATCTAAATACAACACCTACAAAATAATATAATTTCTAAGCCAGCACAGATTAAGATGCCTATCCAAACATATTCAATGTTCCTTAGTGGACCCTGAGAACACACTAGAAAACACAGCAAATACATATGCTGTTTAAATGTTCAATAATCTTTTAGGCTTTTGCTCTTTGATAAAAGCTACCCCATTTATTTATGAATTACCTCGGTAAAGTTAAACTCACTAAACTTTAAGAGAACAGTAACAATCATACAAACTACCCGCTCGTATGCACATGTGCGATTGCCTTTCACATCAGTTGCATTTAGAGAACAGTTCTAAAACAATACTGATGACCACATTTACAATTACTGCTCCTAGGAACAACAGCATTAATAAGAAAGATTTTACAATTATACTTAAATATACTAGCAATACATATAATCCCACACGAACTGCAAAAGGAGTCGATTCTAGGTAAATTTAGGATGCTGATAAAGAGCACTCTTGCCTAAAATCAAAGACTGAAGGAACTGATTTCATGAATTGTAATTATATCCTTATGGATAGGTTCATCCCTATTAAGCTATCTAAAAAAACTAAGCATTTAGAGAAATTAAACTATAAGACACTACTACAGTTCCCATAGTCCCTTTAAACCAAAACATTACTTTCTTTTAAAATATGCAATGCCACTTTATTTTTCCTGGTATTTGCCAAGTTCTAAGAGTATTTACCCAGTTTACTGGCATTTAATCAGGGCATTACTTATGTGCTGATTGGGGGAGCAAAGAGACCTAGAAATCAGGACACCTAGAAATCAGGACACTGAACAGTGGGTGCACCCTTGGGTGTGTCCAACATACCTGATATTTTAGCACACAATTATGAAACTGATGAGAATACACTCAACACAGTTTTCAATCACTACATACCAATAAACATTTGAGTTAGAGTTTTGAAGCTAGCAACTGTCACTGTACTTGGCATACTGCTCAGATTACGTAAACTACAAGGATGCATGCAGTTCACTAGGTTATATTTCATTTTGTATATCCACACCTGAGACTTATTATGTTCTGCGGGCATTCAACACATAAAAGAACACAGTAGTCTCATAACTAGCTACTCCCACTTTTGGGAACCCTACAGCAATTTTGTGTCCTCCTGGTAGGATTTACTTCTGATCCCATTGATATAATTTAACATTTCCCCTCTCTCTGTGAAGTCTGTTGTTAGTGTCTGTTTTAATTACAAACTAAGATAAGTATCAACTTTAAATGAAATCATTATATATGCATTAATTAACTCTACGTTCACTTGTGCAGTAAGCTAGAGACAGATCTATGGGCACTTTGTTGATCAAAAGGTATAAAACCCCACTCAGAATGGTGCTGTTTGAATCTGATATTAGTCAAGCTTCTCTGCCGTCTCTTGTTCATGGGCTCCCAGCTTTAAAGTTTTCCTTTATTGGGAAAGTCTAGAATCAGCATGCCTGAAATAAGGAACCTAGACTAACATGAAATAGTAAAATAGCTGGTCCTTTATGTGCTTTTAATAAAACAAATACTTCCTTATTTTTTAAACTGCTCACTGTATTAACATCTTCAGAGAGGCGGGGCTCTAAAAACTAGTGGGACATGTATGTTGATATGTTTTTAAGCTGCCATTGCGACCCGAGTCTGGCTTTATGATTGAGGCATCTGTATTTTACCTCACTGAAACAATTGACTTTACATCAGTGTAGTATGACAGTAGTGCTATTATGTCTGTGACACTCAAGCCCGTGCATGTGCACAGACACATCTGACTGGAAGAACCATTCAGTGTAAATGGTTAAGTATGTACACAACTCAGAAGGATTATTCGGTTTTAGTTCTATGTGATTATACATTTACTATATAAGTAAAATAAACCACTACTAGATGAAAAATAGTAAAAACGGCCAAAGTCCAATGACTCAAAACTCAATTATAAGTTTATTAAAACACCTCTAGCTCCACGGCAGAAAATATCTCTGAAGGAGGAGCGCTTAAACTTGATTAAAATATAGCTTGGTGGCATTCTGTCTGGCGTTTTTTGTTTTTTTAAATACATCAGATTTGAAAGTATGGCCAGAGATATGTAAGGCAAGACATTTATGTTTAGAGAAAGTTATTTGATACGCTGTTTTGTGGAAGTTGTTTTTTGTTACATCTGAAGTATTGTCTTCTTTTATTTTTCTTAGAGTAATGTTGCATTAATATGAAAATTACCCATGCAGAGAATAATCATGCTCCCTGCCATATCTCTCAACTGTACAAATTTTTGCAGAATATCCAAATTTTTGCCCCATATTATTGGTCAATTTTTCATAAAATTGTGGTTTTCTGGCAAATTAGTTGCAAATCATTAAAGACTGAAGTTAGAAAATAATGACAGGCATTTAAGTTTCAGACTTCATATCCTTCAGAAAATTCATGTTAATGCAAAACCTGTTATTCTATCAACTTTCTAAGTTTGTAAGAGCAATATTTAAAAATTGACCCTATTTTTCAGCCTTTGTCCCACTTCTATTAATAATTTTGTCCAGATTTCTTGCTTTAATGGGTTGAGAGGTATGGCTCCCCCACAAAAAAAATTCAACATCTCTAATATTTTTTTCCTAACATATGGAATTGTCTGTGCATGTATGCTTATGATTTTGATAATTGTACCTTTACAATGCACATCCATTATCACATGACATGTAGCCATATCACAAGATCACCTTAAAGTCCTGTCTCTGTACTCAAGTCTTCTACAGGTTAATGAGATGCGATCTATGCCTAGCATATAAGGCATCCTCAAATGCAGCTCTGATGGATCTTTTGCACATCTGCAGAGGAGAATCTTTTTTGATCTGTGTAAGCAAAATGTAGTTTAGTTATGTTCTTAATTAGTCTTGATTAACAGCTTTTTTGGTTAATCATGCCCTGATTGCTCATAAGGGAGGTATGATTAGTATCACAAGCATTGATAACACATATATGTACACTGAAATGTACTATACTTATTATTTAAGAGCTGTTAAAAATATAATGACTAAGTATAGTCTTCCATTTATGTAGGCAGTTGGTTTTAATATAATTGTATATATAACTAGTACATAAGCTAAGTAGGTACTATCCTTTTTATTTGAATTCTAGATGAAACATCCTTAAATATACATGATTTGTAATTTGGAGAATATCAACACTGTCTACAAAGAGCAAAAATCTCCCTGAGAAGAACAAGTTGTGAGGTCCTCAGTGCTTGAAGGTGCTGTTGATGAGACCTCTGAATCTCTACAGGTTTGAACCAAGAAATGTTCAAGGCCCTGTTTGATGTCAGAAGACTGAATGACAAACATACATATGTGATAGATTGGTCTAGACTCTTTGATGTCTCTAGTTTAACCCAGAACACTCTGGAAGAACTGTGTACCACATGACATGCAAATCACCTAAGTCCTAAAAGTATGTACACATTTTGCATAATGGTTAAGTTTCTTTGCCTCCCATGCAAAATGTTTGATGCTGACCTCTTTACAATCCCTTGGTTGAGTTTGCATGTTCTCTCTGTGCCTCTGTGGGAGTTTTCCCAAAAATATATTGAGTGCTTCCTCCTCAGATTCACTCAAGAGTAAAGTTGTGGGCAGCAGTACAGACTCCAGATATCTCTTTTGGTCAGTGTATGCCCACTGTAAACCCAAGCATGCCTGGGTCAATAAGCTACAAACCAGATGGTGTCTAGTTTCCCAGCTTGGGTAACCTAGGATAGATCTGTTGAAAAAAAAGTTGGATGTAAAACCAATCAACATGCCAAATATAAACTCCCACAGGTGTGCATGCACACAAAATAGCAAACTACCAAAAATGTAAACATATCATAGATAACCACTATCAAAATTTGCACCTTGTGCATGGGAGACAAAGACCTTAACCACTATGCCAACTGTGTACAGCCATTCAGGATTTGGGTGATTTGCATGTCTTACAATAGAGAGGCTAGATCACTCTACCACAAGTGTATGCTTGCCATTAAGAGGGTTTGTGGCTGAAATGTTTCAAAAAAAATGGTTGCATTTACAGAACATCTAAATGTCTGGTAGAATACATTATGCCACAAACTACATATCTGAAATTTATAATAATAAAAAAACTTATTTCAAGAAATGTAGAGGCTATCATATTGCAACTATCAGAGAATACCCAGATTCCCCTGTATCCTAAATCCTAGTGATAATCATCTTAACAAGCTCCTCTCCAAAAAATGGTGAAAAGCTTTTAGGAGAAATCATAAAACATCTTTATTTTCCTTGCTGATGGAATAAGCTATGCAGGCATCTATGACATAAAACATTATTTATGCCAATAATACTAGTAGGTGCCAAAAAGAAAGTACAGTTGTGTACACATCATAAATGTAGATGTTCAAGTGTATCCACTGTTGCAGTCATCACATTTGGGTTACCCCTGCCAGGGTAGCCCTCAGCTGGCCCGAATACCAGAGACTCAGTATTTCTGCGTTGGTTGCTGTTGCTTGAGGACCGACGTCAGGTTGTCAGTAGTATAAAGTAAGGCAGCCGACACCATTACATCAGTTTTTCTTGCCCTAACCTGTCAGGAGCCCCCAAGTAGGAGTCCAGGTTCTGGTGGAACCCCCCCCCCCAGTGGAAAATAAATATCAATAAGTCCCTTGTAAGGAAAGGAGAACAAGTTAGAAAGGTAATAAAAGAAGAAAGAGAAGAAAGGGGGGTGGAGGGAGGGAAACCAGGACTGCAACAGTGAATACACTCGAACATCTACATTTATGGTAAATGTACACAACTGTGCTATGTTCTTCATGTTTCACTGTTGCAGTCATCACTTTAGGATTGATTACCAAAGCTGAGGAAAAGGGTGGAGGCAGTGAATGAAACTAGAGGCTGGCTAGGATGCTCTGCAAGACTGCAGAGGCAAACCCTGTCCTGGATTTGGAGAAGAGGGACAGGTGGTAATGCTTGGTAAAAGTGTGAACAGATGTCTTGCTGGCAGCCTCCAGGATGTCCCTGGTGGGGACTTCTCTAAGGAAAGCTGCAGAGGTAGAGGTTGCTCTGGTGGAGTGTGTCCTTACCCCATGGGGGGGGGGGGTCTTTCCATGCTGTTTGTAACAGAAATGAATGCAGTGTGCTACCCATTTGGAAATTGTTTGTTTGAAGATGGCTTTGCCTTCTGCCTCTGTAGCAAAGCTAACCAGCAATTGATCAGACTTTCTGAAGGATTTAGTCCTGTCTAGATAGAATCTGAGCTGTCTGTGCACATCTATAGAGTTAAGAATCCCTTCCCCCTTGTTCTGGGAATTAGGAAAAAAGGTGGGCAAATGAATGGATTGGTTGAGAGCCACACTGGACACCACCTTGGGCATGAAGGATGGGCTAGTTCTGAGGGATACCCTGTCTGCATGGAAGACGATGAAGGGTTCCACATCCATGAGTGCCTGCAGTTCAGAGACTCTTCTGGCTGAAGTGATGGCCAGAGGAAATAGTGTCTTCCAGGAGAGAAATTTTAGACCTGCAGAAGAAGCTGGTTCAAAAGGGGGCAGGGTGAGCTTTTCCAATACAAAGTTAAGGTCCCAAACTGGTGTTGGTGCCCTTCTGGGTGGCCTCAAGTTGGTAGCCCCTTTTAGGAATTGTATGATCAAAGGGTGTGAGAAAAGAGGCTGCTCAGTGGGAAAATGAGCATAAATAGCAGAGGCATGACTTTTTATAGAGGAGAAAGAGAGGCCACTGTGTAGTAGGTCAGCTAAGTAATCCAGGTTGAGAGGGAGGGAGGGCTGTGCCATATTGGCTCCCTTATCCCGGATCCAGGTGCAGAACCTTTTCCATTTTTCAGCATAAGAATAAGATGTAAGCCCAATAACTCACAAACGAAACGCCAACTCAGTTGGGATGTGGCAATAAAGGTAAACGCAGTTCCTCCTTTATATTCTTTAATGAATAAAATACGATAACACACAACTGAAGCACCACGAGCAGACAGTCCACTAAAAATTATACCAATTCACACTGAAATCACCCTCTCCAATGTTAAGCGCTTTCATCTGCCGATTGCAGACTTCATCAGAACAATATTCAGTGCTTATCTCTATTCAATTTAAACAGAAAAAGGCGCCAAATTTGCACAAGTATTTAAAGATGTATGACTATATATACAAACCAATATAGTAAGCTGTACTGTTTGATTTAATGATACATTCTTTCTAAGTAATTCGGTGAATGTTTGAAACATTAATTAACCCTGTTGTAAGGCATACCACTTGTTCTATCTATACAATAATTCATTAGCTATAATAATTTAAGAACTGCTATTATATGTATAAAACTAATAAATATTTTATGAATGACTGATAAAAAATTCATTATAAACATATAAGACCCTACCAACAATATAGATAAAATACATCAACTGATAACTTATATTACTATAAATAATTAAATAAGTATTAATATATATTTACCACAATGATATATACTTGGATGAAAAATAAATACCATAAACATTTGTGGTATGATATTCATATAATATACATCACATTTTAAGGAATGGTTTGATGCTGATAAAATCATTTAATCCTGGGTTTCTAGTGGCATCTACTAACATCTGCCACTTACTCTCCCTACATGCTAGTTTTATTTTCCAATCTCCCCCTAAGGGATTGCTGTATTCTTGGTCTATTATTGTAAATGAAAAGACATGTTGTTCACCTACTTCTTTGATGTGCTTATATAAGGCATTCTTAGGGTCCTTTATTTTGATCTTGTAATAGTGTTCGTATATTTGCTTCTTCAATTGCCTCTCCGTCTTTCCAATATAGAAAGCGGGGCATAGATTACATTTAGCTAAATATACCACTTGTTTTGTATAACATGACCCACCTCTGCTCTTAATTTTAGTATGATTCACATCTTCCAGTGTAATGTAGGATGAGGTATTAATATACTTGCATTGTTTGCAGTATCCACATTTCTTAGTATGTATTTGTGTATCCTTCCTTTTGTCTTCATACTTCTCCGTTCTCTCTAATAATTTCTTGATATTTGGAGCAGTCTTGTATACTATAATTGGATACTGACCCAACTTTTCTCTACAACCATCTGTAACAGTTATGATATCCCAATATCTATTGACTATGTCCTTAATGTAATTTACAAAGGGGGAATATGTCAATACACAAACTCTACCTCCTCTGAATTTATTAATAGTTTGTGTTTTAGTTGATCTTTCATGTTTACCCAATAGGGGAATATATTTTATATCCCATTGTGAGCTAACATAATTGATGGTATCATCCAATAATTCTATCGGATATCCCCTATTCTTAAATAGTTGGTAAATGTATTTCATTTCTTTCTCCATTTCTTCTCTTTTGGATGACATCCTCGCTCCCCTGATACATTGGCCTTTTACTATATTTTTAAAAATATGCCTAGGATGATTACTTGTAAAGAATACATAGTCATTCGAGAATGTTGACTTTCTGTGAACTTTGGATGCATACCCTTCTGGTGTCTTGTAAATGTATGTATCCAAATAAGAAATACCACTATCACTTATTTGATAAGTAAATTTTAAAAACTCTGTGGTATTATTAATATACTCAATAAATTTGACTATGTCACCCTTGTCACCTTCCCATAGGACAAAGATGTCATCCAAAAATCTTGCATAAAAACTTATATTAGCTTTATAACTACTACTGAATATATACTTGGACTCCCAATCTAGCATGACTAAATTAGCAAAAATGGGTGCGCACGACGCACCCATAGCCACTCCTGTTTTTTGTCGAAATACTTCACCTTCAAAGAATATATAATTGTGGTCTAATACCAATGACATAATTTCTACAATTAATACAATTCTATCCCAACTCAAGTTAGAATAATTCCTCAAACTGTTGCAAAAGTGATCTAGCCCTTCCTCTTTCGGAATGCTAGAAAACAAATCACATACATCTATTGTGACAAAATAGTAGTCTGATTTGCATACCAAAGGTGTTAATTTACCCAGAAAATCCCAAGAATCAATTATAAGATGTGGAATATTATTATAAGTATGTTTAACCCAGATTTCACCCCAATTACAAGAAATACCAACAGAATCATTATCAACCCAACAGGAAATTTTAGATTGTAAGAAAGTAACAGAGATTAATACACATGAAAAAGATGGTGTGTTAGATAAGGATATTCCATTGGTTGATGACACTTTACCATGCTCTGGACTATCAAATCATAAGACGATTATGAGTACATTTAAAGGTTTTAATGTTTTTAATTACTCAGATTTTATTATTAAAAAAGACTTTTATCAACTATTAGCCAAAGGCATGAAATTCATTCCCAATTCAAGATTCAATCTGGTGGAAAGTATTAAAGATATTAAGTTGTTTTGTAGGAAACTGAATTTAGCTATGCTGTTTGACAGTGGAGAAGATGACAGACAAAATACAGAAGTTATGTTAAAGAAAAAAAGTTGTTATATTCCTAACAGTAATCCCATAGTTAGCAATTATGAAAATCTGGTTTGCAATGATATTTATAGGCTTAAGAAGCATGTTAGTAGAAACACTCAATTAACCGACTTGTCTAAGGACAACTTAAGTAATGGAGAAAGAGAATGCCTAAATGAGTTGATTAAAAATTCAGATATTAGAATAATGAAACCAGATAAAGGGGGAGGTGTGGTTATATTTTCGAATCATGATTACAAAGCTGCCATACAAAAAATTTTATATGAAACGGGCAATTATGAAGTTATATCCATGAATCAAGTGTTCATTGGATATAGACGTATAGATTCATATATTGAAGAGTATCTGTTAGATAACAGAATTACTAAGGAAGATCATGATTTTATTTTCACAGAATTTCCTACACTGGCACATATAGTGGGAATTCCTAAGATTCATAAATCAATATTGAATCCACCCTAGACCAATTATTTCGGGGTCCAAATCCAAAACTTTTAATATAGGACACATTATAGATAGATGGGTTAAACATACTTATAATAATATTCCACATCTTATAATTGATTCTTGGGATTTTCTGGGTAAATTAACACCTTTGGTATGCAAATCAGACTACTATTTTGTCACGATAGATGTATGTGATTTGTTTTCTAGCATTCCCAAAGAGGAAGGGCTAGATCACTTTTGCAACAGTTTGAGGAATTATTCTAACTTGAGTTGGGATAGAATTGTATTAATTGTAGAAATGATGTCATTGGTATTAGACCACAATTATATATTCTTTGAAGGTGAAGTATTTCGACAAAAAACAGGAGTGGCTATGGGTGCGTCGTGCGCACCCATTTTTGCTAATTTAGTCATGCTAGATTGGGAGTCCAAGTATATATTCAGTAGTAGTTATAAAGCTAATATAAGTTTTTATGCAAGATTTTTGGATGACATCTTTGTCCTATGGGAAGGTGACAAGGGTGACACAGTCAAATTTATTGAGTATATTAATAATACCACAGAGTTTTTAAAATTTACTTATCAAATAAGTGATAGTGGTATTTCTTATTTGGATACATACATTTACAAGACACCAGAAGGGTATGCATCCAAAGTTCACAGAAAGTCAACATTCTCGAATGACTATGTATTCTTTACAAGTAATCATCCTAGGCCTATTTTTAAAAATATAGTAAAAGGCCAATGTATCAGGGGAGCGAGTATGTCATCCAAAAGAGAAGAAATGGAGAAAGAAATGAAATACATTTACCAACTATTTAAGAATAGGGGATATCCGATAGAATTATTGGATGATACCATCAATTATGTTAGCTCACAATGGGATATAAAATATATTCCCCTATTGGGTAAACATGAAAGATCAACTAAAACACAAACTATTAATAAATTCAGAGGAGGTAGAGTTTGTGTATTGACATATTCCCCCTTTGTAAATTACATTAAGGACATAGTCAATAGATATTGGGATATCATAACTGTTACAGATGGTTGTAGAGAAAAGTTGGGTCAGTATCCAATTATAGTATACAAGACTGCTCCAAATATCAAGAAATTATTAGAGAGAACGGAGAAGTATGAAGACAAAAGGAAGGATACACAAATACATACTAAGAAATGTGGATACTGCAAACAATGCAAGTATATTAATACCTCATCCTACATTACACTGGAAGATGTGAATCATACTAAAATTAAGAGCAGAGGTGGGTCATGTTATACAAAACAAGTGGTATATTTAGCTAAATGTAATCTATGCTCCGCTTTCTATATTGGAAAGACGGAGAGGCAATTGAAGAAGCGAATATACGAACACTATTACAAGATCAAAATAAAGGACCCTAAGAATGCCTTATATAAGCACATCAAAGAAGTAGGTGAACAACATGTCTTTTCATTTACAATAATAGACCAAGAATACAGCAATCCCTTAGGGGGAGATTGGAAAACAAAACTAGCATGTAGGGAGAGTAAGTGGCAGATGTTAGTAGATGCCACTAGAAACCCAGCATTAAATGATTTTATCAGCATCAAACCATTCCTTAAAATGTGATGTATATTACACCAATATTATACCACAAATGTTTATGGTATTTATTTTTCATCCAAGTATATATTATTGTGGTAAATATTTATTAATATTTATTTAATTATTTATAGTAATATAAGTCATCAGTTGATGTATTTTATCTACATTGTTGGTAGGGTCTTATATGTTTATAATAAATTTTTTATCAGTCATTCATAAAATATTTATTAGTTTTATACATATAATAGCAGTTTTTAAATTATTATAGATAATGATTTATTGTATAGAACAAGTGGTATGCCTTACAATAGGGTTAATTGATGTTTCAAACATTTACCGAATTACTTAGAAAGAATGTATCATTAAATCAAACAGTACAGCTTACTATATTGGTTTGCATATATAGTCATACATCTTTAAATACTTGTGCAAATTTGGCGCCTTTTTCTGTTTAAATTGAATAGAGATAAGCACTGAATATTGTTCTGATGAAGTCTGCAATCGGCAGATGAAAGCGCTTAACATCGGAGAGGGTGATTTCAGTGTGGATTGGTATCATTTTTAGTGGACTGTCTGCTCGTGGTGCTTCAGTTGTGTGTTATCGTATTTTATTCATTAAAGAATATAAAGGAGGAACTGCGTTTACCTTTATTGCCACATCCCAACTGAGTTGGCGTTTCGTTTGTGATTTATCAGCATAAGACTTTCTAGTGCTAGGATGTCTGGCCTCACAGATAGCATCCAGAACCTGTTTACTGAGGTTTGAAGATTGGTTTGGGGTTAGAGAATAAGCCAAATTGAGTGTCTGCAATTGGGGATGCATGAATTCCCCTTCCCTCTGGGTCAGGAGGTTTGGAATCTGAGGAAGATGCCATGGGGGTAGCCAGGACAGGCAGTGCAACAAGGGGTAAAAGTGCTGCCCGGGTAAGTCTGGAACTATAAGAATGGTCCTTGGTTTTTCCTCCCTTATTTTGAGCAGTACCATGGGGATGAGAGGTAGGGGAGGAAAGGCATAGACCGATAGATTGACCCAGGGGAAGGACAGGGCATCCACTTTCCATGCCATGCAGTGATGCTCCCTGGTGCAGACTTTGCTGAGCTGATGGTTGGTGTGGGAGGCAAAGAGGTCGACCTTCAGGGTTCCCCATTTCTGAGTTATTATGGTGAAGGTACTCCTGTTGAATTGCCACTCCTGTAGCTCCAGAAGATTTCTGCTTAATTGGTCTGCCAGAGAGTTGAGAGAGCCTGGTAGGAATTGTGCTAACAGGTGTAGTTGCATGGTAGAGGCTGTGCACCAAAGGGTCATGGCCAGCCTGCAGAGAGGTTAGGAGTGAGTCCCTCCCTGCTTGTTGATGTACTACATCACAGTGGTGTTGTCTGTTTTGATCAGTAGTGCCCCTGGAGAGAGAAGGGGCTTGAAAGCTATCAAGGCATGCTGCACAGCCATCATCTCTTTTTGATTGATGTGCAGAGGGATTTGCTGTGGGCTCCATTGGCCCTGTATGCACCTGCCATCCAGATGTGCACCCCAAGCATAGTCTGATGCATCTGTGGTGAGGGTCTGGATGGCGGGAGGTGGGGAGAAAGGCATTCCCTTGTTGTGGGAACATGCTGTTGCCCACCAAAGAAAATCTTTTCTGAGGCAAGGAATTATAGGTAGAAAAAATTCCAGGTCTTTAGAGTTTTGGCACCAAAGGCTGTTTAGGTACCATTGAAGTTTCCTTATATGCAGTCTGGCATATGGAATGAGTAGTATGTAAGATGCCATGAACCCCAGAGCTTGCAGGATCTTCCTTGCAGTTAGCTGGGGCCTGGTGGCTAGTTGAGAGAAGCAGGATGTCAGGAAAATGTGTTTCTCTGGAATAAGGTATGCCATCTGGGAAGCTGTGTCCAGACTTGCTCCCAGGAAAATTATCCTTTGGGTAGGCACCTGTTTGGATTTCTTTTCATTGATTGTGTACCCTAGGGAGGTTAGTAGGGTCTTTACAAAGGCCAGGTGCTTGGGCATCTTCTCCTGGCTGTTTGCCTGAATAAGGCAGTCATCTAAGTATGGGTAAATCTGAATATTTCTCTGTCTGCAAAAGGTAATGGCCAGAGCCAGGCATTTTATGAAAACTCTGGGAGTAGTAGATAAGCCAAAGGGAAGTGCAGAGAACTGAAAGTTTTGAGATCCTGACCTGAAGCGTAGGTATTTCCTGTGGCTAGCCAAGTGTCCTTGGAGATCATGGGTAGCAGCTGCTGGAGGGTGAGCATTTTGAATTTTGGGATCACCAGGAAGGTGTTTAGAATGGATAGATTGAGGATGAGATGCCAGGTGCCCTCTTTTCTGGACACCAGAAAAAGTCTGGAGTAGAAACCTTGGGCTATCTGCCCTCATAGAGAGGAGGGAAAGGATTTGCTTTTGAGCCTCTGCCCACTGATTTGGTGGTAAATCTGTGAACCATTTTGGGGTTGGAATGGTGTGGAAGGAAAATTTGTATCCCTGAGACACAATGTTCAGAACTCAGTGGTTCTTGGTAATGGTGGCCCAGGTGCTTGAGTGAAAGGAGAGTTTTCCTCCTAGGGGTAAGTGAAGGTGGGCAGAGGGAGGGGGTGGAGGAAGTGATTCATTGTTAGTTCTTACTGTAAGGGGGTGGCTTAGAATTCCCTGGTTTTGAAGTGGAGGTAGTCCACTGCTTAGATCTCTGCATTCCCTGGGGTTACTGTCTGGGGGTGGGTCTGCTTCCACAGGGCCTAGGCTGGGCCAGTTTACTGGGAGCAGGAAAGGACCAGTGTTTGGAGGGACAATGCCTGCTGAACCTAGGGGGCTGGACCTGCAAGAAATCCTTAACTGTTTACATAGATTTTGCTTTTTCTTCCATCTTTTTTAAGACCTCTTCTGCCTTAGTGCCAAATAAATTATCTTTGTGCAAAGGGGCACCCAACAATTTAGATTTGACATGATCTGGCAGGGGCTGTTCCTTAAGTCATGCTTGCCTTCTAATGACAGATCCAGTGACTGCTGCACTGCAAGAAGCTTCTAGGGTTTCAGAACCACAGTGCAAGGTATGTTTAGTTACTTGACTTGCAGAATACATTAACTTGTAAATCTTTAGTTTCTGCCCAAGCAGGAAAGGAAGACATTTTTTGTTTAAGGAGTTCCAAGGTATGTTGCTGACATTTCAGCATATGTAACTGGCAATTTAGTGCCCTGATAGCAAGAGTAGATGAGGTGTATACTTTCTTACCCCATCTGTCCAATGCTCGGGAATCCCTGTCTGAGGGGGTGGGATTCTTAGAAGAGGTTGCTTTCATCACTTTTGGCCCTTGAGAAATTACTTCAGGGTCTGTAGGATTTTAAAAAAAAGATATTTGTGTGAGTCAGGGACTCTGTAGTACCTGTCTCATTTTCTGGGAGCAGGAGGAAGGGTGTCAGCAGTTAAGCTGGATTTGAGGAAAACATCCTCCACAACATCCAGGACTGGGGAGATGACCAAGGGTATGTGTTGTGGAAGCTCTAGGAATTCCATGAGTCTCTTTTTAGACTGAGGGTAGTCCTGACTCTCCCATTGGAAATGCTACCTTAAGTTATGCAGGGTTTCCCCAAAGGAAAAATCCTCTGGAGGAGAGGCTGAAGGAATGGAATCCTCTGCATCAGAATCCTCATAAGTGGAGGGGGGTTGCATGTCTTCATATTCAGATGCATCAGATTCATCTGACTCTTTTTCAGACAAAACTATAGGGGGCAGATCTCTTTTCCTTTTGGAGGGGGTAGCTTGGCTTCCCCTTATCAGCATGATAAGGTCTTCTGCCATTTTCAGCATTTAAGACTGAGGCAAGGTAGCAGGTGCCTGAGTGTGGGTCATTGGTTTCTTGGGTGTGGTTCGTACCCTGGGCCTAAGAAACTCGGTAGTTTTAGAAACAACGGATGTCGCAAAGGAAGACGTCGGTTTGTGTTGATATTCGGTAGTGCAAAAGACTTCCTCAGAAGCTGGTGCCTGCTCAGTGGCTCCAGACCCATCCAAAGTTGAGACAACCGCAGGATCTTTAGTTGAAGAAAAGTTTTACGGCATAGCAGACTCTGAATGGATCTTGGTAGAGGCCTGCGAATCAACAGAAGCGGGCATCAGGGGCTGCAAAAGCACCTCACTGAGGACCAGAAAACTGACAACTACCTTATCGGAAGCGTCATTGATAGGTTTGGACCTGTGCAGTCTGTCTCTGTCTTTATCTTTATGTTTTTTCAAAAGATCTGCTGTTGGATGGCTTACCGAAGCCATATCGGAATTCAGGGACTGTAAGTGAAAATATCTGGCTGCAATAAGGGTCCAATGATGGATAGTTCTGGTGTTGAACAAAGCACAGAAGTGACAATGAGGGACGTCATGGTCTGGGCCTAAACAAGGGACGCAGTAAGAATGGAAGTCTCGGTGTGGTATTTGTTTTCCACAAGCGAGACAATTATTAACTTTTAAAAAAAGAAACCAAAAAAAGACAATGATGAGCAAACTATGCATAGTCGTATTTATCAAAAAAAGACTTTTACTAATGGCTATTTACATTTTAAAAACAACCATCCAGATTATATAAAGAAAAATACCCCAAAGGGACAATATATTAGGGCATGTTGTATGACGACTAAATTTTCAGACTTATTGGATGAACTAAGATTGATAACTGAAATGTTTTTAAGTAAAGGTTATGACAAAATATTTCTGAACAATTTGTGTCAAGATATATTGGCCAAACGGGAAAAATTATATCCTCCATTATTAATGGGTAGTTTAGATTTTGGTTTCAATAGTAATAAAAAGAAGGGAAATATGGGAACTATTTGTTCCTTGGATATGACCATGGATAGTTGGGACATTAGACGTATTATTGAGAAAAATTGGAGAATTTTAGAAGGCAATAATGAATTAATAAAAGCTATTGGTAACACACCTAGGTTTGTTTATTGAAACAATTACAACATTAAGATGTTATTAGAAAAGGACCACACTTTTTCTGTGGGTGTCCCTGTGGTACACAAAAAGGGCATGTACAAATGTGGGTCCTGCAATTTTTGTAGGTACATCCACGAAGGACATTATATACTTGTGGAACATAACAATTTAACTTTACCAGTTCCAGGGTACGTTAATTGTTCAACAAAAGGGGTAGTGCACATTAGTATTTGTAGTGGGCATCCAGCATTTTATATAGGGATGACCACACGTACCTTGAGAGAACGTATTAGGGAGCACATATACAATATTAAAACAAAAGACAATAAAAATGCCTTGTATAAGCATTCAGTTGATTGCTCTAACTACAAGAAAATTTTTTTCTATGTATTGGAAGTAGCCAACATTGATTTAAGGATTGGTGATTTTAAAAACCACCTTGAACAGAAAGAAACATTATGGCAGGTTAAATTAAATGCTGATAAAAAGCCCGGTATAAACGAGTACATTAACATCAAATGTTTTTTAAAATATATGAAGTTGGGACTTAGTAAGGAGGCCCCTTTTAATGTTTTTGAATAGTTTTTAGAAAGAAGTTAATTGAAGTTCATAGGTATTTATTAACTCCTATTAACACTGTTTGTAATTAATTGTTTAATTGGTTATTTATTCTGTGCACACTTGTTTTAACTTGTATTCTGATGAAGTCTATGTGACGAAAACGTTCATTAAAGTGTGGTGCGTTATTTGCTGACATTGTATTTGCAGTTTTTTCACCATTTGTGGTTCCACCAGTATTTGCTGCCTTCATTGACCACGGTTCCATCTCGTTTTGGTTTCTTTGTTCTACATTTGAGTTGGGTACACTTATTTTCTTGCTTCTTTCTCAATTATTAACTTTTTCTGACATTTGTTAGTGCAAGAAAAAGGATCCCCAATGGGGTACTTATCTTTAGAAGACTTCAACTTCAATTCAGTAGAAGAAAACTCAGGTAGCAGCTGACCGCCACTCATGCGATCTGCTTCTGCTTCAGGCTCCACAGCAAGAAAGACTGATGTAATGACATTGGCTGCCTTACTTTATACTACTGACAACCTGAAGTCAGTCCTCAAGTGACAGCAACTGACGCAGAAATACTGAGTCTCTGGTATTCGGGTGGGCTGAGGGCTACCCTGGCAAGGATAACCCAAATGTGATGACTGCAACACAGAAACATGAAGAACATCTATAATTTAGCTCATCTTTTCAGGTCTTTTGAACGTTCAGCTGAAGAGAAGGTTGGATGATGTGCAGATAGTGAATCATGAAGTGCAGTGGATTAGCAAGGAGGAAGTAAGGATAGCTATGAAGAGGATGAAGAATGGAAAGTCTGATGGTCCAGATGGCATACCTGTGGAAGCATGGAGGTGTTTAGGTGAAATGGCAGTGGAGTTTTTAACTAGATTGTATAATGAAATCTTGGAAAGTAAGATGATGCCTGAGGAATGGAGAAAAAGTATTTTGGTACCGATGTTTAAGAATAAGGGTGATGTGCAGAGCTGTAGTAACTACAGAGGGATTAAATTGATCAGTCACAGAATGAAGTTATGGGAAAGAGAAGTGGAAGCTAGGTTAAGAATGGAGGTGATAATTAGTGATCAGCAGTATGGTTTCCTGCCAGGAAAGAGCACTACAGATGCGGTTTGCTGTGAGAGTGTTGATGGAGAAGTACTGAGAAGGTCAGAAGGAGTTGCATTGTGTCTTTGTGGACTTAGAGAAAGCATTTGACAGGGTACCTAGAGAGGAGCTGTGGTATTGTATGAGGAAGTTGGGAGTGTCAGAGAAGTATGCAAGAGTGGTACAGGATATGTACGAGGGTAGTATGGCAGCGGTGAGGTCTGCAGTGGGAGTGACGGATACATTTAAGGTGGGGGTGGGATTACATCAAGGATCAGCTCTGAGCCCTTTGTTATTTGCAATGGTGATGGACAGGTTGACAGACGAGATCAGACAGGAGTCCCTGTGGGCTATAATGTTTACAGATGACATTGTGATCTGTAGTGAGAGTAGGGAACAGGTGGAGGAGACCCTGGAGAGGTGGAGATATGCTCTAGAGAGAAGAGGAATGAAGGTCAGCAGGACTAAGACAGAATATATGTGCGTGAATGAGAAGGAGGATAGAGGAATGGTGAGGATGCAGGGAGTAGAGGCGGCAAAGGTGGATGAGTTTAAATACTTGGGATCAACAGTTTAGAGTAATGGTGAGTGTGGAAGAGAGGCGAAGAAGAGAGTACAGGCAGGATGGAGTGGGTGGAAAAGAGTGTCAGGAGTGATTTGTGACAGACGAGTACCAGTAAGAGTGAAAGGGAAGGTCTATAAGAGGGTAGTGAGACCAGCTATGTTATATGGCTTGGAGACAGTGGCATTGACAAAGAGGCAGGAGTCAGAGCTGGATGTGGCAGAGTTAAAGATGTTAAGATTTGCACTGGGTGTGGCGAGGGTGGACAGGATTAGGAATAAATATATTAGATTGTCAGCCCAGGTTGGAAGGTTTGGAGACAAAGCCAGAGAGGCAAGATTACGTTGATTTGGACATGTGCTGAGGAGGGATGTAGAGTATATTGAGAAAAAGATGCTAAGGATGAAGCTGCCAGGTAACAGGAAAAGAGGAAGGCCTAAGATGAGGTTAATGGATGTGGTAAGAGAGGACATGCAGGTGGTTGGTGTGACAGAGCAAGATGCAAAGGACAGGAAGAAATGGAAACAGTTGATCCGCTGTGGCGACCCATAACAGGAGCAGCCGAAAGAAGAAGAAGAAGAAGAAGAAGATAAAGCTCAAGCTAACATTTCAGATATATAATTGTCTCTTGTGGCCTCTTAATGAGACAAACTCACAAAGCAATTTATACGTTGTGAAATGTGGTTCTGTTTCTCTCAAATACAAATTACAATTATAGTAATTATTTAGCTTATATATTGGTGATGTATGAAAACGTTGTGCCATGTGCAAATGTTTGACTTCATATGGCTGCGGTGATCAATTAATTTTCAATAATGTTTTCATTATTTAATTTGATTCTCCAAATGTCCTTTTACTGCAATTTAGGGCTGCAGGAGTGCTGGATCATTTCTCTGCACTCATTGGGTATAATGAATATAAATTAAACCTGACTGCAGAGCCAGCGTATTGCAAGATGCATGCAGTCACTGTTACACAGTGTACACATCTAGGTGTAATTTTGGAGAAAACTGATTTCTCCTATGGCATACATTTGGGATTTAGGAGAAACTGGACCACCTAATGAAAGCCCCCCTCAGGTATGGGAGATGTGGAAACTCCAGAAACACATAGTACACCCCAGCCAAGAACCAAAGTGGGGACCAAAATTGCTGAAGAACCAGCTGTAAGGCAGTGATGTGGATGATATAATACTTTAACCTATTTCAGTTACTAGAATAACATGTGGAGTAGAACATAAAGTCTACACATAAGCTAGTCAGAAAAACTATCATACTGTACATGTGATTAAGCAGCTGTACACTTCAACAAATAAACCCTTTCTGTTGAATTGATTATTCAAAGCTCCATTTATGAGAAGTGTAGTACTGGCATCTCATATTTTAACACACTAGCTTCACTGCTTATAGTGGTGCAGCGTTAGTATTGTCACTTACCAACAAGAGGGTTTGTCAGTTTGATTCTTGGCTGAGGTGCCTTCTATGTTCTGTATGTCTTCTTTGGATTTGCTCCAGTTTTCTCCCACGTTAGAAAGACGTGTCTGGAGAATTTCTACCTGGCCCCTGCTAAAAATTGGCTTTGTTCCAAGTCAGACTTTCCTGGTTAACAAATAAAAAATACAGATATAAAGTTATGTTATTGTTAATTATCAAAATATTTTTCAATATATACTGTCTGTATCGGCATAATCTAGAAGTAATCACAGTTTAATTTGAAAGATTGAAAAAAAACAGTAACTTTACTCACTGGTTATTTCTTGTTCTTCAGCAGGATTATAGGCATCTGACATACTGGCTAAGGGGTTTGTCTGCCAAGCAAAGCAGCCATTTTAAGTTTAGGCTTCAAAGAGCTTACAAAAGGTATACTTGCCTGAAAAGTTAATAATGCCTCACCAGTTCACAGATTATTTTGAAGAACTGCAGTATTTTCCTGTCAGGACATTTTAAGTAATAATATGCAGACATTGTTTAGGGTTGTAGCAGCCCAATGAACTTGAACAGATGCAATTAACATCTACGAATGTATTTTAAACAGACGTAAAAATAACTATTGATTGTGCTTGTTCATGCTGTAATTCATTTACATCAGTAGAGTAGAGTAGATGGACTTTTTTAAATCTGATTTTGATGTCAACATTCAAGGTTTTTGTATTTTTCTTGATGAAAAACTACAACAATTAAATGTGAATATTTCTCTTTTATGCTTATTCTTGACTCCAGTTACAATTATTAAGCATCAGTCGTGTAGGTTCAAACTGTCATCAGCTAATGCAGATGTATTTTAAACTATATTTGCAACATAAAATGCCTTTATTTATTGCTACTCAGACATGATATTGAGATACTTAAACTGTTTTTCTGCTTTCTGCAAGCAGATCATAAAGAGGTGTGGAACATAGCCATGCAGGCAACACTGCTATCCATGGACTAATTTTAGACTACACCAAAATGGAAGCAATGCCCATTAGTAAAGCATAATTCTTTATTACTGTCCCTTCTCTTGCATGAATGATGTAGTTGCTTTATAGATCACTTTCTATTGTTTTATAGCCTACTGTTTGATAGAATATTTATACTTCTTTATTACTGCTTCTTGTTTTTCTCACAACACAGTTTTGCTTCATATTCTAGGACAGGGCTCTCCAACCTTAGGTAATCCAAGGGCCACATTAAAAAAAAAAAAGATTTATCTGAGGGATGCATCCATTATAATAAATACAGTACATATATTGAAGTTACTTGGAGAGTCCTATGGCATTAGTTAGGTTTAACAAGCACTTCAAATATTTCATAAGAAAGAAAAGTCATGGTGCTTATAAAAGTTTTTAATGAAACAGTAGACAAGATGCAGTCATTTTTAAAGAACAAACATCTTTCCATTAAGGGACAGTTTTCTAGCTGTAGTAAAATACTAAACCTGCTCGCATTTAACCCTCATAACTCAGTTGTTAGCAGTGTCAGTATTTCCTTCTGCATGCCCACTCTTCTTGGCAGTCTCTGGGTCAGTGCTTAAGTAAGAAATTCTTCACAGGTCTGAACCACTGGAACTTAGATTCAAATGCACAAAAACAAACAGTCCATTTTAGAAACTGACTGTCCTGGAGTGTTTATCACACCTCTGTTTAAAGTTATGACCAAATCCTGTCTGCATTTGTGACCAGCATACCTCTCAACCTCCATTTTAATGAGAGCTCTGCGGTAACTTGGCTTAATTTACTAAAGTACCTATATCAATGTTAATGCTTGTAGTTGCCAATCACAGTAAATCTGCAAGAGAGTTATCTGTCAATAAACATCTGTAGTTTAATTTAATGAATTTCATCGCTGAAAAAGTGCTTTCGCAAAGATATGTGCTCCCGGGCATTGAGCACATCTTGAGTCCGAACTTCCTCAATTTCGGATACCTCTCTACTGGTAGTAATTAAAAAAAAGAACTTCTCTTTTTCACTTCTGTTAGTATAGAAAGAGTCTGATTGCAAACCACGCAATTCCAGCTGAAGGTCAGATCTTACATTTTCAATGGTGACAGTCAAGGGTTGAGTAAAAACTGAAATATCTTCTTCAATTTCCTTAAAATAACCAAATTGATTCTGAAAATCCTCAATGATCATTTCAATATACTTCACATGAGCTGAAAATGATATTTCCTCAAAATGCTTAATTTCTTCAAAATGTTCTTTGCAATATGGAAAAAAGTAAACATATTATAAGCCAATGTTGATTTAAAAAGCTTCAATTTACTTTTAAAGCCATTTAAATGACCATATAAGTTGGCAATATTCTTTTGTGTGCCCTGCAGTTTTAAGCTCATCTCATTGAAATGGTTGGTCATATCTGTTATAAATGCAAGATCTGATAAAAATATGGGATCTTGCATTAGATTTTCAAGTTCTGTTGTGTCAGACTTCACATAATTTTTAAGAAATATGGGTATTTCTTTCCTAATGGGAAAAAGCATTCCAGACATTTTTCAGCACTCAACCAGCGAATATAGGAATAAAGGAGCAAATCACCATATGCAGCATCCATTTCATTCAAGAAATCTCAAAACTTACGATGACTTAGAGATCTACTACCTCCTCATATAATATTAATTATTTTTACAGCTACTTTCATGACACTGACTTGGCATAGAAATTTTCCACAGATTGCGTCTTGATGAATTATGCAATGAATTGTAGGGCAGTTAATATTATTTTGTTTCAATAGTCCACAAAAGCTGCTTCCAGTCCATGTCATAGCTTTGGCCCCATCTGTTAAGATGCAAGAACATTTACTAAATCCTCCATAGTTCATAACAGACTTTTTGAACTGCTTCAATAATATCAGTGCCTTTAATAGTCTTATGTAAAGATATAAGACTGAGGAGTTCTTCATTAACAGTAAAGTCCTCTTCAATAGTTCGAACAAAAATTAAAAGTTGACTTACAGTGGATAAAGAAAGTGTACACACCCCTGTTAAAATGCCAGGTTTTTGTGAAATGAAAAAATGAGACCACAATAAATCATTTCAAAACTTTTCTCACCTTTAATGTCAGCTATAACCTGTACAATTCAATTGAAAAAAGAAACAAATGCATTAGGAGAAAAAAATATAAAAAATAAAAAATGTACAATAAACTGGTTGCATAAGTGAACATACCCTTAAACTAATACTTTGTTGAAGGACCTTTTGATTTAATTACAGCATTCAGTCTTCTTGGGTGAGAGTCTATCAGCATGACATATCTTGACTTGGCAATAGCACACTCTTCCTTGCAAAAGTGCACCAAATCTGTTAGATTGCGAGGGCATCTCTTGTGGACAGCCTTCTTCAGGTCACCCCACATATTTTCTATTGGATTTAGCTGTGGGCTCTGGCTGAGCCATTCCAAAACTTTTAATTTTCTTCTGGTGAAGCCATTCTTTTGTTGATTTGGATGTATGCTTGGGGTCACTGTTGTATTGAAAGATGAAATTCCTCTTCATCTTCAGCTTTCTAGCAGATGCCTGAAGGTTTTGGGCCAGAAGTGACTGTTTTTTTGAACCATTCATAATTCCCTCCACCTTGACTAAAGTCCCAGTTCCAGCTGAATAAAAGCAAGCCATAAGCATGATACTGACACCACCATGCTTCACTGTGGGGATGGTGCTCTTTTGATGATGCGAAGTGTTGTTTTGTGCCAAATGTACCTTTTGGAATTGTGGCCAAAAAGTTCAACCTTGGTCTCATCAGACCATAGCACATTTTCCCACATGCTTTTGGGAGATTTGATGCATTGTTTTGCAAATTTCAGCTGGGCCTGGATGTTTTTCTGTGTAAGAAAAGGCTTCTGTTCTGCAACCCTACCCCATAGTCCAGACATATGGGGAATACGGGAGATTATCACATGTAGTACACAACTAGTACTTGCCACAAGTTCCTGTAGCTCCTTCAGTGTTGCTGTAGGTCTCTTGGCAACCACTGACCAGTTTTCATCTTGTCTTTTCATCAATTTTAGAGGGACGTCTAGTTCTTTGCAACGTCACTGTTGTCCCATATTTTCTCCACTTTTTGATGACTGTCTTCACTGTGTTCCATGGTATATCCAATGCTGTGGAAATTTTTTTGTAACCTTCTCCTAACTGATACCTTTCAACAATGAGATCCCTTTGATGCTTTGTAAGCTCTCTGCGAACCATGGCTTTTGCTGTAGCAGGCAACTGAGTAAATGTCAGGAAAATCCTACTTGGACAGTTGAACTTTATTTAGGGTTAGTCAGAGTCTCTTTAATTGATGGCGGGTGTATACCCAAGAAGACTGAATGCTGTAATTAAATCAAAAGGTGCTTCAACAAATAATTAGTTTAAGGGTCTGCACACTTATTCAACCAGCCTATTGTACATTTTTTATTTTTTATATTTTTTCCCCCTAACAGATTTGTTTCTCAGTTGAATTGTACATGTTATAGGTCACATTACAGGTGGGAAAAGTTTTGAAATGATTTATTGTGGTCTAATTTTATTATATCACAAAAACCTACCTGGCATTTTAACAGTGGTGTGTAAACGTTTTATATCCACTGTATATCTGCTTGATCAGTGCTTTCATCCAGACATAAAGAAAAGTACTCATATTTTGCTATGAAATCACACAGCTTTTTTGAAATGTATTGATCCATCTGTTGTACGCGCCTTGTGATGGTCTGTTGAGATAATGCCATTGTTTCGAACTTTTCAGCTAATTTTGGCTTATTAAATTGTTTTGCAATTTCAATTGCACATTTCTTCACTATCACACCATCACTAAAAGTCTTTTTTGCTTATACTAACTCCAATGCTACTTTAAACGAAGTTGTTCAGTGCTACGTTTTGCAAAAAAAAAAAAGGTTTGGTGCAGAAATTTCTTCTTATATTCTGCAATAATGGTGCATCTTGATTCTCCACTATACCTATCAACTGTTTTACTTTGTAATGTACTGTAGTATTGTTTCACATTATACTCTTTAGGCACTGAGAAAACTTGCATGCAAACAAGACACTGAATTTTATTCTTGTTGTTTGTAATCAAATAGTGTGATTCCCATTGGCTTTGATACACTCACTTTTCATCTTCAATTTTTCATTTCCTGTTAAGCATTTTTGTTTGAGGATCAGTAATAATAAAACGCAACCTTAATATTTTGAAGCTGAAGCAGCTGAACAAACAAACAGCTCTGTGCCCTCAGAAACGTGACCACAGGATTCACCCTGGACCATGCGTGTTGGGATAAAACAGTGGACAAAACTTAACACAAACTTTTCATACACTGCACATCTCTCTTCACTCTAATACAGTGAGTATGCAAAATAATGCTGTCTTAAATTCAACAATTTTCGGATACTAAAGCCGACAATAACACAAGTAATAAGGCAAACTCCAAGTACAACTACAAACGGTTCATCTTTAAAAAGCATAATCGGACGCCCCTCCCCCCAGA
>NC_056726.1:215531399-215553899 GCF_019279795.1 Protopterus annectens
GTGTGTGTGTGTGTGTGTGTGTGTATATCTGTGTGAGAGAGAGAGAGAAAGATTGGAGAGAGAGAGAGTGAATGAATGCAGGTATGAAAGCTGAAGAAACTATGTGTGTGTGTTTGTATGTATGTGTGTGTGTGTGTATGTGTGTGTGTGTGTGTGTGTGTGTGTGTGTGTGTGTGTGTGTGTGTGTGTGTGTGTGTGTGTGTGTGTGTGTGTGTGTGTGTGTGTGTGTGTGTGTGTGTGTGTGTGTGTGCATGTGTGTGTGTATATGTGTGTGTGTGTGTGTGTTTACATGCATATGCACGTCTGTGTATGTAGGTGCATATATCTACATATGTATATGGATATATACAAATGTATCACCTCCCATTTCACTGAATTACAGTGAATGGGAATGCCCAATTGATTCCTGACCCAAAAAATTCCTCAACAATTTTTATCATGGCTGCAACAAGATGAAATTATGTATCTCCTCTTCCTTCGGCTAGGTGTACCACTGTAATAGTGTTCAACATGGGCCCTCCTTTCAGAATTATCACATTCGAGAGCTACACTTAGGACTTGATAAATATTTTGTGGTCATTTGTAGTCTGATACATTGCAGAATATATAAATTTTATACACACACATTAATATATATATATATATATATATATATATATATATATATATATATATATATATATATATATATAGATATATATATATATATATATATATATATATATATATATATATATATATATATATATATATATATACATATATATATATATATATATATATGGGTCCCCTGCATTTTAACAAATGCATGGTTCTCTGATTAATTCTGGGGTGTGATGTAATGTCGATGGTGCATATAACCGAGCAGTGGGTATGTCGATGGCATGGAATGTTGACACAGGTAAGTGAGAACATGTGTGTGTTTGTATGTGAGTTATGGTTAAGGTCAGAGATGAGTGAAGGAAATGGTATTGTGTGTCTGTGTGTGAGTCTGTGTATTTTAGAATAAGGCTAAAGGTTAGGTTAGGGGATCAATGTAGTGTTGTTTGTATGTGCTTCTGAAAGTTTGTGTGTCTGAGTCTGTCTTGTGTAGTGCAATATTACAGGAAGGTTTTAATGACATTAAGGTGTAGGGTTAGGGTTGGGGGAAGGGGGCAGCATTAGGGTTAGGGTTAGCACCCATTATTAAGGTGATACATGTTGGTGAGAAACCTCTAAGGACACTCCATCTGTTGCCGGTGTCTGGTATAGTACATGCCACTGGGTGCACTGTATTTGATTACTGGTGTGATGAGGGCTGAGTGCAGTGATACTATGACATCCTTAGATCTGGATGCCATGTCCTTACTTATAAGCTAAGCCACATAGAAGGATTTCCTCACCAGCATGGACACATGGTGTTCAAAGTTCAGATTACTGTCTCTCTAAGTACCAGATCTCTGACCAGATCTACTCTTGTGGGGGGGGGGTCTTATCAATGTTGTAATTTGCAGGGATATTTGATTTCCCAAAGGGAATTGTACATTTTGTCACATTTAGTTTGATGCGATGGCTATTACACCAATCATTAGTCTCCATCAGTAGTTTCTGTAGGATACCAACATCATTTGGGGAGTCTATGATTGCTCCCAACTTGCTGTCATAAGTAAACTTATGACCTATATTTGCCTTGACATTTGAGAAGTACATCCCAAACAGGAAGGGGTCCAGTACTGAGCCCTGTAGTACTCCACTGGTGACTGGCCTCTTGCTGGATGTGGATTCCCCCACTCTAATAAAATGTGGCCTGTGCATGAGCCATTTGGCTATCCATCTGATGATTTAAAGGTTTATGCCCAATTTTGTGAGTTTATCTATACCTGACTGGGGTATTTTGTCAAATGCCTTGGCCAAGTCAAGGTAGGTGGTATGCACTGTCTCACCATCATCCATGGTCTTGGTGACCTTCTCAAACAAGTCCACCAGACTGAGCAGGCAGGACTTGGCCTTCATGAAGCCGAAATGGGTTTGGTCTATTGTCTCCAGATTTTTCTGTTTGTATTGTGATATCATTCTTAGTCAGGCTAGAATGCTGCTCGGTGGGAGACACATACCTGCTGGTAACATGTATTCAGAGAGGCCAATCATGTCTCTTTTCATACAGTCCAGAGAGGTATGTCTCAGGTCATTCATGCCTACATGAACTATGACTGAGTCATACTGGTACTTGTGGTTGAGTGACCTGATCACCTGTGTGATCTGGGGAATCCTGACCCTTGACATGCAACTGATTGTAACCTAGTGAGGGGGGCATCCGTGTGTCTCACAATGGAGTCTCCAATGGACAAGATGTTTGAATGTGTTATGTTTTGCCTTAGGGGCTTGCTTGTGGAGTCACTTTGATATGTATTTTTATGTGTAGTGGTTGGTGTTGACTTGGTTTTGTTTGCATGTGGTTTCTGATGGCAGTGTACAGGAGGCTTTTGAGGTTTTGGAAAGCTACTTGTGAGTATGTCTGTATATGTGGGTTTATGTGTTGAAAACGTATTTACTGAGGGAAATGATGTGTGTGTGTGCTGACAACTTGTTTGTCATTTAATTTGTCAGAATGTGAGGTCATGTCTCAATTTCCATAGTGTAACTACATCTCTCACATGCTATGTTTGTTTGTTTCAGGATTAAATGGTTGTCAGTATACATGAGGCAATTTCTACAATGACTCTGGATGCCCATGTTCACCAGGCTGGCCATAGAGATAGCAGGGAAGTACCTAACCATTACTTCAGGTTTTTTACTCTGGGTATAACCAGTGAAAAGAGTGGGAAGATTGAACTGGACTGGCATGATAGCACATGGATGAAGAATGAGTGCTATACTCAGTGTGAATTGCAGATATCGAACAAGGCAATGCTGTTCTGCAGGCAACTCAGATGCTCCTAGAGCAGCAGGGGGAATGGGGAAGGTGGCATATTTAGTTATTTTAAGGGAACTTTTAAATTAAAAGCATTTGCATCTACACAGGACATTGCTAACTGCTGCTGCAGAGAGAGCTTAGTGTAAACATTGGGCTTATATAGAATCAGAATAAAACAGTTTTACAACAGTAAGGCTTACAGACCAGTCAGGAAAACACACAATAAGCTTTCAGCCAGCAGCCCCCCAACTCAGATAGGTTTACTACATCACACTTCTACCACAAGATTACAGTCAGAAAATCCTCTTAATGTAAAAATGCTGATTTAAGAGCTCATGTGCAGGGAAACACACAATCTAGACACAACAGTCCTGTAAAACTAGTAAACATAATGTAATTAAACATACAACACCATTGTAAACAGGTCATTTCCTTGTCTGTACTCTGGATTGCTGAATCTTTCCCCGTGGATATATAAGTGTGGAAAAGAGAAAGCATATTTTATTATTTAAGATGCACTCAGATAAAGTCCTGCCTGGAACACACATAAAAAGAGATAGGCTATTAATTCAATCAGTTACAACTTTGTTCTGCTAGAGAGTTAGTTTCTGGACCTTCTTCACGAGGGTACAGAGCTGTTTACTATAATTACTCTGCAAGTTTTATTTTGATCTTGAAAGGCAGAGTCAAGATACAGTATATTATTAGCCAAAAGTAGCTAAGGTCTGCTTTACTTAATAGATAGTTTTTTGCAAGTCGTACTTATTCTAAACATTTAGTTTGCATTTCATGTTCAAGAATAATGCTGTATGCATATTTACTTTTCAGTTGTAATGCTTTAGTTTATATATTCTTACTGAGTAAATACTTATGATTGGTGATTATTTTTTTATTTAGATGAAAGGTATATATGTTGAGTGAGTATAAAACTAACTCTTCAAAGAGTTACATTTAGGCTATTGCTATGATTGAAATGTTTGAAGACTGGCTTAGTATAATAGTAAGTCTTAATTTGTGTTCTTAGTTTGCTGGTGTAATTTGGCTGAGGGTTGAATATTGTAAAGAAAAAGAAGATGATAGTAATAGAGAGAGACAGAGAACAATCGGTAACTAGAGAGATAGAGAACAATCGGTAACTACTCTTGGGAAATCTTGTGTGTGTTTGTGTGTGTGTGTGTGTGAGCAGGTACACATATGTGTGTGTGTGTGTGTGTGTGTGTGTGTGTGTGTGTGTGTGTGTGTGTGTGTGTGTGTGTGTGTGTGTGTGTGTGCGTGTGCACGGCATTTTTGCATGTGCATAGGCATGCCAACAAGCAAAATAATATCAGTCAAGTTTCAACTACAGCCGCCAAGAATCCAGTGGAAGCATTAGGGGTAAATCTGACATGGGTATCAATGCACACTTACCATGTATCCTTAAGACCAATTACCTTTTATACACAAATAGGTACCAGTGGTGGGATTTCAACCCTGTATTTCTGGTTCCAACTTATGTTAAATTCTGATGAAAACAGTGCAGAAGTTAAAAGCTTCTAGTCCCTGTCTATCACACATTAAATGACAAGCAGTAACAAGTTCTTGTAATTTAGGCTTGTATAGTCTATAAAACAGTTCTGGTTACCAAAATGGTGTGCACATCCTTGCAGACTCAGGATATACAGCAGTATAGACTGCACAATCATGATTTTATTTGTCAGTCACAATAATTGGGAAACAGACAAAAAAGTCCAGTGGAATAAGATAGAAGGCAGGTGCCACAACTTATAAAATGAAGGGACTTTCTTATTACAGTATGGCTAAAGAGGATGTGATATCCTGATATGTGCAGCTGAAATGCAGTCCACTAAACTGGAAACAGACAGGAAGTGACTGTGGGTATAAAGCATGGCAGCAAAGTAACTCAGTCCACACCCCAGATAATCTTGAAACTTATTTGGGATTAAACAGACTATAGATGGAGATGAAGTTCTTTGAGGTTGAGGTGACTGAGAGAATGAAACAGTGTAAAACTGAAGAGAGGGGCAGGGGGTGCAGTACTGGTTCTTTATTAATGGAATGTAAGTAATGGGGGGATGAGCTAGACCAGTAATGCCAAGGCCAGTACATTATTGTTACCAAAACAAAGTGGCGATGACTTTGGTAGTTTTGCTTGGACATTTGAAATGCTACGTAATCAGCACCAAATTGACAAGGATAATGGGTGAAGTTTTAATTCCTCTACTCACAGACAATGGAAGCTGAGTCTAAAATCTCACATTATGAGTGTATGGACTATAGCAAACTGAAGAAAACTTTGCTTGAGTATTTTAAGTTTACTCATGAAAATTACAGGAATAAAATCAAAGAGAACAGAAAAAAGACAGATGATAGTTTTAGTGACTATACTGCAGAAGTAAGTACTTATTTTTATAACTGGGTGTCAAGACACTACTTTTGAAGTTGTAGGAGACGTTATGATAAGGAAGCAGATAATCAGTTCATTACCTGATGTGATGAAAATCTTGCTAGCAGATCTGATGTATTACACTTCTGAAAAAATGGGGTAAGCATGACCCCTACCTAGCCAGCATAATACAATTACAAAAGAAAAGGTATCCAGCACCACATATTGGTATAAGGAAAGTCATTGTTGCAGTCTAAACCTTCACAGCATGATGTACAGGCAAAAGGGTAAAACAATTTATCAAAATTTGAATTAAAATGTTTCCAATGAAACAGATGGTTCATGCACAGTCCAAATTATTGCAGTGGTGGTCGAGGAAGAAATGCCACATGAAGTAGCTAATAAAAGTGGTAGGTTGCCTTGAAATCACACTTGCACCAGATTATCGCAAGGGCCTGTAGACCTTGATGCTAAAAAATAATGCATCAAAAATAACTAAAGGTAAGACTTCTATTACTGGAAATTATCATTACTTGGCCTGGTAATCTGCTTCATTTATGGCAATTGGTATGATGCTGTCTCTGCTGTGGCTTTGGGCAGGGTTTATTTGGTCTGGGAATGTTTCAGCAAGACAAGCATATCACAGTGTTTGATGATATCCTAGCAAATGCTCTAACAGATAATGAATTTGGTAGCACTGGTACCCTGTGTATATACAGTTACATATAGACAATTTGTGGCATAATATGTTAGTGGCACCATTCTGAAACTGAGCCAGTGGTCACAAATTCAAGAAAGGATATTATTGTGGCCACGTCAGAAAAAAAGAGCTACGTGGTAGTGAAAATTATGATCTGGAGCCATTGCTGTCAAAATGTAATAGGTTTCCTCTGGAAGGAGTTACTTAGGGGAAGAAAACATAGATAAAAGTAAATCTACTTCTGGGACATATTTCATACAGGACTTTTGTAACTAGGGGAATTTGGAAGGATTAGAAAGAAAGTATTTAAGGCAGGCACAACTCTTTGTATCCAGTTTATAAAACTGTGAAATATAGCCAAAGGGATATCTAATCCCCAAGAGCAGAAGGGGTATGTATACTGAAAAGGGGGGGGGGGGTTCAGACTCTTACAGAGCATCTAGATGGAGAGGTGATGAAGCAGTTGATAATTCTAAGGGCATATCCTCAAGCAATTATACCCATTGTTCTGCCATTGTTAGGCCACAAAATCATAAAATGTATAACATGACATACAGCACTTCTTTGGGACAGACAATAGAAAACACATAAAGGAGCACTGCAAAACTTTTGAGTAGTGTGAAAAAGTTTTTAAGTTAAAAAATAAAGGCAGGGTATAGCCAAAGGTAGAGTACTATGTGGACACATTGATGTCAGGTTAAAAAAATTCCACCATGTCACCAACAATGCAGAAAGTCTTTCAAAACAAGAAACTGGGTAAATGTGGTATAACGTACCTTTTACCTCAGCTTTCATTTTTGAGAGTTTCTTAACAAAACTCACAGGTATCTAAAAAAGAGAGAGAGAGAGAGAGCTGTGAGAAAAATTGGCATAATGTGATTTTTTTTGAAAGGGAAATGCATGAGATTTAAATTTGCTATGTTAAAGCTATTTCATATTTAAAAACTATGTAAATAACAATGCAAAGGACAAAATGTAAATAAGTTGGATTGTACTTACTTTTTCCTGTAAAATGTCATTTGTTAAAGAACATGTGTAAAATAATATACAGTTGCATTTGCCCTTGAAAAAATGTATTACCATTGACAAGTGAAACTAAACTATTCACATATGTGGGTACGACTGCAAATTATAATGCAGCTTGAAAATGGGTTAGTGGCTTGGCCTGGGAGAAAATGGCAGCATAGTTTGCTCTCCCTCCCCAAAACCACCACAGTGAATCAGCAAAATAAATACAGCTGAAATAGAAACAGTGCAGAAAAATTCAAAGGTAAAATGTCAGGACTATCACAGGAATTGGAAAACGAGTTATTTAATCGGTTTAAGGAGTCTAATTCTGAACAGGAGATGATATAGGTATCTGAGCACTATTCAATGATTATGTATGACATGCAAAACAACCACTGGATTGTCTGCATGCCCAGGATGTTCTTCAAAGTATGCAAAGTCAGGTAGTTTTTGCTGTCGAAGACAAAAAGTAGTGGAAATGGGAAATAGTGGAATAAGTCAAATGACAAGTGTTAGAGGGGAAAGTGTATATGCTACATATGAAAGTGGATGGTTTGGAAAACAAAAGTCAAGGATGTAATGTGCATTTTTTGTTATTCCAGAGAGTATAATTGCTCAAATATAGTCAGTATTTGTAGAAAACATGGTTAGGGAAGGGATACAAATACCACCAAATTTTATTTTGGAAAAGAACAAAGTCATTGAGTTGAAAAGGGGAAAACATAGTCAAACAACCTTGGATATGTGCTTATGGCTCTTAGCTTATTTCCAACAGAAGGAAAAAGGAGAGGTCCCTTATGGTAGCAAAGTTGCGTAAAATTCCTGGAGGATTATTTGGCACATTCATATCAGTGTCTGAAGGAAGGAAATTATCTGAAGAGAAAAGTAATAGAAAAATGTTTCCCACTGACTGCAGTTTACCCAGACATACTGATGGTTTCAACCTGGGGCAAGATAAGAAGATAAACTAACATAGTAGATGCATGGCCGAGAAAAATGGATGTCCAATACCAGTCCACAAGGAAGAAGGACTGGCAGGAGGAAAACATTACAGGTATCACAGATAACCCAGAGAAAAAAAGACATCAGGAAAATAGGCAGAGACTGTAGAATACAGCAAAAGCAAGCAATGTTAGGGACAGACTGCACAGGGGGTACAATGACCAGGAGCAGCAAAAACTGCAAAATGAGGGAAATGGCTAAAAAAATTGGAATCCCAAACACAGATGAGTCAATCAGACACCTTTCCAAGAAGCAACAAAACTGGTCACATTGATTACCACAAGCATAGATCAAATAGTTAGATGAAAAGGCAGAAGCATACATAAACAACAGTGGAAAGAAGAAAAGAAATTGGACTCGGGCACACAAGATAAATACTGCTGCACACCAAAGGTGGACCCCAGAAACTTGATCATAGTGGTGAATCCCTCAGTCCAGTCAATTATAATACACCTCAGGAGTGGAAACAGAGAGAGTCTCATAAGTACGTTCAGCTGCTAAATCTGGTAATTATAAAAATGTTCTAGTGGACTATACTGAGAATGACAAACTGTACAAAGAAAACAACAAGGAAGGTATGTTTGGACCATGTAAACCGAGGACCAAAGTGAGCCCATAATCCTGAGGATGTCATTTTCTGGTGTGTCAGGGATGATATTCATCCCATGTGGACTTGGTAAATGTAAGGAAGAATACAGAAAGCATAAACATTTATATAAATGCTAATTATTGTTATTCATAGAGGGCAATTTATGACTCCTGTAAAGTTCCTGTTTAACTTGCATGTAGAGCATATCAGGTACAGTTATGACATTTATTACACACACTATATCAGATTTTTTCATGTAAGGTAACAAAAGGTATGATAAGCTCCAATGAAACTTGAAAGTGGCTTAGGAAATCAAGCCTTTACCCTCAGTTTCTGAGGTGTTAGAATGCATAATAATATACAGATTTTGTTATAGCTGATCTAGAACTTATATGGACTACATGCTCATAGATTCATTTTAAATTTAGACCATAATGCAAATATAATACAGTTATTATGAATGTGTGATACAATGTTTATAAAGTAAGATTTATTATTATTTCGGATGAATGGTTGATCATGTTGATTCTAAGTTCATGTCTAACTAAACTTACTGTCACAGCAGGTATTAGACATTAGATATTATATATTAAAATACATTATATTATGTCCTCATGGGCGCACAAATTGAAAACCCATATGTTGGGAAAACTGGTAGATCTTTTAAGAAAAGTATTTATGAACATAATTCAGATATTAAAAACAAAAACAAAAAAAAAACAACTAATGCATTGTATAGGCATATTGAGAATAATGCCACACATAGATTTAAATTTTTAATTATTGAACAGGTCAAAGAAAAAGATGTACAAGGGTGGATTATTGATGAGCATTTGAATAAAAATGAATTGAAATGGCAAATTATACTGGATGCCACTAACCACCCTGGACTTAATGATTACTGCTCTATCAATCCTTTATTAAAACTTACATTTTAAGGTGTTAATTAAAATGTTCAGTACAAAAGTTTTAATGTTTTTATTTTAATTTTATTGAATCTTGCATTCATTTCTAGCGTATTTGTATGTGCTGTTTATTCATTGGTTGTTCTGAATCATGTTTTTCTATAAGGGGTATTTATGGGTGTGTATTTAGATATTAATTGTTCTGATGAAGTTCTTAATTGAACGAAAGTGCTCAACCATTAAAGTTGTACCTTTGGCGGTGGTTCACTGTGTTTTCTTTGGTTTGTTTCAGTTTGTTGTTTGGCTTTGGAGTCATAGGAGAATGGAATGCAAAACTGAAGGCACATGGGATGAGACTGAGTACAGATAAGTCAGTTGTAATGGCAGCAAATGTGGGAAATCAGAAGAAGTAGAGAAATGAGTAGAAGGGTAAATAGTGGAACAGCTTAACAGCTTCAAGTATCTGGGAGAGGCGGTTGAGGAGAAGGAAAGTCTGAATGAGTATGTCAAAGCTAGAAGCAGAGGGGCTTCATCCAACTAGCACAGACTGTCAAGTGTAGTATATGGCAGAATAGGATCATAGGAAGTTACTAGGCTACTGGCCCTGAGGCCCTTACAAGCCTAGCCAAGAATTTAGCCCATGTTCCAACAAGTCAGCACCTGGTACCATTGTCCAGCGGGGACACAGGTGGAATCCATGGGGTGTATTTTCTGTTCCCCATCCAGTTATCCAGGTTGCGCTTAAAAAGAGTTAATAAGGTACTCTGCTTGACATGGAGAGGGAGTCTATTCCACAAAAGGGAAAGTCTCTGGGACACAAATCTGTCTCACCAACAAGTCCTGTTGATGTCACAGACCAGGGTGAGATTGCTTGTGTGGGTTACTCAAGTGGAGCCTGAATTGTGGTTATGCAGCAGTCCCATCAAGGCAGGGTCTGAGATTGCTTTGTATACCAAAAGGAGGTCACCTCTGAGGAGTCTGTAGGAGACTGAGTAGAGGGACAGAGCCTTTAGCCTATCTGTGTAGGGCAGATGTTTGAGGCCCTGGATTCTCCTGTGAGGAACCTCTGTGGTCTGTCCAGCTGCTGCATGTACTTTGTGAGGTATATGCTGAAAGGGCATTGTATTCAATAATTGGTCTTATAAGGGAAGAATACAGGGATGTTATGATAAGGGAAGAATACAGGGATGTTATGACCACCTTGTCACTGGAGGAGATATCCTTACTAATGAGGTGGGCCATGTAGAAAGCTTTCCATACAATGGAGGTAATATGGTGGTCAAAAGTCAGTTTGCTATCAAGCTGTGTGCCCACGTCTGTCACAACTGATTGTGTGCTTAGGGCCTTATTATTAATGTGATAATTTGCTGGGATGTCACTCTCCCCAAAGGGGATGATGATGTATTTTTTGGCATTCAGTTTGAGGAGATATTTCTGGCACCAGTCATTTCTTTGGGTGAGAATCTCTTGGAGGATGTTTACATCACTAGGGGAATTGATGACAGCACCCAGTTTGCTGTCATCTGCAAACCTGGTCAGCCATAGCCCATTGGTTTTGGCCTGTATCACAGAAAAGTATATCCCAAAAACAGAGGGCCCAAGACTGATCCCTGGGGTACAATGCTCATTATGGATCTACTGCATGAGGTGGCTTCCCCTGTTTTGACTAGGTGGGCTCTATCAGTGAGCCAGTTTGCTACCCATCTGGTAACATATGGATTGATGCCTAGTTGTGAGAGTTTATCTATTATACCTGAGTGGGGAATAGTATCAAAAGGCTTTGGCCAGGTCAAGGTAGGTGGTGTGCACTGTCTTCCCCTCATCCATGGCTTTGGTGACTGTCTCAAAGAAGTCTACCAAATTTGACAGGCATGACCACCACTTGACAAAATCAAACTGTGTGGATCGAGTGTTTGGAGGTTGCCAGTGTCCTTGTTAATGAGGTCCATGATAATCCACTCCATGGCCTTGCAGATCAGGCTAGTTAGGCTGATGGGTCTATAATTTCCTGAATTGGTGAACGCTCCACCTTTGTGCAAAGGGATGACAGTGGCTGTCTTCCACTTGGCTGGGATGAAGCCGGTACTCAGGCTTTGGTTGAATAGGGTGCCTAATGGTACTGCAAGTTTCTGCCTGAGTTCATGTGGGATGCAGCCTGGGATGTTATCGTGTCCCATGGAGGCTGTATTTTTTGCCTTTGAGAGGGCAGTGATGACTTTCTCCCTAGAGATAAGGGGAGGAGGGAAGGTGCTGGGAATGTCCTGATTTACTGACGGGGAACAGAGGGGTGAAGTTTTCACTGAACCTGTCTGCCAGCAGGTTGGCTACATCTACAGCATTTGTGTATGTGGTGTCCTTGACCACCAGTTCTGAGCAGATCTGGGTGCTTCCTTTGAGATTATGGACATATGTAAAGAAGGCCTTATGATTGTCTTTAGTAGATGTGGCCAGTTTGGCCTCAAAATTTGCTTTGGGGGATTTAACTAGTGCTCTTATTTGCTTGTTCAGGCTAAGAAGAGATTGCTTCCAATTAGGCACCTGCTCCTTCTTGGTACTGGACAGCACTTTTTTCCTTTTATTATAGAGTTTATTTATTGCAGATGTCCACCGGACAGGTTTACTCTACCTTGAGAAGGATAATTTCATCCTGTCGGGTATTCCTCATTCCATGCAGCTATATAAATGCTTGTAAAGTACTTAGGTGTAGGTTTGGATATATGTGCCAGTTTCTGTCGAGGGGGAGGGGGGCTATGATGCTGTTCATACCTTCCCTGAGGAGCTTGTAATCAGCTTTGGAGAAGTTTTTTTTTTTGGTGACTTCGAAAGTGACCGCTTTGTAGTCGGATTTTACCAGGGAGGATGACACTGTAGGGATGCTGCAGTGGTTACTCATGTTGGTTAATACTAAGTCCAAGATATTGTCACCTCTTGTGGGGGTGTCAACCAACTGGTCTAAGGCATTTGTAATGACAAAATCAAGGAATCTCTGAGCATTTGTATTTTTGCATGCCAAAGAAGCTGAAAAGTAACATATAAGAAATGAGTGGTGCAACCAATATAATTGTATGGTGCAGAAACCAGAGCAGTGAAAGCAGATCAGTTAAGGAAGCTAGAGGTGATGGAAATGAAGTGCCTGAGATGAGTGGTATGATGCACACTGTGGGACAGGCAAAGAAATAAAGACATAAGTGCAGAAGCCAAAGTAGCTCCAATTGCAGAAAAGGTCAAAGAGAACCGATTGTGGTGGTTTGGGCACATATGCAGAAAAGCAGAAGACAACGATGAAGAAGATTTGGGACAGACAGGAAGCAGGCAAGAGGAAATGAGGGCATCCAGCAAAGAGGTGGATGGGCTGTGTGAGAGAAGACCTGTGACAGTTAGGCATGACTGTTAAAGAAAGTAGGAGAGTGGAAGTGAACAGAAAGAGATGGCAACAACTGACACAGCACCCCAACCCCATGTAGAAAATGGGAAAAAGTGGGTTGATGATGATTGCAGAGGATTTGAGGAGGAAAGATAAAGAGGTTCCAAAATGTAAAATCTGATCTTCTACCCAACCTCCTATCCTTCAGCCAACTAACTATGACTCATTCCATTATTCACCAGCCAAATAATTGCCCTGCTCTCAAAAACCTGGTATAGCCCTATTCTAACTGCAGAACCCTAAGATCCTATGACTACTACTAAAACTAGTTAAATCCAACAATAATTTTAAGGGATTCTATGTTCTCCTACCAAATACCTAAGTCCTGGAATTTCATCCCAAAATGCATATTAAACACTGCCAACATACACAAATTTAAACTGCTCCTCAGGGAATGTCTAACCAACAACTGGATTTGTTCCTCCACAACTCCAGGCTGACCATACTATGCTTCTTCTTTCCTGTTTTCCATACTATGATTTCTATTTCAGTTCCTTAATGTCTACCTCTACTAACTATATCCTATTTCCCATTTTATACATCAAGATTGACAAACTGTTGATTTGATATGTTTTTCAAGTCTAGCCAGATTCGCTGCTATATACTGCCTATCTGAAATTTTGCACTTGTTGACCTCTTTTTGAGTATTGTTAATTTGTCATTGAGCCATATGTTTCTCATTATGTTACTTGGCAACTTGCAATGTAAATGTATTTTTGTAATGGAGCTTTTCTCCCAGGTTCTCTGCTGAAAATGGGCGTCTGGCAAGTCAGACTTTCCTGGTAAACAAATGTAAAATAAAATAAATAAATAAATAAAAAGTAAGCGAGGAGGATCAGGACAAATTAAATAAACTGATTATATTACAGAAGGTTCAGATAGCTGTACAGAATATAAAAAGAGGCAAAACTCTAGGCCCAATCTGTTTTCCTCTGCTATTTTATACATGTGGAAAGTAAGAAGTATCATGAGTTTGACTAAACCATTATGGCCAAATTTGGAAAAGACAAATGATACCAGAAGGTATGACACATGCTAGAATAATTGCAATACAGAAGAATAAGGGAGATAGAACAGATCTGGCTAATTGCAGACCAGTTTTGCTTTTGAATTTAGACATAAAAATACTGGCAAACATTCTAGCCAAAAAGTTAGATGAAGTTTTGCCCCAAGTATTGAGATTGAAACAAAATGGGTCTCTAAAATAAACCAGGGCAGATATATCTTGTGAAGCCTTAGGGAGCCATTATACTACTGTATTTGGCCCTCATCAAGACCATCACAGAGTATAGTGCCCCCTTCAGTATGTACCTGACCAGACACATGCAGCAACTGGAACATGCACAAAGGCTCCTTTCAAATAGAATACAGGGAGTAAACACAATGTCCTATGCTGATCTCCTCAAAGCCCTGTCTCTTTACTCTATATCATACAGACTTGAAAGGTGATCTTTACCTAGCATATAAGGCATCCATGGACCATGTTTTGATGAACCTTCTGCACATCTGTGAAACAAACAACTTCAGTACTACTAGATTAACAAACCTAAAATTTGTTTGTGAAATAAATAGGACATGTTAGAGAGACAGATATGTTTCTCAAAGAATTCCCATTCTCTGGAACAGGGTCTCCATCCATGTGAACCATAATTCCTCCCTGTACCTATTTATTTAACATTTGTTTATTGGGAAAGTCCAACTTGGAATGAAGCCAATTTTCAGCAGAGGCCCAGGGATAAATGTTTCAGACGCATGTCTTTGTAACATGGGAGGAAACTGGAGTCCTTGGGGAAAACCCACACAAATGCAGGGAGGACATGCAGAATCTGCACAGAAGGCACTCCAGCCAAGAATCCAACCAAAGAACCTCTTGCTGTGAGGCAACAATGCTACTGCTACACCACTATGCTGTCCAGAGGTTGTGAAAGTGAAATTTGTACCAATGGATGAGTAATTGTAAATTTACCCCGGTCTGGTGTCTATGTTTCTGATGGGCATAGGCAGTCAGCAAATCACCTCCTATATAAATTACATTTGTGGGTGACATTTGGTTTGTACATCTAGGCTTATAAGGGCCCTAGTGGCCATTAGCCCAGTATATAGCTATGAACCTATGAACCTCAACTGTTTCCCAGAGCACCACCAAACTGGGTACAATAAAGCAGGCATAGTTCTTTTTGACAGGAAAAAAAAGCTTTTGACACAGTGAACTGGAAGTTCTTATTTGAACTGCTAAAAGAAACATTAAGATTTTGGTAAATGGATTAAAATGTATGATGTTCCCACTATTGATATTGCACTAAATGGAGTATCTACAAAGGGAAGAATATTTTGAGGAACTAGACAAGGATACCCATTGTCTTCTGGGCTCTTTCTGTTAGTTATAGAAGTGTTGGCTATACAAGTACGTAAAATATTAGATCTTAGAAAACTGGTGGGAGTTAAGTACATGTTCCAGCTGTATGCTGATGATTGCGTCTTGATGGCATAAAATATAGACAAGCATGCCTCTCAACCTCTTAGGAATTAGAAATCTAGACAAAGCTTAAAATAATGGGGGAAAAGGTCAAAAATATGGACAGCTTTTAAATATTTCTCTTATAAACTTAGAAAGTTGCTAGAATAACAGTATTTGTGTTTTTGTGCATTTTCTGAAGGAAGTAAAGTCTGAAACTCAAAAGTATGTCATTATTTACTGACTTCAATCCACGGTGGTTTGCCAAGAAAACACAATTTTTATGAGGAACAGACCCAAAACATGAGGCAAAAATCTGGACATTCTGCAGAATTCTGGACAGTTGAGAGACATGTAGATGGGTGGTAGGATACACATTGTGGAACAGATGAAGATGAGGACATAAGAGCAGAAGCCAAAGTAGCTCCAATTGCAGAAAAGGTCAAAGCGAACACAGTCATATTCATAGATTCATAGATTTATAGTCAAAGAGAACACAGTCCAATGGTTTGGGAACATGTGCAGGAAAGCAGAAGACAATCTGGTGAAGAAGGTTTGGGACAGACAGGAAGAAGGCAAGAGGAGATGAGGGTATCCAACAAAGAGATGGATAGACTATGTGAGAGAAGACCTGTAACAGTCAGACATGGATGGCAAAGAAGGTAGGTGAGTGGCACTGTATAGGGAGAGATGGCAACAAGTGACACAACACCTCGACACTATGTAGAAATGGGAAAAGGAGGTTGATGATGATGTTGATGTTCACCTTCTTAGAAAGTTGCCTTATTTATGGAACCAACAGAAGAAAATATTACACATGTGGTACAACCCACCAAGTAAAATGACAGGTGAAGGGAAATATGTGAGTAAGGTGCTGGAGACGTGGAATGAAGGATACAGGGATGATGTATACATTTTGGGAATGTAAAAGGGCATAACAGAGATGTAAGCTAGTGAAGAAAAGTTGGAAAGAAATATTATTTAAGCTTATAACATGGTCTTGTGAATGGTTAGGGCTGGAAACAGAGACAGATGTATTAGGATGAGAAAAGAAAGAGATAGCTACTAGATCAATGCTAGAATTTGTTCGAAAAAGTAAGGTAATGAAGAACCCATCACACAGCTGAAATAGGTTGTCTACATATTTATTTATTTATTTACTTATTTATTTTACATTTGTTGACCGGGTTTGTCCGACTAAGCTAAGTAGCCCTTTTTCAGCGCAGGCCCAGGGAGAAAAGCTCCACATGATCTGCAAATTATGATTTACAAAAAATAAGTAAACAATAACAACTGGTTTACAAAAAATATTCAAAGCAACATACACATAAAAAACAAGGATTTACTACAGTAGACTAATCATTATGTCTGTCAGATTTAAAAGCATATTGGATATTTAAAACTAAAAACAAAAAAACAGGTTGGTAAAGCAAATAATCCAAGCAGAATGTAATAAATATTTAACGTTTTCATTCCAAAAGTGTATAAAGGAATTTCATCAGAATGAATAAACAAGCAAATCAGGTGCTTAATGTTTGTACAAAAATATCTTTTTAAATGTGTGTTTTTAAGGTTTCATCATCTCTTATGAATGTTTACATTATGTTATAGTTTTGGTATTTTTACGCATTACAAATATTTATACTTTATAAAGATTTTAAGATGCTCTATTAAATGGTTTGATGTCATATGAGTAGTGTCTGCTCACATGATGTGGTTCAGCTTTAAAAGGTCACCTGATTTGCCTATGTATTCATTCTGATGAAGTTCCTGTGTGTACTTTTGGAACAAAAGTGCTAAATAGTTATTAAATTTTGCTTGCCATGGAGTATGACTTTGAATATTTAAAACTGTTAAGATGGCCAGATGCTGCTACAAATAGAATGTGATAGAGAAAAGCCAAAAAAGTTGGAACCTAGTGATAGTTTTATTGGAATTTCAATATAACTAGAGAATGATATCACAAACTGGACACTAGATGAGAAATGTAAAGGCAGAGGAATGACACATATTACTGAAAAAATTAAATGTCTTAGTCATAGGTAAATATGTATGTAGTCTTTGAGAATGTAGTTTTTATTACAGTAAGAGTAAAATGGACAAATATTGTGACTGTTGTTGTTTTATTGTTGCTACTGTCTATCATGTTTTATATATATATATATAAATATAAATATATGGTCCTGTGAAGTGTTACGGCTGGAACAAATTTTCCCTTAAAACCCAGGCAAAAATATCCATTTGCCAAGCTCCTCCGTAATTATTTCTGAAAAAGCCACCCTTAGCAATAACAGCCTTCAACCTAACATTATGGACAGTTGGACTACCCTTATTTCTCTTGCCAATCTTCTTGACTTGGGTCTGTTGAGGCAGTGTATCAATTCCCTCATGTACACAGACAACCCTCTACTAATAACACCATCTACTATAGAGTGCAAGAGATGTATTTACACCAAGAATCTAGAATCCATGATCTTTCTCACTCAAAACAGTAACATGGAGAAGGTTGTCAACTCACCCACTACTACATAGTACCACTACTCATACACATACCACTACTCAAACACATAGTATGCATCAAGCAAGTAAACCCAAATCTCTCAAAAAACTTACCAAAACACCAGAGACCTCCAAAGTCTGCTAATGCTAACACAGTCTCCACAGTCTCCACAGCACCCATGACACATGCCGGCACCACTGTCTCACCCACTAAGCCCGTAAGGCATAACACTAAAAAATCAAGTTTTCTTGTCAATGGAGACTCAATAGTAAGACATACAGATGCCCTACTCAACAGGCTGAACAAGGAGAAAGTCATGGTCAGCTGTCTGTCCAGTGCCAGGATTCACCAAATCATGCATGCACTCAGGTCTCTCAGCAACAAGTACCATTATGACTCTGTCATAGTTCATGTTGGTGTGAATGACCTGAGATGTACCTCACTGGACTATATGAAGAGAGGCATGGTCAAGCTCTCTGAGTATGTGTCCCAGGCAGGTATGTCCCTCTTCTTGAGCAGCATACTACCCTCACCTAGAATGATGCCACAATATAAACAAAATATTATTGATTTCAGTAATTGGCTTAGTTGTTGGTATCATTCCAATGGGATCCAGTTTCTGCCTGCCTGGGAAGCCATGGTCGACAAACCTCACTGCTTTGCCAGAGACACCTGGAACCCCTAGGCTTTCTGTTGCTGGCAAATGCTCTTGCCTCCTTCATAGTGCCTCTTTTAGGCAAGGCCTCAAAAACAACATTATCAACATGAAATTAACCAATCAGAAAAAAATAAGGGTCATGCTGCTAAATGCCAGGAGCTTAAACCAAAAACTGCACTCTCTGCAAACACTTCTATCACTAGAAGATGTACATGTCTGTGCAGTCACAGAAACCTGGTTCAAGGCCTCAGAGCCAACCCTGGCCCTGCAAGGTTACAATGCCTTCCACACCTTTAGACCACAAAATGAATGTGTGAAAACCAAAGGACTCAGTGTTTCAATCAATATTAAAGATAAGTCCACCTCTTATCTAGTTAGACAACTCCATGGAGTTACTCTAGGTCCAGGTTACGGTAGGTAAGACCCCCATTCAAGTCCTAGATAGTTATAGATCCCCCTCCATGGGTCACAACACTCATGAAGCCTACTTAAACAAAGTGAAGACAATCCGAGTTTTACCAAACACACTGGTTATGGGGGATTTCAATTATCACATCATCAACTGGAAAACCTACTGTAGCCCAAACTCACTAGCACAAAAGTTCCTTGACTTTGTGAATTCAAATGCCTGGCAGCAAATTGTCCGTACCTCAACAAGATACAAAGAGAAGATGTTTCTAGGCATCATTTACCAGCAAATGTATTATCTGGGCCCGGAATAAAATCCCAGCTCTCACAGTAACTCAATGAATAATTAGAATATTGTGCAGAAAAGTGTACTATCAGAAGACTGACAGCTATTCTTTAAAGGGTAACACAATGAATCTGGTAACTGATCTAGAAAAGTATAATTCTGCACACTGTTACACGGCCAGCATGCTCATTGTATGCTCTCAGAATTAAGCTCTAAAAACTTGTAGGTGACCTACTAGTTTTTATTGCTGAATTACTGTATTACAACTTTTTTCAGGATTATTAATTTGATAAGTCTGTTAACTAGTTACAACTGTGTAAAGATTAATATTATGTGATTCGTTTTCTATTATGCTCTCTTTATTTTTTCTTGGTGTACTTTCAGTGCCTCATTTGGTTAATCAATTAAAAAAAATCTCCTCCAAACATACATATACTACACTTTATGCAGTACCATTTAAAGCATACTTACAATCCAGCACCATGTACACTATGGTATTACATGCCACACCTGGACAGTTAAGCTTATGAATGTAGAGTTTACAAATATGACATCTGGGTTGTTGATTTCCACCAGTGTATGGCTAAATCCTCAATTATGACCTAGATAAGCCAGTAGATTTGTGGCCCCAGTGCTGGAGGACATAAGTGGAGAGAATGGCAGTGAAGATCTGAAATCAGTTCACCCATCCTGAATTATCTGCACTGCTGGAACAATATGGATGTTAGAGAAGCAGTGGGCATCTCTTATTGGTTGAGATCTGTACATTCAACAAGTTGCCACTGTAGACATCAACAGATACAAGCTTAAGAATTGCACATTGGTCATGAGGCATCATGAGACACCATGTGATACAGAATGCATCAGACTGTCATGCAGATTAATGAGGGATAGGTCCAAGTAAGGAAAATTCCAGTGAATGCCTGGTTAACAGCCTTCTGTAGCCAGTTATCACCCACAAAGAATAAATGGCTGGACATCTAATGGAAGGGCTGATGGTCAGAAAATTGTTAAAAAGATGTAGGGAAAAAAAAAGAATGTCATTGTTTTCCCTTCTTACTCTCCACTCTATGCAGCAATCATGCCTGTATGCTGTAATAGTTTTGAGGTATCATCTAGTTATACAGCGTTTACCCTCCTGATGTCTAGAACCTTGATATTGGTCAGATAGACTTTACTGATATGCTATTTCCTTGATACACTATTTGGTGATTTCTGACATTCAGCTAGTTTTGTATTTATGATACAAGATAATTTTCTATCCTTATTTGAAAACAGTGGGTCACAGACTTTATTTTTTGAGAAGGTTTCAATATTAGATGTATAGAAACGGTTGCATTCTTATAAATAGGAGTATTATATCCTTAGCTAAGTTAATTTTGTATTTCATTTTCAGAATGCCACATAGGTAAGTAATGAAGAAGATGAATGGAGAAAGGAAAGAATGTGTTTAATAGTTTGTTATTAGACTCTAGGTCTGGTTAAAGCATATCTGAATTTGTTAAAGATCATTTATTCATTTCCAGATTCAGTTTATTCAGTTCAGAATCTTGGGGGGGGGGCACAGTCTACCCCAGCACTCAGCAAATGCAAAAAAGAGAATCTAATCTTTGATAAGATACAATTCTCTCAGTATTTACACACACTTGCTTGCACATCACATGTACACCTATTGAGAATTTGTATTGTTCTCATTTCAATTACGCCATGTCTTTGGGAAGTCGAAGATGACTGCCACAGTAATGTATTTCATCTCATTGATTCAGAGATATACAGTGTACTCCACTGCAGCCCCCAACAGATGTGCCAACAAATCACTGCCACTTTATTGTCTGTGCCCATCAGATATATAATTGGCAGCAAAGTAATACATAAATGAATAATGACCACAGTAATACATTTCACCAGATTGATGTTAGATGCATATAGTGTAACTTGTTGCAATTACTTGATAAACACACACAGAGTCAGGTATACAGACCAATTACAACTCTTCAGGGACTTTGTACACCTTAGATGTCTGATTGTGATCAAATGACTGAATTAATAAATGCTAAATAAATAAATAAATAAATAGATGATTTCATAATGGCCACAGTGCTGGGCATTAGCTTTTTAATAGCTACAGTGTATCCTATGCACACAAAAACATGTCCCCTACTTATAAGCACTTAATTGCCTATGTATATCTCAAGTGTCGCATTGTGAGCAAATTAATTAGTAAATATAAAACAGTAATGTTTCAGTTCTTTGATGTCAGTTATATACAATGCAACCCCTGTAAGCCTTCTATACAGCAAATGTATTGATTCTGTATTCCTCAGAGATTTATTTGTGATAAAAATACAGAAGTAATGGCCGCAGTAGTAACTTTCACCTTGCTGCTGTGTGCAACATAGAGTACAAACCACATGCAAATGTGCCTGCCAATTATAGCCATTTTATTGTCTTTCATTAACCCAGCTAGTTGATTATAAATAAATAATTAAATAAATAAATAAACTACATGCATAATAGTGACAGTAATGTACTTCATCTTGCTAATATTAGACACATGCTGTGCGATATACTGCAACCCTACCCACAACACACACACACACACACACACACACACACACACACACACACACACACACACACACACACACACACACACACACACAGACACATGCACGCATATACCTTATTTACACAAAATTTTAATTGTATTAAAAATATTTACAATCAAATTACAAGCTGGCTAGCAGTGGCACGATTCAGCAGGGCTGAATAAATCACATTTCATTTAGGTAAAAAAAATATGTCAGCAACATACCACTTAATTAAAAATAAACTTAGTTAATAAAAAATATTGCATCTTAGCCCACACGCACTCTTTCATATTTATTTGAATTGAAGCTCTTCACTGCTTCCTCTTTCAGTCCAGCTACCATCCAAGTGCTGCATCTGGCTTACAGAATGCAATCACATTATTGTCTGTTAAGTTATATGTCAAAATGCTGGGCTATTTCAAAACAATATGCCAACTACATAAAAGGATTTCATTTTCTTCAGAAACAGGAATGCAGCACATCTATTTTACATGTGCATAGTTCCAAATTTCAGAAGCCGACTATTTCTTAAATGTCTTAAAGCAAAGGCAATGTCTTTCATCTTTTCCTGGTTAGGGGTCATCATAGCAGATCACTGGTCCACAGATTGCTTGGCAGTGGTTTTTTTAAGGTGTTCAGTTGCCAGCTCGGTGCCCAACCTTCACAGAAGGCACACACATACACACATGTACTTACCT